>NC_133656.1:194561907-194910662 GCF_009905375.1 Apium graveolens | reverse complement strand
CTTGGATTGATATATTTGGATCTTGATAATGTGTCTCGTATTAAGTCATTAGTAAGTTAATGTTGTTGCGTAGATTAGGTTCTTATGGTAGTGATCTTGAAGGCTGTGCTAATAAAGGTTATGATGCTTATGATCTAAATAGCAATTTGAAATGTTGTATGGAAATCACTTTTCTTGTTAATGATTGTGGGTTAATTAGTTTTGTTATTATAGTCCGTGCTAGTGGAGTTGCCTTATTCCAAGATTATGTTATAGTTAATAAAAGATTCGGTTGTTCTTGTTGGATATATTCTAGACTTAACTTTATTGTATTTAGGTGTTCAAATGGATGCAGAGACAAAGGTGATATATAGTAGATATCGGAGTTTACTCAAAGTTAATATCTGTAATGGGAAAGAAAGGTCAAACCCGGATGGCGATGTGGCTTTTCTCTGAGATGCGTAACAGTGGATGCAGGCCTGACACGTCTGTTTATGATCACAAACTATGGAAAAGCTAGGCTCAGAGAGAAAGCGAGTTAGTTTATGAGAAGATGACTGACATGAAATATACACCAAACTTTATCACGAAGGAGTACCTTATCATTATGTATGGATACTGTGACTATGTATCAAAGGCAAGAGAGATATATGAACTTTAATACGAAGGAGTGCCTTATCATTATGTATGGATACTGTGACTATGTATCAAAGGCAAGAGAGATATATGATGGAATGGTAGAATCTGAATTGGAAAAAAGAATTAAAGTCTAGGAAGACAGCTGAAATTAGAAGGTAAGTATTTCTGTTTTCGGTGTTGTGAAATGATAAGGTCATGATATAGTTTGATTAATTTACTAAAAAAACTTAACATGACTATTGCAAGTACCAAGTTATCTGGTATTTTTCTTGATTCATGTGAAGCTGGTGCATGTGGTCCAGAGCTCCTGCGTAGAGCCTAGGATATCAAGCCTTATATTGTCTACTTACAAATTTCTTGTCTTTTGATGTATAATACTTTTGCTTTCGGGTGGGGTAGGAAGGGTTTCTTTAAGCTCCAACATTTTAAGTACGTTGTACCTTTTATGTTATTTCTCTATATTCAGTCCTCTTTAACCAAAATAGGGAGAGAAAACAGCCTAGCGCGCAGAAAACAGAGAAGAAGCAGGGCCAAGCAATCCACCGATTCGGCTATCAATCATTACTTGCCTTGGCTGCGTTAGGATATGTATGATGTTTCTCGCCACATCTTCTTACATAAATTTCTGCTTGGCAGTATATACTGAAGTGTTAACATTGTGAACAAGCTAAAATAGTTTATCTTCTTATGTTAACCATTATGATGAAAATTGCAACTAACGAGACAGGGTCAAAAATATGTTGTGAAACTTATGAGACAGAGTCATCAGACTCAGACTTGTACTCCTCCCTTGAGGTGAGTCAAAATTTACCGCAAAAGAGAGCACCGAGAAGAAAGGTCCTGAAGTTTAATCCAGTGTAAAATGGTATGTAGGTCAATTCTACATATTGTATTTGAGCATCTTGTTCTCGCTCTCAGTTTCATTAAATATATGCCTATAAAACTAAATCATTTTGCTGATGCAGGCTAAGAACTCATTTTGCTGAAAGGTCCTAAAGTTCAATCCAGTGAATGCAGGTGGAATTGTTGAGACAACATTCTCACCAGGAAAATACTCTCTTGAGATGAGTTATGTTGCTTATAGATATAAGAACAGTAGGCCAGTCTCCATGACAAGGTAGAAACTCCATTTGATGGATGAATATTGAAATATGCATTTACAGAAGATACCAAAAACTAGGACCTATAGGTAACTACTGTGATATTTGCTATAGCCTCATGGAAACTGTTTCCAGTTTACAATCTTTTTCTAATATTTCTGTCTTGGATATTTCTGAACAATGTAAATAATGACCGTGGGTAAATTATGAGTGATATTTGTTCTGGAAATTGTCATTTTCAGAGGGTATAATAATTATTTCTGGAAGCTGCTTTAAATTTTTTAAACTTTCAGAGCTAGACAAAATTCTGTAAATTCAAATTCCAATTCACAGCAGGAGGCAATTTCTTTCTACAGCAACCTGAACCAAATTTCTTCCTCAACAGGTATCATAGTATTGTAACATGGTGGTATGTATTATCAGTCTTGGGATCTTGTCAATATGACCTGTACTTTGACAAATGAGCATGCTATTTTGAGTATTATCAACTGTTATTGATAATGGTCAGAGTTTTGCAGGATAATGTCCCTGAATACTTAAGTTTGCTTTCAATGCTTGAAAATTGTGGTGATTCTATAAATACTGACGAACTTAAAGCCGAGTCGGTCGTCAATCTTTGTAAACTGAGAGAGAGGTTTCTTGATATGTTGCATGGAATTCGAGGTCTGATCCTGTAAGGGCTCTCCAGGATTTTATCTTCTCAACTAGAAAGGTTAGACCTCCTAGGATTTATTTTCACCACTGTTGGAAGGCTGGTGGTTTATATGCTATATTTCTATCTTCACTTTCTAGAAATGAATGCCTCCAGTCAACATGCAGTTCTTTATTTCTGATTTTGGTATGAATACATATATAATGTTCTCAATCTCTCTGATGTTATGTTGTGCTTGTTTTTTTTTTCAGAGCTGTGACCATCCTTACGTTATCGATCCTTCTCGCAAACACCTGATTATTAAATATCTTCACAACTCATGGAAAGTTTTGCACACTTTCCTGTTTGGTTTCGTTGTTAGTATTGCCGGTACCAAGTCAAATTCTTTATATAGAGAGTAGTAGAATATATGGATGGATATATGTAGTACTTGATGTTTGTATTAGATGAATCTGTTGTACCAGATGTTTGAATATTGGTTGTTAGATTTATAGATAACTGGTATTATGCAGTAACTAGTTTTTGTAGTTTGGCAAATTTTTGGCATCTATATTTTAAAAAAGTACATTAATAAAATAGGTAAAATCATCATTACAGTGGAAAATGATGTATGTCAAAGCTTAATACATCAGTTTTAGTTGAACATTGACATCAGTAAAACTGATTAAAACCGATGTTAAATACTACAGCAAAAAAGGTTTTAAAGCTGAAAAACGATGTTATTAAGCTTTATAAACATCAGTTTGTCCCCAATAGAAATCGATTTCCAATAAAAAATCGATGTCAAATGTTATATTTACATCAATTTTAAAGGAAAAACCGTTGTTACTGCTATTAGTAACATCAGTTTAATGCATAAATGGAAAGATTTTGCTTAGCTCGCATGTATTTAAATTGATAAAAATATCATATTATGATGGTATATGAAGATTATATATGTATGAGAAATTTAATATCAAGTTATATATATTGGTTTCACTCAAAGAATTGATGTTATATGTCTTATTTAACGTCAGTTTAAAACCGATGTTAAATGGGGGGTCTTTAACATCACCCACGAAGACATCAGATTTGTTTGTTCATAGACATTGGTTTTTAACCGATGTCTATTGACATTTTTCTAGTAGTGTATACTTGACTAAAGCAACTTTTTAATCATGTAGTGTACTAGCGATTCTACAATTTGAATAATTGTACTTCTCAGGTATAGATTTCTCTATATAATAAGACTGTGACAATGTTATTCCATCAGTTGACTGATTTAACTTTATCCCAAGAATCACACTAGCTTCACTCATATCCTTCATTTCAAAATACCTCTTCAAGAAACTTTTTGTCTCGTTAATAATCTCAATATTGGTTCCAAACAACAAAATATCATCTACATACAAGGACACAATCACACAATCATTACCTCTAACCTTATAGTAGACACACTTGTCACTTTTATTAACTAAACACTCGAAGTCTAAAACAGTTTCATCAAACTTTTTATGCCAGTCTCTAGGTGCTTGTTTAAGGCCATAGATGGACTTGACTAGTCTACAAACTTTCCTCTCATTACCAGAAGCAACAAATCCCTCATGCTGATCCATATAAATCTCTTCTTGAAGGTCACCATGAAGAAAAGCTGTCTTTACATCCATTTGATGGATGATAAGACCATGTACGGAAGCCAATGCAATAAGCATTATGATTGTTGTCATTCGGGCAAAAGGAGAGAATGTATCAAAATAGTCGATGCCTTCCCTTTGCCTAAAACCCTTAGCAACTAGCCTAGCCTTGTACTTATCTATTGAGCCATCAGGGTTTAACTTCCGTTGGAAGATCTATTTACATCCAATAACAGAACACCCAGGAGGGAGATCAACTAACTCCCATGTTCCATTAGAAATAATTGAGTTAATTTCACTCTTCATAGCGCCTTTCTAATGCCTTGACTCCAAAGAATCCATGGCTTGACGGAAAGTTAAAGGATTATCCTCGACATTATAAGTGATAAAATCACTTCCAAAGTCCTTGACTACCTTTGCACACTTACTCCCTCTAGTTTCCTCTACTTCATTAAAAGTAGAGCTACTACCAGGATCCGCCCACACATATTTTCCGCATGATCGGGAATAAACCTCGATGTGTGAGTGGGATCATCCTCAGAATTACCCAAAGGTATACCCGTCTTTATAGGGAACACTTCCTCAAAGAAAGTTGCATCACGAAACTCAAGTATCATATTCACCACAATACCATATATGTCAGATTTTAATACTAAAAATCTCATAGCTGTAGAGGTTTCAAGATAGCCCAGAAAGATACAATCAACAGTTTTTGAACCTAGTTTCTTTCTCTTATGTTCAGGGACAAGCACCTTAGCAAGGCACCCCCACACACGAAGATAACTCAAACTTGTCTTACGCTTTCTCCAAAATTCATAAGGTGTCTTGTCCATATGTTTCGGAGGGACTCTATTCAGAATATGGCAAGCCGTATTCAGAGTCTCTCCCCACATGTACTTAGGAAACCCATAATTAATTAGCATATTGTTAATCATGTCTTTAAAGGTTCTGTTCTTTCACTCTGCCACCCTATTAGACTCAGGTCTGTATGGTGGAGTAACCTCATGAACTATACCATTGCTTGCGCAAAATTCATTAAACAAGGTACTCGTATACTCACCACCTCTATCAGATCTCAAACATTTAAGTACTTTACCGGTTTGTGTTTCAGCTTCATTTTTATATATAATAAATTTATCTAGTGTTTCATCCTTATGTTTAAGCAAATAAACATAACAATATCTACTACAATCATCTATAAAGATAATGAAATATCTACAGTGATCCTTAGTCAACATTGTTAGTCGCTAAACACGCGCTAATAATACATGCAAGTATACGCGTTCGCAAGTTATATAGAATTATTTCTAGTTCGTTCCCACAGAGACTGGATTTGGTTAACTAATTAATTTATGCACTTATGCACCGATGATATGGTTATTATCCAATGCTAAGATGAATAACAAATTGGGATTATTTTATAACTAAGAATTAAACTAACAATTATAACTAAGGGAATAAGAATGGTTAAATTAATATATATGACAACATGGGATTCTAACTTTATTAAATACTTCATTCAATAGTCTTTTTGTTCTTAACCTTAGCATGTAATGGTGCTGACACTAATTGGATAACACGAAACTGATAAACACCAACTTTTGTTGCACGAATACCATACTACCAGACATCCACAAAAGAGATAGAAGCTGAATATACACCAATTATATTGAGACCCTATATATCTATAGAATTTGACAACATAATGGTTTAATGCACAAGTTATCTATCGTGATTACATAGGGCAAGTAAGATGGTTAAAATTACCTACGAATCATGCATAACAATAACACATGAACCTATGCTAGCATGGCAAGTTCCAAACCCTTAAATTCACTTTCGCTTCATTAAGAATTAACAAGCTATCTTATAAGTTTGCGACACTCATAAGACGAATAAGCACAACCAATACTAGGTTATCATACAATCACCACACACTAAGGCATCGAAACAAATTAGCTAAAGAAATCCATAAGTAAATCTGCTAGAACCCCACAATAACGATTAGCCCATAATCGGACTCATCATCAACGTGGGTTCCGATGAAAGCATTGTATAATAAACGTAGTCTTTATAAATGAATAATTAACAAAGTCTAACACAAGAGTATAGGTTCAAGAATAAGAAAACTAGCATCCAACATTACAACTTAAACAAAGAATCACAAGTTAAAATTAGGTCTTCTTCGCCTTGATTGAATTGTGCTAAACGGCCTTCTTTACTCCTTCTCCTTGCGCTCTGATGTATCTCTCTTGAAAAACGAACTTAATTATGTATATATAGCAGCCCCATGCAGATTAGAAGTCTTCTGGATCAAAATCAGAGTAGAAACAGGATTCTTCGAATTCGACCTGGCGCGGGCGCGCGCTTGACCAGCGCGGGCGCGCTGAGTTTCTTGACTTCGGGCACAGCCGCGCCATCACAGCGCGGGCGCGCTGACCTCCTGCATAAAAATATGACTTCTTTTTTTTTCTTGCTGATTTGAGCCAACTTTCCAAGAGCTTTTATTCCAACACCACTTTAACACCAAATTAGCACTAAAATAATGCTAATTCACCTGATTACCAAGATAATGCCTGAAACTGCAAAAACACTAGAAAACACATTAAAACACCACCAACTTGAGTATAATTACACCAATTCAAAGCTTTACGGAGTGTAATAAAGTGTCATAAATACCACTCAACGTACCCCCAAACTTGAATCGATGTTTGTCCTCAAGCATAAACAGACTCAAAGAACAAGAAATAAAAATGCAAGAATACAACTAAATGAATGCACCGATCCTCATAGAATAACTAAACCAATCAACAAGCAACATCTCCCCAAATGCAATTATTCGCATAAAGATCAATCAAACCCCATAATTCAATCTACAAACCAGAGACGTGTGTGTGTGCAACTGCTTACAGACATACTGATGCAACTAGATCAATAATCATGACTCACTATCCACCAAAGCAATCACAAGGTTATAAATAGAATAAAAGCTAGACTCAAAATAACTTTTAACACTTCAATTCTTATATCGGATTTTTACATAGATTCATGCTTTTATTCTCAACAAAATAACAAAACTATGTTTATTTCATCGTGCAATGAGTAAGGTCCACAAAAGACTTATACAATAGTACCCATGTAGCGAGCGTTAGGTTAGCGGATCTCAGACTATAAAAAGCCTTAGGTCACTAGGCACAAAGTCCCCTAAGAACTTAATAACTCGAGTACTGAAGAGCCCACTCGTGATCAATTATACATAACACTCAATTTAATTTTTTTTTCTTCTTTTTTTTTCTTTTTTCTTTTTTCTAACAATTTCTGAATGAGTGCGTTTCGCTCCATCTCATTCAACCCTAGACTACTCATAAAAATATGAGCCGACTACTAGCCATTTGACACCTAGGAAACACAACTAGCAATGAAATCCAATTTTCTCCTATTTCTAAAAATCCATGTCTTTTATTATTAAGAGAATATCCTAATTATAAATATAACAAGCGATTAAACCTCGACAAACAAACAAACCATGACCATGATCTAGCACTTTGGCAACCTATAAGACTTAGCGAAATACAATTGTCTCTAGCATGCAAATCAATTCAATTAGACTTAACATCACTAAATACGACATCACTACACTAGCATCAATATCACAAGTCAATCGGAAAAATTATCTAAGGGATCATGTTATTATGCAAATGCATGAAACTACATGAACAATTTATCATAAAAACTACCAAAAAATAAAAAAAAAACTACTAAATGGCAAAATATGCAACTACATGAACTAAACTATCATGAATATGCAAACTATATGCGACTCACACAAAACATATTCCTTCAACTACTACCCCTAAACTTAAAATATCCACTGTTCTCAGTGAAGGTAATAGTAAGGAATCAGGCATACTTACTCCAAATCAGGATCATCACACTCAACGGGTGGAGTGTCAGGCGTGTCTAGAGGTGGATACATGGCATCCTCACCAAATACTGGCCACTGGATGTCAACACCGATGGCTCTGAAAGCTGTCCCAAGTGCCTGGGTGAGATCATGTGTAAACCGACTATGGATATCTTGCATGGCATCCATCCTCCTCGCTAGACGCCTATACTGTGTCGTACTCAAACCAGCTCCAACCTCAGCTCCTCCTGCTGCGAAGGGCCAGCCTCCTCTCCCAACTAAGCTCTCCTTGCTGCCTTCCTTGGTTGCTGTGACCCACCAACAAAAGTCTAATCCGCTGGTCTACCACCTGGCAGATGATCATATGAATAACCAAACCCCTTAGGATCGGGCTCGCCACCATGATATTCAGTCATGTTCAACAGCGTAGAACTGTGGATAGGAGCACTGGGAAGTTGTAGCTACTCATATGTGGGCCAATGAACACCAACTGCCATGTACAACTTCATCACAATGGACGCATAGGGTATCGAATCCGTAGTACCTCCTCTCAAGAACCTCAAAATCCCCTGATATATAACCATCCCCAAATCAATGTAATCGCCCTGAAGAATACCTCAAAGCAGACGAGCACGCTCCACTATAATCTCATGCACATATGATGATGGCATGATGTTAGCATAAATAAACGAGTTCCAAGCCCGTGCAAACCTGTTCATGCACGACATAGGGAACGTGGAGTAATCAGTTGTGCCCCTCTTGAACTTCCAGTGAGTCTCGGGCACACAAAGAGTAGCAACGATCAGATCCAAATTGAAGTCCTCCGGAGTCTTATCGTTCCAAGTGTCCTGACCGGGCTTCCTCGCGGGCTGCTCAATCACCCTCCTTATCGCATCTGCATTATACTCCACAGTCATCCCCCTGACCACCATGAAGCCATTCTTCTCCGCCTTCACATTAGCATAGAACTCTCGCACAACACTCATGGGCACAACAGCGGGAGCCTCGTAAAAAGGAACCAGTTCATCTCCAGAATCATCTCCAACAGCTTACCATCCTTCCCTGATGGCAGAAAACCTCGCTCCTTAGCAATAGGCTTCGAGAGAAGCCTCGTGTACTCCTCTCCAGCCTCAGGATTAAAAAACCTTGGCCTCACACCACCCGCAGATGAAGAATCGGCGGTGCTGCTGCTTACTTGAGTTCTTTGTCTTTTGGGTGCCATTGTGATTGAATAAGAGAGAATAAAAACTAAGTGTTTGAGAGATTTTTTTGTTTGGGAATTTGTGATGTGGTGGAGAAGTTTGTGTATAAGTGTATGTATTTATAGGTGGTGGGAAGAGAATTAGATATGGAATAGAAGTGGGAATTGATTATGAGAATCGTGGGAATAATGGGTTTGATTTGGAGAGGGAAATTTGGGATGTGGAAGAGTAAAATTCGGTTTGAAATTGATTTTGTAGCAAAAATCCCGTTTTCCTCTTCAAAACTGTTGTTTTTATTTTTCTGAGTCGGGACCCCAGCGAGGCCGCGCGCTAGACCAGCGCGGGCACGCTAGACCAGCGCGGGCACGCTAGACAAGCGCGGGCGCACTCACCTTATGCCAAATCGGCGCTGCCGCGCGCTAGATCAGCGCGGGCGCGCTTACCTTCTGGAAAAATAGCACGGCCCCACGCTGGACCAGCGCGGGCGCGCTTGGCTACTGATGTTGGCCCTGAATTTTTTTTTCTAATTTTTTTTATGATTTTCTCCTTTCTTCTTACTTCCTCTACCTACTAATGTATAACAAACTTGGGTTGCCTCCCAAGAAGCGCTTGTTTTACGTCGTTAGCTCGATGTAGAAACTCGAGATCAAACGGACAATAAAACGACACTAACCACCTCGCGGTTTGCCATGTCACCATTGTAATGCTTCAAACTCTGACCATTTACCTTGAATGCTTGGCCCGGATCATTCTAAAAAATTTCCACCGCTCCATGTGGAAACACAGTTTTGATTATGAAGGGCCCTGACTACCTTGACTTCAACTTTCCAAGAAAAAGACGGAGATGAGAGTCAAACAAAAGAACTTGTTTTCCCGGCATAAATGATTTGAGCACTAGACCCTTATCGTGCCACCTCTTGACTTTCTCCTTATATATTTTGTTGTTCCCATAAGCTTGAAGTTGAAACTCATCAAGTTCATTCAACTGAAGCATCCCTTTCTTTCCAGCTGCATCCAAGTCAAGATTTAACTTCTTCAAAGCCCAATAAGCTTTATGCTCTAGCTCCACCAGCAAATGACACCCCTTACCATAAACCAAATGAAACGGTAACATTCCCAATGGAGTCTTATATGCTATTCTATAAGCCCAAACAGGTTAATCAAGCTTCAAAGACCAATCTTTCCTCGATGGACACACAACCTTCTCTAAGATGCACTTAATCTCTCTGTTAGATACCCCAGCTTGACCATTTGTCTGCGGATGATAAGCCGTAGCAATGTGATGATTCACATTATACCTTTTCATCATAGCAGTGAACTTACGGTTGCAAAAATGCGACCCCTCATCACTGATTATGACTCTTGGAGTTCCAAACCTTGTGAATATCTAGTTGTGAAGAAAATTAAGCACCACCTTCGCATCGTTCATTGGAAATGCCTTAACTTTAACCCATTTCAACACATAATCGACCGCCAACAAGATGTATTGATTGTTACAAGATGAGACAAATGGCCCCATGAAGTCAATTCCCCAAACATCGAAGACTTCAACCTCGAGAAGCACATTAAGATGCATATCATCCCTCTTAGACATATTACCCACACGTTGACATCGATCACATTTCAAAACAAAGTGATGAGCTTCTTTAAACAAGGTTGGCCAAAAGAAACCTGCTTGAAGAAAACGAGTTGTTGTCTTTTCTCCACCATAGTGTCCTCCATAAGCCGTTGAGTGGCAATCTCGCAAGATTCCCCCCGTTTCGCTGTACGGAATACATCTCCTGATGATTTGGTCAGCTCCTTGACGAAAAAGAAATGGCTCATCCCATATATATGAAAAGAATATGTCCTAAGTCCAATCGTGCATTAGGATTTAGGAATAACTTTTATGTAATCTGTTTTGATTTCATTGATATTAATAAAGACTTGTTTTGTTTTTATTACGGGCTTTATCTATTTAAGTGTTTAAATAAGATATACCATAGTTTAGAGTAAAGCTTTTTATGGATTATGATGAGATCATAATAGTGAGACCTAAAAAGATGATAACTCTAAACTTAAATAGTTCCTGGTCGTAGAATTACTAACTGGTAATTAATAATCCGCAAAGATCGGTACTTATTATGCTTGCTTCATTATGAAGGATGTCTGTTCTCATAGACATTTGTGTGGTGACACTATAGCTAATATGTAGGTGCTTATTATAGAATAAGTTCACTGAACATGACTCGCACAGCTGAACAACTGATGGAGTTCACTCACGTGTCAGCAGTTGTTCACATAGTGATAGTTGTACAAGTATCCTTAGACTTGAGGTCATCATAGTCATCTTGTGTACACTGAACTATCCTTTGGTTTAGTTCTTAGTCTCCAGGGACAATTATTAGGGCTCTTCTGGGTATAGGAATTTGTACACGAAGATAGTGTATGATCAATAAAGGATCTACCCTTCCAGTGAAGGAAGCGAATGTTCAAGGCTGATCCACTTATGCTAGTTCAGGAATCTCTGGCCAGAGTAAATGAAATTAGAAAGGAGTTTCTAATTTGCATAGAACTACGCATAGTAAATGGTAAGCAAGTGATTGAATTAGATAGGCTTGACACGAGATCCATGTCTTGTATTTAATCGGGACATTGTAGGGTAGAAGAAGTTTATTGTACGGTAACTATTCACTGACAGGTTCTTGGTATTCTAAGCAGTGAATTCATATTATCCGGATAGTCGCGATATGTTGAGAAGCATCACTCACGATGTAGAATAAATGTGATTTATTAATTAATCATATTTAATAAATTAGAGAATTTATATAAATAATGATAAAATAGTTTTATTATTATTTATTTCTACTACCGGCTTAATATTGAACCTACAGGGTCACACCATAAAAAGAGAATGATTTTATGGTGGAGGAATTAATTAATAATGGCTAAATAATTATTTATTTGTGAAATAAATAATTAATTGGCAAATTTAATAATTGATTAAATGAGATTTAATTGATTATAAATTAATTAAAAAAAGTTCTTAATATTATTAATTAAAGGATTTAATTTTTGGAAATTAAATCAAGAGAGAGAATTATTTCTAAAGTGTTTAGAAAAAGGATTAATAATTAAAAGGTGTTTTAATTATTAATGAGAATAATAAATGGGATAATAATAATATTATTTATGGAAAAATTTCAGCTGAAAATTTTGCCTATAAATACACTATTATAGACCCTATTTTTATTCTAACCCAAGAAACCCAAAAGTTTTAGAAAACCAAATTCTCTCCACCTCCTCCTCCTCCTAAAAGTCGTTTTCTTGGTGGATATCGGTGGAGTGATTCACACTTGAGGAGCAACTGCTAAGGATCTCTGATCGTTGTCTCCGAATTATTTTTAAAGGTTAGATTCGATCCCTCGAATTTTTATTTACGATTTATATGTTATTATTTGGATTTTGTGTGTGTAAAAGTGTTTTGCCATGCTCCCGCTGCGTTAAAAAATCCAACAATGGTATCAGAGCATAGGTTGTATGCATATAGATATGTGGTAAAAATTTCAGAATTTTATGTGCTTGTATGAATTAATTATGATTTTTACAAGTTATATCTGTGATTAATTTTGTCTGATGAGAAATCGTTTCTCATAATAATTTTGAATGTTGATCTGGGTTCTACAAGTGTTGTAGATCGTCTGGATATTTTTTTCATAATTTTATGATGTATAGATTTTTTATTATGAATTTTTGAAGTTTTTGTAATTAAATTCGTAATTAAATAAGTAAATATATGTATATATAGTATATATATATGTTTGTATATTCATCTGCTGTACTACTTCTGTTGTACGGAGAAGCACAGAAACAGTCAGGTACGGCTGCTGCACGGAGTTCGAGAAAGAAAGAAAACGGCGGCTGCTGAAAACAAAAAAAAAAATAGGGGTGTAACGCATTCCGGGAATGCGTTACACACATGTGGCGCATTCACGGAATGCGTTACACCCTTTAATGGCTGAAAAGGGGTGTAACGCATCACCGGAATGCGTTACAGCCCTTCTGTTGATTTTAAAATTGATTTTCTGGGAGTTTCGTAACTCCGTTTTAGGCGTGCAATATACCGTTGGATTCGTTTTTCCGAGATGGATCTAATGGAGTGATCAATTTTAGTTTATATAAAAGTTTTGAACTGTTTATATTTCCATGAAGTGTTTTAAAGCTGTTTTTGACTGTTTTTAATTGCTTTTAAATGCTTCATGTGATACATAGAGATGTATAATGCTTAGTTCTATGTGCTAGATGATATAACATGCCTACCTTGATGTTTATTCATGTTGATATATGTGATATATGCTTAGTTTATCATGCGATGATAGATTTAGGTGAACTTAAATGAACATAAGGCGTTTGTTAGATAACCCAGTATAGTGAAATTATTTCATAACCTTAATAATAATATTATGAATACAATCATGAGATTCTTGTGTTTATGAAACACGTAATTGAATATGAATTTTCGATATGAGAGAAAGGATGATTCTGTCAACAACAGATTTCTATCTGTAAGAAAGGGTTATTAAGTGACGCCTCTTGACAATGCTCCACCCGATCTGGGAATCATCTGATTATTGATTATTGATTTGAAATATTTAATTTAAAAGGAAGAATCTCTTTATAATATGATTATGATTGTAACGTAATATAATCCCTCTAATATTAAATAATATCAAGTAGTAATTGGCCAATGACACAACGGGCTTGTGTCGGTCATAGCCTTCCAACATGGTAGAAAGTAGTTCTTATTTTTGAATCATTATCGTTTCGTGCCACAGCCGAGGGCTTTGATTTCGAAATAAGAAATACTTGTCTATTACATAGAGATGTGTACATTGAATAAAAATCTAAAGGTCGTTACGTGCCACAGCCGTGGGCCTTTGGGGACTGATTCAATTGTACGGAATGTTGGGTTAGACTTGACTTAGAATATTGAGTTTGTCGTGCCACAGCCGTGACTCAATTATTCAAGAGGCTAAAGTTTGATTAGGGAATAACATTAGATGTAATTGACAAGAGTTGTCTGCCTATTGAACATTACATGGCGTTTCGTGCCACAGCCGGGGTTGTGTAATGGAATATAGGATCCCTATTCCCACTAGCATTATGAATGCTTAATTTTTCACGTAGGGGGTTGAATAAATTAGGAAAACTAGTGGGAGCCACTTATGAATAAAGACCCGATTCATATAGTGTTTTGAAATGAAATCGAATATTTGCTAAGTGTTGTTATGTGTTTATCATTTACAGATTTACTTTGTACGTTATGTCTTCTGCACTATCACTCAGGAGCATACTAGATGCTCACAAATTGACTGGTCCTAATTATGCTGACTGGCTTCGAAACTTGAGAATTGTTCTCAGGATTGAGAAGCTGGAATACATGATTGACTCACCTAAGCCTACTGAACCTGCTAGTGATGCACATAATGATGAACATGTTGTGTATCGTAAGTGGATAGATGATGCAAATGTTGCTCAATGCATCATACTAGCTTCCATGAACATTGAGCTACAGAAGCAACATGAGCATATGGATGCTCACACTATCCTCATGCATCTACAAGAGTTGTATGATGTGGCGGGGATGACAGCTCGATATGAGATATCGAAGGAGCTGTTCGGTTGTAGGATGTCTGAGGGATCATCTGTGAATGACCATGTACTTAAGATGATCAATTTGATTGAACGTCTTGGACAACTTGGTTTTGCCATGGATGGGGAGCTGAGCCAAGACTTGGTCTTGCAATCGCTTCCGAGTTCGTTCTCGCAGTGTGTTGTGAACTTTCACATGAATAAGTTGGATGTCAGCCTGCCTGAACTCCACAACATGTTGAAGACTGCGGAATTGAATTTTCCCCCTAAGAAGAGTTCTGTTCTTCTAATTGGTGAAGGTTCCAATCCTAAGAAAAGGAAGAGGAACTCTTCCAAGAAGAAGAAAGTAGGTGAGAAAACGCCGGTTCCACCAAAAGCTGAAGACCCCAAGAGCAAAGTTGTTTGCTTTCACTGTAATAAGGTGGGGGCACTGGAAGAGGAACTGCAAGGTTTACCTCGCAGAATTGAAGAAGAAGGGTAGTGAGACTACCGCTTCTGATTCAGGTATGTTCAAGATAGAAATGAATATGTTATTAAATCAAATTTCTACTTGGGTATTAGATACCGCCTGTGGTTCTCAAATCTGCAATTTGTTGCAGGGACCAAGGAGAAGTAGGACTCTTGAGGAAGAGGAGGTGATTCTACTGATGGAAATGGAGCAAGAGTTGCTGCTGAAGATGTAGAATCATTTCATTTACATAGGCCTATGGGCAAGACTATTGTTTAAAATAATTGTTATTTTGTTCCCTCGATTGTGAGGAATATTATTCCCATGTTAGACTTGGATGGATTTTCATTTATTATTGAGAATAATGAATGTCCTACTCTTAGAGATAATATTCTTTATGGACGTGGTGCTTTAAATAATGGTCTGTATGTATGTGACATAATTTATTTCAGATTGAACAAACTAATAAAAGAAAAGGGATGATGAAAATCTCACTTTATAGTGGCATTGCAGTCTCCATTTAGTAGACATGGAGAGAGGGCTGCAAATTTGCTAGGAATGGTACACACAGATGTATGTGGACCAATGTCTACGCAAGCCATGGGTGGATTTTCATACTTCATTACTTTCATAGATGATAGATCTAGATTCGGATATGTGTTTGATGAAACACAAGTCTGAAGCCTTTGAAAAGTTCAAAGAATATAAGTATGAAGTGGAGAAACAACCAAACATAGTATTATAACTCTTCGATCAGATCGAGGTGGTGAATACTTTGATGGAGTATTTCTAGATTATCTCAAAGTAAATGATATAGTCTCCCAGTGGACTCCTCCAGATTGGTATCTGAAAGGAGAAATTGAACTTTGTTAGACATAGTTCAGTCCATGATGAGCTATGCAAATCTTCCAGTATTCCTATGGGGTTATGCATTGGAAACCTCAGCATATTTACTGAATAAGGTGCCTTCCAAATCTGTTCCTCAAACTCCGTATGAGATATGGAAAGAAAGGAAACCGAGTCTTAAACACGTTAAGATTTGGGGATGTCCAGCTTATGTCAAGTAAGTTGACCCAGACAAGCTGGAATATCGATCCGGAAAATGTAGTTTTGTGGGATATCCTAAAGAGACTTTAGAGTATTACTTTTGCACCGATCATCGGGTGGTTGTCTCCAGACATGCTACCTTCTTGGAAAAGGAGTTTATCCTTGAAGGAAACAGTGGGAGCAAAATTGAACTTGATGAAGTTCAAGAAGCACAAACTACTACGGATCAAGTGGAAACACCTGTTCTGACTGAACAACCTTTTGTGGAACATCCCATTCATAGATCAGGGAGAGTGTCTCGCCAACCTGAGAGGTAATATGGCCTTGTCATTGAGAATGACAATGAGTTGTCGATCATTGATGATGACGACCCTGTAACCTATAATAAGGCTATGAGTAGTGTTGACTCAGAGAAATGGCATAGTGCCATGAAATCCGGAATGAAATCTATATATACGGGATACAAAAGATAGATTATAGCAGATGGCCAGGTGAAGACCTATAAGGCCAGGATTGTGGCAAAAGGATTCAAACAAAGGCAATGGATTGACTTTGATGAAGCCTTTTACCTATAGCCCTGTTAAAATCAGTTCGGATTTTGCTTGCGATTGCTGCTTACTACGACTATGTGATCTGGCATATAGCCAGATGGTTTTCTTTCCAAGGGAAATGAAAACCTAGTGTGTAAGCTACTGCGAACCATATATGGTTTAAAGCAAGCTTCTCGAAAGATGGAACATCCGTTTTGATGAGACAATCAAAGAGTTTGATTTTATCAAAAACGTAGATGAACCATGCGTCTACAAAAGGGTTAGTGGGAGCGCGGTAACATTTCTTATATTGTATTGAATTAGAGTTGACACACATAACAACATAGCAGACCCACTCACAAAGCTACTTTATGAAAGTCTTAGGTACCAGAGTGATTGGCTTTAGTACAAGTGGGAGATTGAAAGGAATATGTCCTAAGTCCAATCGTGCATTAGGATTTAGGAATAACTTTTATGTAATCTGTTTTGATTTCATTGATATTAATAAAGACTTGTTTTGTTTTTATTACGGGCTTTATCTATTTAAGTGTTTAAATAAGATATACCATAGTTTAGAGTAAAGCTTTTTATGGATTATGATGAGATCATAATAGTGAGACCTAAAAAGATGATAACTCTAAACTTAAATAGTTCCTGGTCGTAGGATTACTAACTGGTAATTAATAATCCGCAAAGATCGGTACATATTATGCTTGCTTCATTATGAAGGATGTCTGTTCTCATAGACATTTGTGTGGTGACACTATAGCTAATATGTAGGTGCTTATTATAGAATAAGTTCACTGAACATGACTCGCACAGCTGAACAACTGATGGAGTTCACTCACGTGTCAGCAGTTGTTCACATAGTGATAGTTGTACAAGTATCCTTAGACTTGAGGTCATCATAGTCATCTTGTGTACACTGAACTATCCTTTGGTTTAGTTCTTAGTCTCCAGGGACAATTATTAGGGCTCTTCTGGGTATAGGAATTTGTACACGAAGATAGTGTATGATCAATAAAGGATCTACCCTTCCAGTGAAGGAAGCGAATGTTCAAGGCTGATCCACTTATGCTAGTTCAGGAATCTCTGGCCAGAGTAAATGAAATTAGAAAGGAGTTTCTAATTTGCATAGAACTACGCATAGTAAATGGTAAGCAAGTGATTGAATTAGATAGGCTTGACACGAGATCCATGCCTTGTATTTAATCGGGACATTGTAGGGTAGAAGAAGTTTATTGTACGGTAACTATTCACTGACAGGTTCTTGGTATTCTAAGCAGTGAATTCATATTATCCGGATAGTCGCGATATGTTGAGAAGCATCACTCACGATGTAGAATAAATGTGATTTATTAATTAATCATATTTAATAAATTAGAGAATTTATATAAATAATGATAAAATAGTTTTATTATTATTTATTTCTACTACCGGCTTAATATTGAACCTACAGGGTCACACCATAAAAAGAGAATGATTTTATGGTGGAGGAATTAATTAATAATGGCTAAATAATTATTTATTTGTGAAATAAATAATTAATTGGCAAATTTAATAATTGATTAAATGAGATTTAATTGATTATAAATTAATTAAAAAAAGTTCTTAATATTATTAATTAAAGGATTTAATTTTTGGAAATTAAATCAAGAGAGAGAATTATTTCTAAAGTGTTTAGAAAAAAGATTAATAATTAAAAGGTGTTTTAATTATTAATGAGAATAATAAATGGGATAATAATAATATTATTTATGGAAAAATTTCAGCTGAAAATTTTGCCTATAAATACACTATTATAGACCCTATTTTTATTCTAACCCAAGAAACCCAAAAGTTTTAGAAAACCAAATTCTCTCCACCTCCTCCTCCTCCTAAAAGTCGTTTTCTTGGTGGATATCGGTGGAGTGATTCACACTTGAGGAGCAACTGCTAAGGATCTCTGATCGTTGTCTCCGAATTATTTTTAAAGGTTAGATTCGATCCCTCGAATTTTTATTCACGATTTATATGTTATTATTTGGATTTTGTGTGTGTAAAAGTGTTTTGCCATGCTCCCGCTGCGTTAAAAAATCCAACAATGGTATCAGAGCATAGGTTGTATGCATATAGATATGTGGTAAAAATTTCAGAATTTTATGTGCTTGTATGAATTAATTATGATTTTTACAAGTTATATCTGTGATTAATTTTGTCTGATGAGAAATCGTTTCTCATAATAATTTTGAATGTTGATCTGGGTTCTACAAGTGTTGTAGATCGTCTGGATATTTTTTTCATAATTTTATGATGTATAGATTTTTTATTATGAATTTTTGAAGTTTTTGTAATAATATTCGTAATTAAATAAGTAAATATATGTATATATAGTATATATATATGTTTGTATATTCATCTGCTGTACTACTTCTGTTGTACGGAGAAGCACGGAAACAGTCAGGTACGGCTGCTGCACGGAGTTCGAGAAAGAAAGAAAACGGCGGCTGCTGAAAACAAAAAAAAAAATAGGGGTGTAACGCATTCCGGGAATGCGTTACACACCTGTGGCGCATTCACGGAATGCGTTACACCCTTTAATGGCTGAAAAGGGGTGTAACGCATCACCGGAATGCGTTACAGCCCTTCTGTTGATTTTAAAATTGATTTTCTGGGAGTTTCGTAACTCCGTTTTAGGCGTGCAATATACCGTTGGATTCGTTTTTCCGAGATGGATCTAATGGAGTGATCAATTTTAGTTTATATAAAAGTTTTGAACTGTTTATATTTCCATGAAGTGTTTTAAAGCTGTTTTTGACTGTTTTTAATTGCTTTTAAATGCTTCATGTGATACATAGAGATGTATAATGCTTAGTTCTATGTGCTAGATGATATAACATGCCTACCTTGATGTTTATTCATGTTGATATATGTGATATATGCTTAGTTTATCATGCGATGATAGATTTAGGTGAACTTAAATGAACATAAGGCGTTTGTTAGATAACCCAGTATAGTGAAATTGTTTCATAACCTTAATAATAATATTATGAATACAATCATGAGATTCTTGTGTTTATGAAACACGTAATTGAATATGAATTTTCGATATGAGAGAAAGGATGATTCTGTCAACAACAGATTTCTATCTGTAAGAAAGGGTTATTAAGTGACGCCTCTTGACAATGCTCCACCCGATCTGGGAATCATCTGATTATTGATTATTGATTTGAAATATTTAATTTAAAAGGAAGAATCTCTTTATAATATGATTATGATTGTAACGTAATATAATCCCTCTAATATTAAATAATATCAAGTAGTAATTGGCCAATGACACAACGGGCTTGTGTCGGTCATAGCCTTCCAACATGGTAGAAAGTAGTTCTTATTTTTGAATCATTATCGTTTCGTGCCACAGCCGAGGGCTTTGATTTCGAAATAAGAAATACTTGTCTATTACATAGAGATGTGTACATTGAATAAAAATCTAAAGGTCGTTACGTGCCACAGCCGTGGGCCTTTGGGGACTGATTCAATTATACGGAATGTTGGGTTAGACTTGACTTAGAATATTGAGTTTGTCGTGCCACAGCCGTGACTCAATTATTCAAGAGGCTAAAGTTTGATTAGGGAATAACATTAGATGTAATTGACAAGAGTTGTCTGCCTATTGAACATTACATGGCGTTTCGTGCCACAGCCGGGGTTGTGTAATGGAATGTAGGATCCCTATTCCCACTAGCATTATGAATGCTTAATTTTTCACGTAGGGGGTTGAATAAATTAGGAAAACTAGTGGGAGCCACTTATGAATAAAGACCCGATTCATATAGTGTTTTGAAATGAAATCTAATATTTGCTAAGTGTTGTTATGTGTTTATCATTTACAGATTTACTTTGTACGTTATGTCTTCTGCACTATCACTCAGGAGCATACTAGATGCTCACAAATTGACTGGTCCTAATTATGCTGACTGGCTTCGAAACTTGAGAATTGTTCTCAGGATTGAGAAGCTGGAATACATGATTGACTCACCTAAGCCTACTGAACCTGCTAGTGATGCACATAATGATGAACATGTTGTGTATCGTAAGTGGATAGATGATGCAAATGTTGCTCAATGCATCATACTAGCTTCCATGAACATTGAGCTACAGAAGCAACATGAGCATATGGATGCTCACACTATCCTCATGCATCTACAAGAGTTGTATGATGTGGCGGGGATGACAGCTCGATATGAGATATCAAATGAGCTGTTCGGTTGTAGGATGTCTGAGGGATCATCTGTGAATGACCATGTACTTAAGATGATCAATTTGATTGAACGTCTTGGACAACTTGGTTTTGCCATGGATGGGGAGCTGAGCCAAGACTTGGTCTTGCAATCGCTTCCGAGTTCGTTCTCGCAGTGTGTTGTGAACTTTCACATGAATAAGTTGGATGTCAGCCTGCCTGAACTCCACAACATGTTGAAGACTGCGGAATTGAATTTTCCCCCTAAGAAGAGTTCTGTTCTTCTAATTGGTGAAGGTTCCAATCCTAAGAAAAGGAAGAGGAACTCTTCCAAGAAGAAGAAAGTAGGTGAGAAAACGCCGGTTCCACCAAAAGCTGAAGACCCCAAGAGCAAAGTTGTTTGCTTTCACTGTAATAAGGTGGGGCACTGGAAGAGGAACTGCAAGGTTTACCTCGCAGAATTGAAGAAGAAGGGTAGTGAGACTACCGCTTCTGATTCAGGTATGTTCAAGATAGAAATGAATATGTTATTAAATCAAATTTCTACTTGGGTATTAGATACCGCCTGTGGTTCTCAAATCTGCAATTTGTTGCAGGGACCAAGGAGAAGTAGGACTCTTGAGGAAGAGGAGGTGATTCTACTGATGGAAATGGAGCAAGAGTTGCTGCTGAAGATGTAGAATCATTTCATTTACATAGGCCTATGGGCAAGACTATTGTTTAAAATAATTGTTATTTTGTTCCCTCGATTGTGAGGAATATTATTCCCATGTTAGACTTGGATGGATTTTCATTTATTATTGAGAATAATGAATGTCCTACTCTTAGAGATAATATTCTTTATGGACGTGGTGCTTTAAATAATGGTCTGTATGTATGTGACATAATTTATTTCAGATTGAACAAACTAATAAAAGAAAAGGGATGATGAAAATCTCACTTTATAGTGGCATTGCAGTCTCCATTTAGTAGACATGGAGAGAGGGCTGCAAATTTGCTAGGAATGGTACACACAGATGTATGTGGACCAATGTCTACACAAGCCATGGGTGGATTTTCATACTTCATTACTTTCATAGATGATAGATCTAGATTCGGATATGTGTTTGATGAAACACAAGTCTGAAGCCTTTGAAAAGTTCAAAGAATATAAGTATGAAGTGGAGAAACAACCAAACATAGTATTATAACTCTTCGATCAGATCGAGGTGGTGAATACTTTGATGGAGTATTTCTAGATTATCTCAAAGTAAATGATATAGTCTCCCAGTGGACTCCTCCAGATTGGTATCTGAAAGGAGAAATTGAACTTTGTTAGACATAGTTCAGTCCATGATGAGCTATGCAAATCTTCCAGTATTCCTATGGGGTTATGCATTGGAAACCTCAGCATATTTACTGAATAAGGTGCCTTCCAAATCTGTTCCTCAAACTCCGTATGAGATATGGAAAGAAAGGAAACCGAGTCTTAAACACGTTAAGATTTGGGGATGTCCAGCTTATGTCAAGTAAGTTGACCCAGACAAGCTGGAATATCGATCCGGAAAATGTAGTTTTGTGGGATATCCTAAAGAGACTTTAGAGTATTACTTTTGCACCGATCATCGGGTGGTTGTCTCCAGACATGCTACCTTCTTGGAAAAGGAGTTTATCCTTGAAGGAAACAGTGGGAGCAAAATTGAACTTGATGAAGTTCAAGAAGCACAAACTACTACGGATCAAGTGGAAACACCTGTTCTGACTGAACAACCTTTTGTGGAACATCCCATTCATAGATCAGGGAGAGTGTCTCGCCAACCTGAGAGGTAATATGGCCTTGTCATTGAGAATGACAATGAGTTGTCGATCATTGATGATGACGACCCTGTAACCTATAATAAGGCTATGAGTAGTGTTGACTCAGAGAAATGGCATAGTGCCATGAAATCCGGAATGAAATCTATATATACGGGATACAAAAGATAGATTATAGCAGATGGCCAGGTGAAGACCTATAAGGCCAGGATTGTGGCAAAAGGATTCAAACAAAGGCAATGGATTGACTTTGATGAAGCCTTTTACCTATAGCCCTGTTAAAATCAGTTCGGATTTTGCTTGCGATTGCTGCTTACTACGACTATGTGATCTGGCATATAGCCAGATGGTTTTCTTTCCAAGGGAAATGAAAACCTAGTGTGTAAGCTACTGCGAACCATATGTGGTTTAAAGCAAGCTTCTCGAAAGATGGAACATCCGTTTTGATGAGACAATCAAAGAGTTTGATTTTATCAAAAACGTAGATGAACCATGCGTCTACAAAAGGGTTAGTGGGAGCGCGGTAACATTTCTTATATTGTATTGAATTAGAGTTGACACACATAACAACATAGCAGACCCACTCACAAAGCTACTTTATGAAAGTCTTAGGTACCAGAGTGATTGGCTTTAGTACAAGTGGGAGATTGAAAGGAATATGTCCTAAGTCCAATCGTGCATTAGGATTTAGGAATAACTTTTATGTAATCTGTTTTGATTTCATTGATATTAATAAAGACTTGTTTTGTTTTTATTACGGGCTTTATCTATTTAAGTGTTTAAATAAGATATACCATAGTTTAGAGTAAAGCTTTTTATGGATTATGATGAGATCATAATAGTGAGACCTAAAAAGATGATAACTCTAAACTTAAATAGTTCCTGGTCATAGGATTACTAACTGGTAATTAATAATCCGTAAAGATCGGTACATATTATGCTTGCTTCATTATGAAGGATGTCTGTTCTCATAGACATTTGTGTGGTGACACTATAGCTAATATGTAGGTGCTTATTATAGAATAAGTTCACTGAACATGACTCGCACAGCTGAACAACTGATGGAGTTCACACATGTGTCAGCAGTTGTTCACATAGTGATAGTTGTACAAGTATCCTTAGACTTGAGGTCATCATAGTCATCTTGTGTACACTGAACTATGCTTTGGTTTAGTTCTTAGTCTCCAGGGACAATTATTAGGGCTCTTCTGGGTATAGGAATTTGTACACGAAGATAGTGTATGATCAATAAAGGATCTACCCTTCCAGTGAAGGAAGCGAATGTTCAAGGCTGATCCACTTATGCTAGTTCAGGAATCTCTGGCCAGAGTAAATGAAATTAGAAAGGAGTTTCTAATTTGCATAGAACTACGCATAGTAAATGGTAAGCAAGTGATTGAATTAGATAGGCTTGACACGAGATCCATGCCTTGTATTTAATCGGGACATTGTAGGGTAGAAGGAGTTTATTGTACGGTAACTATTCACTGACAGGTTCTTGGTATTCTAAGCAGTGAATTCATATTATCCGGATAGTCGCGATATGTTGAGAAGCATCACTCACGATGTAGAATAAATGTGATTTATTAATTAATCATATTTAATAAATTAGAGAATTTATATAAATAATGATAAAATAGTTTTATTATTATTTATTTCTACTACCGGCTTAATATTGAACCTACAGGGTCACACCATAAAAAGAGAATGATTTTATGGTAGAGGAATTAATTAATAATGGCTAAATAATTATTTATTTGTGAAATAAATAATTAATTGGCAAATTTAATAATTGATTAAATGAGATTTAATTGATTATAAATTAATTAAGAAAAGTTCTTAATATTATTAATTAAAGGATTTAATTTTTGGAAATTAAATCAAGAGAGAGAATTATTTCTAAAGTATTTAGAAAAAGGATTAATAATTAAAAGGTGTTTTAATTATTAATGAGAATAATAAATGGGATAATAATAATATTATTTATGGGAAAATTTCAGCTGAAAATTTTGCCTATAAATACACTATTATAGACCCTATTTTTATTCTAACCCAAGAAACCCAAAAGTTTTAGAAAACCAAATTCTCTCCACCTCCTCCTCCTCCTAAAAGTCGTTTTCTTGGTGGATACCGGTGGAGTGCTTCACACTTGAGGAGCAACTGCTAAGGATCTCTGATCGTTGTCTCCGAATTATTTTTAAAGGTTAGATTCGATCCCTAAAATTTTTATTCATAATTTATATGCTATTATTTGGATTTTGTGTGTGTAAAAGTGTTTTTCCATGCTCCCGCTGCGTTAAAAAATCCAACAATATACCACTTCACTTCATGCAGAAACTTCTTCATTGGAGCGTACGATAAGTCGGGAGGCATGACATTACTCACAAGGTAGTTCACAATGTCTGCAAACCACGGTTCTTCCTCTTGCACTCCAAACAGCTGCTCATTAGGAAAAGACTCATTTATCAATGTCTTGTCCAGTGAAGTAGCATTAGGGTTCTCTAAACGTGATAGATGATCAACGACTTGATTTTCAGTCCCCTTTCTGTCCTTGATCTCTAATTCAAATTCTTGAAGTAAAAGAACCCATCTAATCAATCTAGGCTTCGAGTCCTTTTTCGAGACGAGATAACGAATTGCAGCGTGATCAGTGAAAACTGTCACTTTAGTCCCGAGTATATAAGATCGAAATTTCTCAAAACCATAAACAATAGCCAAGAGTTCTTTCTCCGTACTAGTATAATTCAGTTGAGCACCATTCAAGGTCTTACTAGTATAGTAGACCACATGAAATATGTTGTTCTTTCTCTGCCCAAGAACTGCTCCAACTGCATAGTCACTTGCATCGCACATCATCTAAAAAGGTTCATTCCAGTCAGGTGCAGTTATGACAAGTGCCGTGATTAAACTCGTCTTCAATATCTCAAAAGCGGTAAGGCACTCGTCATCAAACTTGAAAGGGACATCTTTCTCTAGCAAACTATACAATGGTTTCGAAATCTTAGAGAAGTCCTTGATGAAACGCCTATAGAAACCCGCATGACCAAGAAAACTGCGAATTCCCTTAACAGAAATTGGTGGAGGAAGATTTTTAATGACCCCCACCTTAGCTTTGTCCACCTCAAGACCTTTACTAGAAACCTTGTGCCCAAGAATAATGCCATTTCGCACCATAAAGTGACATTTCTCCCGATTGAGAACCAAGTTGGTCTCAACATACCTCTTGAGAACATGTCCAAGATTCTGCAAGCATTTGTCAAAAGAATCGCTAAATACAGAGAAGTCGTCCATGATCACCTCCACATTCTGGCCAATCATATCAGAAAAGATGGCCATCATACATCTCTGAAATATGGCTGGTGCACCACACAGACCTAATGAAACTCATCTGAAGGAAAAAGTACCAAATGGACAAGTGAAGGTAGTCTTCTCCTGATCTTATGGAGCGATACAAATCTGATTGTAACCTGAATAGCCATCCTGAAGACAATAATACTCGTGACCAGCCAATCTATCAAGAATTTGGTCAATGAAAGGCAGAGGGAAGTGATCCTTCCTAGTGGCCTTGTTCAGCTTCCTTTAGTCCATACAAACTCTCCATCCCGTGACTGTTCGAGTAGGAATGAGCTCATTCTTCTCATTAGCAACAATTGTGATACCTCCCTTCTTCGGTATACACTAAACTGGACTCACCCAAGAACTGTCAGAAATGGGATAAATAATCCCTGCATCCAGCCACTTAAGAATTTCCTTCTTCACGACTTCCTTCATGATTGGATTAAGTCTTCTTTGTTGCTCAACCGTAGGCTTGCTACCCTCCTTTAGCAGAATTTTGTGCATGCAATAAGAAGGGCTGATTCCCTTAATATCTGCTATAGTCCATCCAATTTCCGATTGAACTCTCTTAGAATCCTCAAAAGTTTCTCCTCGTCGCTACCTGAAAGGTCAGATACAATAATAACAGGCAAAGTAGCTGCATCACCTAAAAACGCATACCTCAAATGTTCAGGTAAAGGCTTAAGCTCAAGAGTAGGAGTTTCCTCAATAGATGGCTTGAGGCGTTTAGGAGCTTTGTTCAATTCCTCCATTCCAAGAGATTCAAAAGGCATATCAATATTTCTCTTCCAGGGAGAAGCATTTAGATATTCCAATTGCTCTTCACCTTCGTCATCCTCACTATTTGAATTCCAAGACCTTCTCCAAGGCATCAGACCTTAACAATTGATCAAGTTCTGAAGTAACCACAGAATCGACAAACTCCACTTTTAAGCACTCCTCATTTTCTGTAGGAAATTTCATAGTATTGAACACATTAAAAGTTACATCCTGATCCAGCACTCGCATTGTAAGCTCACCCTTCTGCACATCTATCAAGGTTCGGCTAGTCGCCAAGAACGGTCTTTCCAAAATTATGGGAATCTTCTTATCCTCCTCGAAATCAAGAATTACGAAATCAGTAGGGAAGATGAGTTTATCAACCTTGACCAAGACATCCACTACAATTCCTCACGGATATGTAATAGAACGGTCGGCCAACTGCAAAGTCATATAAGTCAGTTTTGGATCAGGAAAGTTCAACTTCTTGAAGACTGACAAAGGCATCAGATTGATGCTTGCTCCCAGGTCACATAAGCATCTGTCAAAAGACACTTTTCTAATAGTGCATGGAATAGTAAAGCTTCCTAGATCTTTAAGTTTCGGAGGCAACTTCTGTTCCAGCACAGCACTGCATTCCTCCGTGAGAGCGACAGTCTCTAAATCATCTAGCTTCACTTTCCGAGAGAGAATACCTTTCATAAACTTTGCGTAACTAGGCATCTGCTCAAGAGCCTCAGTGAAAGGTATGTTGATATAAAGTTTCTTGAACACCTCCAGAAACTTCTCAAATTGCTTATCCAGCTTTTTGTTCTACAGCCGCTTAGGAAAAGGCCGCGGAGGATAGATATGTTTCTCCCATGTATTACCCTCAGGAGGAGTGTGCTCAATAGTAGTCTTCCTTGGTTCTACTTCTGCTTCCTGCTGCTCTACTTCTTCTTCAGCCCCAGTTTCTTCATTCGAAACTTGAGTTTGTTCGGGGTTCGCAACCCTTTCAGACCTCAAAGTGATTGCCTTTACCTACTTCTTAGCTTCCCTCTTTCCTGGAACTTCAGTATCACTAGATAATGTACCTAGTTGATGATTTAGCAAGGCATTGGTAATTTTTCCAATTTGATTTTCCAAGGTCTTGATAGACACACCTTGACTCTTACACATAAGCTTCAACTCCTCTAATTCAGACTTTTCATTAGCTTGTTGCAGCTGAAGTTGCTGCCTAAGTGCATATTGCGGTTGCTGAAAACCTGGGGGGTTGTACTGCTTGGCTGGGTACTGCTGATAAGGCTGTTAAACCGTATTCTGAGCGTTGCTCCAGCTGAAATTAGGATGATTGCGGTTTGTTGGGATGATAAGTGGCTGGCACAGGTTGCTGTGATCGCTGAAAATTGCTCATGAACTGAGCTGATTCACTAGAAATAGCACACTGATCAGCCTCATGGTCACCAGCACAAAGCTCATAGACACTAGTGATTTGATTAACTCCATAATTGGCCAAAGTGTCCACCTTCATCGTCAAAGCCTTAAGTTGGGCAGCTATAGCAGTTGCTGCATCCAACTCCAGAATTCATTCCACTTTTCCCTGAGTCAGTCTCTCAAAAGGATTCTGGTATTCATTAGCAACCATTATTTCAATCAATTCATAAGCTTCATTGTAGCTCTTATCCCCCAAGGCTCCTCCTGATGCTGCATCGAGCATGGGTCTAGAAGTAACATCCAATCCATTATAGAAATAATTTATAATCATCCAACCAGGCATGCCATGGTGTGGGCACTTCCTTAGCATCTCCTTATATCGATCCCAAGCCTCACATAGAGATTCACCAGTTTACTGAGAAAACTGAGTAAGAGCATTCATGATTGCAGCAGTCTTCGCCATAGGAAAGAATTTAGTGAGAAACTTTTGAGAAAGATCCTCCCATATGGTGACAGACCTTGGTGGTAGAGAATGTAACCAGCACTTTGTTTTATCCCTTAGAGAGTATGGGAATAGTTGCAGCTTGATAGCATCTTCAGTCATACCATTGAACTTGAAAGTATCGCAGATCTCAATGAAATCCCTGATGTGCATGTTGGGCTTCAGTAGGAGAACCCCCAAACTGAACTGAGTTCTGTATCATCTGAATCGTGCTTGACTTGATCTCAAAAGTGTTAGCTGAGATGGCTGGCCTAATAATGCTTGACAGAATATCATTGATCTTAGGCTGAGAATAGTCCATCAAAGCCTTAGGAATTTCTGCTTGATCCCCCATCACTACTAAAAATGGTTCATCTACATTCTCTTCTTCTTCTATCTTCTCTTCTTCCTCAAAAACTTCCCTTGGAACCATTACAACTTCTTCCTCGGCTTTATCCAGAGTTCTCTTACAAGACCGCGAACGCATATGCATACACGCTCGCTAGAATACCTGAAATAAGACAAGGAAACAGATAAGTAATAATGTCCGAGTCAATGAACTTTAACGATCACTGATGACAAACACATAAACAAAAAATTAACACTGCAGTCCCCGGCAGCGGCGCCAAAAACTTGCTAGTCGCTAAACACGCGCTAATAATACACGCAAGTATACGCATTCACAAGTAATATAGAATTATTTCTAGTTCATTCCCACAGAGACTGGCTTTAGTTAATGTAATAACCCCAATTTTTGGGAAATTTTTGAAACCCTTATGAATAGTGTTTTTGCTGAATGAGAAAACTTTTCATGCCACACTATGTAGGGGTTCTGATATGGATATTCTGAGATTTTATTAGTACTTTATATGGGATATAAGTGTATGTAAAGATCGTCAGAATCCAAATCCGAACACTTTGATTTTTCCCGGAAATTCACAAGATACGGAGAGAATTGAGTATAAGGTAACAGGATAAAAAAGATTTAAATTAAAGGATTATAGGAGAGGATCATAAAAGGAATATAATATATTGAGAAAGGTTAAGGGAACCTAAGTAATAAGATCCCGGGTATGATCCCTCAAACGATAAACGAGAACGAAAGATAAGCGAACCGTAAAACAAATAAGTGATCAAGAGACAAGCTTGTACAAGAAGCCAGGGATTGTGACATCATCAAACCACAAGGTGTGGACAAGTGGGAGCATTATGACATGTGCAAGGTGACATAAGCATGACATGGGAAGGAAGGAGGTGTGGTGGCTTTGTAACCACACAAATTCAAGGGCAAGAAGGTAATTGACTAAAGCAAGCACAAAAACCAAGCAACCAAGCCAAGCAAATCATTTTTCATCAAAATCAAAAAGAAACCAAGGCATTGTTCTTCATGCTCTCGGCCAAAACAGAATCAGAACACTAAAACTGCTGTATCTCCTTCATTTCTCACTCAAATATTGTGTTCTATAGCTCATTGGAAAGGTATTGAGATGGCCTACAACTCTTGTTCACAAGTCTCGTCCAAATAATCATGGTAAGACCCTCATTTTTACAGTTCTTTAAATCGGACTTTTAGAAACTTCAAAGCCTAACTTTGTGTTCTTGATTTCTTTGGAAAGATCAAGCTTGTAGGAGGCTCCCTAAGGCTTCCTAGCAACTTAACACCTCCCAAGGAAGGTATAAACTTCAAACCCTAGCCTTTACTTTATTTGTTAGTAAGTTTAATGGTTGGTGTTGTGAAATGAGAAGCATGGATTGTGATTATTAGTAGTTTGGTTTGATTTGGAAGTGTTTTAGTAATTGAAGCTTGATTATAGTTCATAGATCTTGATTGTGGTTGTTTGAGTTGAAAACCTTGGAGATTATGGACTGATGTGGTATGGTTTAGGTGAAGTTTTGTTGTATTGATGGTTATGAATTGGTTGGTGGTTAATTAGAGTAGTTTAAACATTGGTAATCGCGTAAACATAGCCGTCGTAACGTCCGATTTTCTTTGGACTGTTTTTGTGCATAACATTAGGACCCGAGAACCCCCTGCTAGATTATGACCACTGCTATGTTTAGATAGCTCATGTTACGAGCTTCGTTTTGATATGTAGTTCGTTCGATTCCGATGCACGGTTTAGGAGAAACAACCGTTTCAAGTAACGGCGTTTCGCGAACGAAACTTTTCCCCTCGCCTTACTTTGAAACATAGGTTAAAGACCAAAAAGGGTTAATTAATGTATGAAACATTTATGGTAAGTGTGTTAGGCAGTTGGTAAGACACTCGCGAAGGAATCGCCTTAAAACTCGTAAAGGTTAAATTATTAAAAATGGTGGAGCCGAGGGTACTCGAGTGACTTAAGAGAATCAGTAAGCGCAAAACAAGCGTTAGAGTCTAAGTTAGTTAAAGTATAGATTTACAAGTGACTTTGGTTTAATTCCAACTTACTTGTTGTTTATAGGTTACCAGACTCGTCCCGAGCCATTCGTAACCCCCAGTCGCTCAGGCAAGTTTTCTACCCGTTATACTGTTGTTGTGATGTAAATATATGTATATGCATTATCTTGTGATATTGCATGATTGTTATTAGCAAATTTTGCGATATATTGGAGCATGCTAATATGGTATATATGCATGTCTGTTTCGTAATCTGGTTATCTATCTGTTGATTTCAATGCTTATAGTTGCATAATACCTATGCTAGAAATAAGCAAGTAGTTGCGTATACCCTTAGTATAGGGGATAAAAGGTGAACATATTTCTAAACCGGGAGTCGATGTTCCCGAGTATATATATATATATATATATATATATTTATATATATATATATATGGATATAGTTTTTAAAACTATTAATCGAATAAGGTTTATTCGATAACTTTAACTTTATTTTATTATTGAATATTATTTCAAATATTATTCGAAGGCGTATGACTCCTTTACATTATTTATTGAATATTATTTGAATATTCATTTGAGGATGTATGACTCCTTTATTTTATTTAATGAATATTATTTATAATATTCATTCGAGGTATTATGACTCAGCTTATTTTATTTATTGAATATTATTTGAATATTCATTTGAGGATCTATGACTCCGATTATTTGCTGAGATATATTCTTTATTTTATTAAAGAATAAGGTGTCGATAATCAAACTTATTTTTGATTATTCAAATAAAGATATTACTTTCGTATAAGTATATCTTTGATTATTTGCTATTCATTTCAAGTATAAGTTTTAATACTTCTACTTCAATTATTTTATAAAGATTATCTTTTATGGGAATATTATTTAAATAATAATATTCAGACATTTTCTAAATATTCTGGGGACTGATTTACTTCATTAAATCAGTTTTACTTCAAACACTCTTTAAAGTGTTTTCGAGTCTTTAAAATGATTTTCAAAAGTTAGAGCGGATCCCAAAACTATTTTTATATTTAAGATCTTCCTTTTAAAAAGGGGATTTAAATACTCGCTCAAAACCTGGGGGATCCGGCTCGATGGTGTGTTTTATATTCGCAACAAGGTTGCTGTCTTGGTAAAAGAGTTTTTGATTACTTACCCAATATTCGGGAAGTAAAATTCTTGGAACAAGTTAATCCATTAACAGGCATCGCCTGGGAAATATCGGTGAGTTTTCCTTTCCAACTAGGTACGACTTCTTGGTGGAGCCGTATCAACAAGTTTCTACTTGGGGAAAGGGGGAAACGAGCTTTACGTTTCAGAGTCATGGATTTCATCTGAACTAGGAGTGGCGTAAGTGGTCGAGTAGCGCCGGCCCAGCCTTATTATATTGGCCCAAATGGCCTGGAAGTTCCGCTAAGGCGGTCCATTCCTTAGGAGTTCAGTGTTCGGTTGACAAGTAAATCCGACAGGTTCTCCTCTACATGTAGAAAATGGTGGGGTTGTACTACTACGACTGATCATCGTAAGTGGTCTTCCTGGCGCGGTAAACTCCCGTAATGAGTTCATCATCCAATTGGATATTTCTGCAACACTACCCAAAGCACTTCGATAGAAAGGCTACGGTTGGGCGATTGTTGAGTGTTGGCAGGGTCAAGTTTTCAAAATAATGTTTGCATCAAATGAAGTATCTCATAACTTCATTTTATTTTGATGATATTTTAAAGGTTGAATCTATTCAAGTATTATCTTGTAGTCTCGTCTATGTGATGAACTTTTGAAACTGATTATAACTTGAACGGTGGTAGTTCAAGTAGTATTGGGAAAGATATAAGTATATTCGGGTATTTGGTAACCTCATCTTTTAAACTTATATCTAATTAATAATTGTCTTATGTATGACAAAGATTTTCAGAAAAACGTTGAGACAAGGTTAGATATATGAGATCACCTTGCAACGATATTTTTTTCATACAGTTACACACTAGGACTTTGTGTATATTATGCATGGAAGAGGACTTCCAATATTTTGAAAAGTATATATGTATATATACTGAATATTTTGCGACTTCATCGCATTAAGTTATCAACTTGGTTCATTTCTTTTGACCAAGACTTTCATGAGTATTATGAGTAGGCTCATATATTGTAAATCATTATACATATTATTTTGGTGGGCTTGCTGCTCACCCTTGCTTTCTTCTTTCATCACACAACAACAGTTAGGAAAGATGGCCAGACTCCAGCAGACCCAGCGCAAGCGCGTGGGAAGCGTCCCGCATCTTCCCGTTGATGTTGTAGCTGCTATAGCTGCAGAGGTAGATCTATTGTAGATCAGACCATCTACTTTTGAGAATCAATTATGTATAATTATAACTTGTGGCAGATAATGGCAATTAACTGTAAATTTATCAAGTAATCATTTTGGGTTGTAATAACTTTTAAATTGTGGATTCAAAGACTTGTATTTATTTAAATTTCATCTCTGAGACTATAACGTGTGGTGTGTGTGTTTATTGTGGGGTCACAGTACAGAGTAGTTGAGTAATTATTAAGATTGGGTGTTATTAAGGGAAATGGAACTCGTGACGACCCGGATCCCCGACCCCGGATCTGGGGGTGTTACAGAAATGGTATCAGAGCCAAGCGTTATAAACCTCAGAGATGATGGGACGTTAAGATAATAAGTTCACTAAGATAATAAGAACTCTTGCCAAGTTCATAGTCGGACTACCTAACGTAGTACTGACAGTTAAAACCCTTATGGGAACCCTTATAAATGTAGCGATAGAAGCGTAGTTCGTTATCGTATATGGTAGCGGGACTCCGAACCCTGAAGTTGAGGAACATCAACGCGATGATGTTTTATTACTAATTGGAGATCAGATTGTGGATCCAATAGAGCGTCCTAACGCAGGACCGGATGATGTTGATATTGAGGATGTAGCGGTTGAGGATGTTGTCCTAGAAGGGATAGTTGCTGAGGAGGATCCCATGGAGGATCCTGACGAGATTGGATAAAGGACCACTGATGAATTGATGACCCTGGTTGGGTCGACTACCAGAGGTAGGATTGGCCGGTCACTACCAGAGGTTCGTTCAAGTTTGTAAAGATAGTAGCCCCTTTAACGCGGCTTACTCGTAAGACTGAGAAGTTCGAATGGACAGAGAAATGCGAGAACAACTTTTAAGAACCGAAGCAAAGGTTGGTGACGTTCCCTGTGTTGGCGTTGCCGGATGGAAAATGAGATTTTGTGAAATGTAGTGACGCTTCGCATAAGGAATTAGGGTGCTTCTTATACAGCACAACAAGGTAATCGCGTACGCGTCAAGATAATTAAGGGAATATAAAATTCGATATCCCTACCCATGAGCTTGGGCTCGTGGCAATAGTTTTTCCCTAAAAATTGGAGGCACTACTTGTATGGAGAGAAGTGCAAGATTTACACAAACCATAGGAGCTCTAGTACCTTTTTACGTAGAAAGAGCTCAACATACGCCAGAGGAGGCGGTTAGAGCTAATCAAGAGTTATGAGTGGGAGATTCTCTATCATTCGGGGAAAGCCAATGTGGTGGCTGATGCCATTAGTAAAAAGGAGGGACTCAAGATGATAATGTCTTTGGGAGAGTTGATAAGAGATTTTGAGAAAATGGAAATAGTAGTGAAGGTAACCGGAGCCGGTACCGAAAAGCTGTTTGAGATTGCAATAGAGACCGAATTATTGGAAAAGAGCATATTGTGCCAGAAAAAGGTGATGAATGAAGGCAGAGAGCCAACAAATAAATATGAGATTAATACTGAGAAAGATGATAAGGGAATAATGAGGTATTCCTATAGAATTTGGGTTCCGAAAGTTCAAGAGCTTAAGGATGAGAACTTAGATGAGAGCCATAGTTGAGGAATAGGATTTAGGGCAAACCCAGAGTGTGATAGTCAGGGAGGTTGCCATCAAGAAAGAAAGAACCCATAACATAATAGAGTGGAAAACATGGTTTTTAATGTATAAGATAACCCCGATTATGGGAGAAGGTTGAAACATTTCATACTAAGGAAACAGAAAGTCGAGTAAGGAAAGGAGACCCGAGACGGTACTCCTATATGGCAATTTATGGACCTGTCTAGACAGAACTTAGACTATTATCCCCAACCACCACCCTGAGGGGACAATGCGGCAGGAAATTCTTTCATGACCTTTAAATCGTTAAGCTCTCAGAGTTCCAAGGAACAGGTTGACCTAGTCGAGGCAAGAGCCTGGCTAAAGGAAATATAGAAATCATTTGAGATTCTAAATGATTGACGAATCACAAAACACTGTTTTTATCACTCACCCTCCTAAGAGAGAGACCACCTGCTGGTGAAAGGCCAAGGAAGGCACGGAGCAAGAGATTATAATAAACTGATTAAAGTTCAGCCAATTGTTTTCGGGAAAGTAATTCCCAAGGTTATGGAATAGTGTAAAAGCTTAAGAGCCAGAACAAAGGCAGACGAGTATGATGAATTATGAATCTAAGTTGTAAAAGTTATCAAGATTCGTTCTGAAGACACGAATCCAGAATGACGGGATGTTTGAAATCAATGCTTATGTTGTGTTGGTTCATGAAATAACGATAAGAGAAAGGAATATAAAGGCAAGAGAGTTTGAGGAATGATAAGGGAGTTGGGTATGAGGAAACCCTAAAGACTCGTAGAAATAGAAATAGAAAAGTAGGTAATCGTCCGGATGAGAGTGATTCACCATGAGTTAAATTGATGGTTGAAGGTATAAGAGATACATATATTTTATCCCCTGTAAGTTGGGAAAATTCGAGGAAACCTTGAGATAATTCGAAGGATAAATAATGAGACGCGGATAGACTGAGGAGATAAGAAAGTAAGAAATTAAGAAAATTGGGTGAAGGAAGTGACCTTCAAGAAGGTAAAGTGTAAGACCGGTGGCATGATACCCAGAAAGGGAGACGCCAGATATGAAAGATATCCCAACATTGAGATGACTGTTGAGATAAACAACAAAAGTAAATAAGGAATTATTAAGAAGAAGTTCACGTTGAACATGACCAATATCTTCCAGAACATCCATGTTATCATTACCAAATCAAGAAAGAAAAGTGGATGACCATTGTTATCTTTTGGAGGCCATATGGATTGACCTCAATTTGAATAAGGATGCTATTATGAAGTTAGGTATAGACTATCGAGGTGGGAATGATTGAATAAGACACCCTTATCAGGGATATATGACTTGATTTATCCATGGAAGGATGCAGGTACCTTTTAAAGGTGGAATTAAGGATAGAACATCGGTAACTTAAAATGAATCCTAGGGGAATGCATAAAGGTTGGCATTTCACCCTTAATAGGGACAGTATGAGTTTTGACAGAATGATTGGGAAAGGGTTAAGGTAACAACAACCTTTAAGAATCAGTGGAGAAATTTTTCAGAAGTATATAGACAATGATTCTGGTATTAATAAATGGTATCTTGATATGCCCTGTATCTAGGGAATACAGGAGGAACGATTGAAGGATAACCTTAGAGGTTTTACAAGGAGAAAGGTAATATTCAAAATTCTCAAGAATAGAAATGTTGATAAAGAAAATATGACGTAATTATAATGTTGCCAAGTAGGGCACGTGTTAAACCACGAGAAACTATGGATCGAACCAGTAATGGTCGAAATTGTTCAGGGCAATTAGGACTTAAGATAAAAGATGTTCTAAGTATGATTAAGAGTCAGTCTTGACAGTGATTAGCCTCTAAAGATTGAGGCAATAACTTATGGAAAAATGGTGATATTTTTTTTATTTACTCATCAGATATTAAAGAAAAGCATTTTCACATAAGCTGTGATTGAAATAAGGTAGAAAATTTATTTGGAGGTGGTTAAAATGACATTGACTGTAAGGAACTATTACTACCAGGAAAGGCCAAAGAGGTGGCCGACACTTTAACGGTAAAAGGATAATTGTAGGCGCTTGTGCCAAAGGATACAGTGATGATGGTTAAAAGCTGAAGGTTGTATTATGGTTTGGAAGATTGACATTCCTTCTGATGACTGTGCAATACCCAGCCGTAATAGTAGTTAGTAAAGGTTTAATTCGTGTAATCGCCATGAGTGGGCTATCTATCTCAGAAGATACTATCTTGAGATAAGCCAGGACCATATTTCAAAAAGGACTAAACAAACCTTTGAGTTAAGTCTTCTATTGAAGTCATATGATTAAGAATGGTATTAACCTGCTATCGTTGCTTTGAGCGAAACTCTTCTGCAAATTTTATCTGCTTCATGTCATGTATGTATGTCAGAATCAGGAGTGTACTCCATGAATCATGAATGGTGATTATGTTACCTCCTTAGAAGGATTTGATACGACATGTATGGACTCCGTATGGTTAGCTATTAAGATTTCATGGAAAGTGAATGATGACAGTGGGTCAGTGGTGGACCATAGTAAGGCAGCAATGATTCTGCGAGTAACGAGCTGATTACAATCGTGAGAGTTGTATTGGAATGGATGTTGAGATTGAGTACCACTAATCGGGTCGTGGTAGTGTATAAGTTATCATTGATAGACTAATTAAGTAGAGTATCTACCTAGTGAATATTTATTCTTTCTTATCAATAGAGAGTCGTATTATTATACGAAGAAGGTTGCGGTATAGAAATGGGTTCTAGTAACGATGAGGTCTAGAATGAGATCCCAGATTCGATTTTCGATGTCGAGGGAGTTTCAAAGGTGATTGTGTATAAGCTCAAGGAAGAGCATGGGTCCATAGAATGATGAACGGAATAGAAATATTTAGGCATGGGAAATACGATGCTATAATACTTGATGTTGATATAAATACATATATGTTTTGTTCTCCTATGACAAACCTCTATAGTTCAGAGGTAGATTCCAAGCCAGATATTTTGTGGCAGTATATTTTTTTTTCATATATACAATTCTCTTCAGTTCGTTCTTTTCTCTTCTTTTCATTTCATGTAAGCTGAGAAGAACAACCCTTCCAGAAAGGGGAGGTATTGCCGAATGACTATCTATCTGTGTGATAGAAGCCTAGTAGGATACCAGCTATTGTTTAATTGCTTGTCAAGTACTAAAGGCTGGCCACCTTCTGTACTAACTATGCGATATAACAAGTGTTCATGATCTTAGTGATCTCTCAACAAATTCCTTTACTTCTATTTGATTGATCAAATTTTGGAAAATAGAAGCAACTGAAAAAGGAGTAATAAAGTGGTGGTAATATGCGGAATGGGAACACATTCGTGATACTAAGGTTGACGTGGTTATTAAAAGGTTATAGAACGCTAACGAGCAAAAGTATAACCAGTATAATATTAGGAACGGAAGGTAGTAGCGATTACGAACTGGAAAAGAATGGGTTTTGAGAAGCAGAAGCTCTAATGTTAAAAGCAATAATGAGAGTCTGTGCAATAGACTTGAAAGAATTTGGAATGATCACTTAATTCGGATTGAGTTATCTTACGACAATAGATCATATGTCATTATCGAGATGTCACCTTATGAGATCATTGAGGGAAGACAATGTCGATCTCCCTTATGTTAGGATGAAGTTGTAGAGCGCAAGATGCTCGGACCCGCAGTAGTCCAAAGGACCAAGGATATGATAGATCTAATCAGAGGACGGCTGGTAGTAGCCCAAGATGGTCATGATAAGTATGTTGATTTGACACGAAAGGATAAAGAGTATGAAATAGGGGACCTAGTAATGTTATAGGTATCCCTTGGAAAGGATTGATGAGGTTCGGAAAGAAAGGAAAGCTAAGTCTACAATTTGTTGGACCCTTGGATATATTAAGACGTTTGGGAAGTTAGCATATGAGCTAGCCCTACCCCCGAACCTGTAGCAAGTTCATAACGTGTTCCACGTATCAATGTTATGGAAGTGTAATTCGGATGCCAGACAAATAGGGGCATATGAGCGCATAGACATGCAACCAGACGTAACCTATATGGAGCAACCAGGAAGGGTATAGAGTAAAAAGGAACGAGTGCTTAGGAGAAGGGTTATCAAACTAGTAAGAGTTTGATGGTAGAACCACAAAGTGGGAAAATTTACTCGAGAGTTAGAAAGTGCAATGCTAAGAGAGTATCCCTATTCACTTTCTATCTGATTCCGGGACGGAATCCTTTTAAGGAGGGGAGACTGTAATAACCCCAATTTTTGGGAAATTTTTGAAACCCTTATGAATAGTGTTTTTGCTGAATGAGAAAACTTTTCATGCCACACTATGTAGGGGTTCTGATATGGATATTCTGAGATTTTATTAGTACTTTATATGGGATATAAGTGTATGTAAAGATCGTCAGAATCCAAATCCGAACACTTTGATTTTTCCCGGAAATTCACAAGATACGGAGAGAATTGAGTATAAGGTAACAGGATAAAAAAGATTTAAATTAAAGGATTATAGGAGAGGATCATAAAAGGAATATAATATATTGAGAAAGGTTAAGGGAACCTAAGTAATAAGATCCCGGGTATGATCCCTCAAACGATAAACGAGAACGAAAGATAAGCGAACCGTAAAACAAATAAGTGATCAAGAGACAAGCTTGTACAAGAAGCCAGGGATTGTGACATCATCAAACCACAAGGTGTGGACAAGTGGGAGCATTATGACATGTGCAAGGTGACATAAGCATGACATGGGAAGGAAGGAGGTGTGGTGGCTTTGTAACCACACAAATTCAAGGGCAAGAAGGTAATTGACTAAAGCAAGCACAAAAACCAAGCAACCAAGCCAAGCAAATCATTTTTCATCAAAATCAAAAAGAAACCAAGGCATTGTTCTTCATGCTCTCGGCCAAAACAGAATCAGAACACTAAAACTGCTGTATCTCCTTCATTTCTCACTCAAATATTGTGTTCTATAGCTCATTGGAAAGGTATTGAGATGGCCTACAACTCTTGTTCACAAGTCTCGTCCAAATAATCATGGTAAGACCCTCATTTTTACAGTTCTTTAAATCGGACTTTTAGAAACTTCAAAGCCTAACTTTGTGTTCTTGATTTCTTTGGAAAGATCAAGCTTGTAGGAGGCTCCCTAAGGCTTCCTAGCAACTTAACACCTCCCAAGGAAGGTATAAACTTCAAACCCTAGCCTTTACTTTATTTGTTAGTAAGTTTAATGGTTGGTGTTGTGAAATGAGAAGCATGGATTGTGATTATTAGTAGTTTGGTTTGATTTGGAAGTGTTTTAGTAATTGAAGCTTGATTATAGTTCATAGATCTTGATTGTGGTTGTTTGAGTTGAAAACCTTGGAGATTATGGACTGATGTGGTATGGTTTAGGTGAAGTTTTGTTGTATTGATGGTTATGAATTGGTTGGTGGTTAATTGGAGTAGTTTAAACATTGGTAATCGCGTAAACATAGCCGTCGTAACGTCCGATTTTCTTTGGACTGTTTTTGTGCATAACATTAGGACCCGAGAACCCCCTGCTAGATTATGACCACTGCTATGTTTAGATAGCTCATGTTACGAGCTTCGTTTTGATATGTAGTTCGTTCGATTCCGATGCACGGTTTAGGAGAAACAACCGTTTCAAGTAACGGCGTTTCGCGAACGAAACTTTTCCCCTCGCCTTACTTTGAAACATAGGTTAAAGACCAAAAAGGGTTAATTAATGTATGAAACATTTATGGTAAGTGTGTTAGGCAGTTGGTAAGACACTCGCGAAGGAATCGCCTTAAAACTCGTAAAGGTTAAATTATTAAAAATGGTGGAGCCGAGGGTACTCGAGTGACTTAAGAGAATCAGTAAGCGCAAAACAAGCGTTAGAGTCTAAGTTAGTTAAAGTATAGATTTACAAGTGACTTTGGTTTAATTCCAACTTACTTGTTGTTTATAGGTTACCAGACTCGTCCCGAGCCATTCGTAACCCCCAGTCGCTCAGGCAAGTTTTCTACCCGTTATACTGTTGTTGTGATGTAAATATATGTATATGCATTATCTTGTGATATTGCATGATTGTTATTAGCAAATTTTGCGATATATTGGAGCATGCTAATATGGTATATATGCATGTCTGTTTCGTAATCTGGTTATCTATCTGTTGATTTCAATGCTTATAGTTGCATAATACCTATGCTAGAAATAAGCAAGTAGTTGCGTATACCCTTAGTATAGGGGATAAAAGGTGAACATATTTCTAAACCGGGAGTCGATGTTCCCGAGTATATATATATATATATTTATATATATATATATATGGATATAGTTTTTAAAACTATTAATCGAATAAGGTTTATTCGATAACTTTAACTTTATTTTATTATTGAATATTATTTCAAATATTATTCGAAGGCGTATGACTCCTTTACATTATTTATTGAATATTATTTGAATATTCATTTGAGGATGTATGACTCCTTTATTTTATTTAATGAATATTATTTATAATATTCATTCGAGGTATTATGACTCAGCTTATTTTATTTATTGAATATTATTTGAATATTCATTTGAGGATCTATGACTCCGATTATTTGCTGAGATATATTCTTTATTTTATTAAAGAATAAGGTGTCGATAATCAAACTTATTTTTGATTATTCAAATAAAGATATTACTTTCGTATAAGTATATCTTTGATTATTTGCTATTCATTTCAAGTATAAGTTTTAATACTTCTACTTCAATTATTTTATAAAGATTATCTTTTATGGGAATATTATTTAAATAATAATATTCAGACATTTTCTAAATATTCTGGGGACTGATTTACTTCATTAAATCAGTTTTACTTCAAACACTCTTTAAAGTGTTTTCGAGTCTTTAAAATGATTTTCAAAAGTTAGAGCGGATCCCAAAACTATTTTTATATTTAAGATCTTCCTTTTAAAAAGGGGATTTAAATACTCGCTCAAAACCTGGGGGATCCGGCTCGATGGTGTGTTTTATATTCGCAACAAGGTTGCTGTCTTGGTAAAAGAGTTTTTGATTACTTACCCAATATTCGGGAAGTAAAATTCTTGGAACAAGTTAATCCATTAACAGGCATCGCCTGGGAAATATCGGTGAGTTTTCCTTTCCAACTAGGTACGACTTCTTGGTGGAGCCGTATCAACAAGTTTCTACTTGGGGAAAGGGGGAAACGAGCTTTACGTTTCAGAGTCATGGATTTCATCTGAACTAGGAGTGGCGTAAGTGGTCGAGTAGCGCCGGCCCAGCCTTATTATATTGGCCCAAATGGCCTGGAAGTTCCGCTAAGGCGGTCCATTCCTTAGGAGTTCAGTGTTCGGTTGACAAGTAAATCCGACAGGTTCTCCTCTACATGTAGAAAATGGTGGGGTTGTACTACTACGACTGATCATCGTAAGTGGTCTTCCTGGCGCGGTAAACTCCCGTAATGAGTTCATCATCCAATTGGATATTTCTGCAACACTACCCAAAGCACTTCGATAGAAAGGCTACGGTTGGGCGATTGTTGAGTGTTGGCAGGGTCAAGTTTTCAAAATAATGTTTGCATCAAATGAAGTATCTCATAACTTCATTTTATTTTGATGATATTTTAAAGGTTGAATCTATTCAAGTATTATCTTGTAGTCTCGTCTATGTGATGAACTTTTGAAACTGATTATAACTTGAACGGTGGTAGTTCAAGTAGTATTGGGAAAGATATAAGTATATTCGGGTATTTGGTAACCTCATCTTTTAAACTTATATCTAATTAATAATTGTCTTATGTATGACAAAGATTTTCAGAAAAACGTTGAGACAAGGTTAGATATATGAGATCACCTTGCAACGATATTTTTTTCATACAGTTACACACTAGGACTTTGTGTATATTATGCATGGAAGAGGACTTCCAATATTTTGAAAAGTATATATGTATATACTGAATATTTTGCGACTTCATCGCATTAAGTTATCAACTTGGTTCATTTCTTTTGACCAAGACTTTCATGAGTATTATGAGTAGGCTCATATATTGTAAATCATTATACATATTATTTTGGTGGGCTTGCTGCTCACCCTTGCTTTCTTCTTTCATCACACAACAACAGTTAGGAAAGATGGCCAGACTCCAGCAGACCCAGCGCAAGCGCGTGGGAAGCGTCCCGCATCTTCCCGTTGATGTTGTAGCTGCTATAGCTGCAGAGGTAGATCTATTGTAGATCAGACCATCTACTTTTGAGAATCAATTATGTATAATTATAACTTGTGGCAGATAATGGCAATTAACTGTAAATTTATCAAGTAATCATTTTGGGTTGTAATAACTTTTAAATTGTGGATTCAAAGACTTGTACTTATTTAAATTTCATCTCTGAGACTATAACGTGTGGTGTGTGTGTTTATTGTGGGGTCACAGTACAGAGTAGTTGAGTAATTATTAAGATTGGGTGTTATTAAGGGAAATGGAACTCGTGACGACCCGGATCCCCGACCCCGGATCTGGGGGTGTTACAGTTAACTAATTAATTTATGCACTTATGCACCGATGATACGGTTATTATCCAATGTTAAGACGAATAACAAATTGGGATTGTTTTATAACTAAGAATTGAACTAACAATTATAACTAAGGGAATAAGAATGGTTGAATTAATATATATGACAACATGGGATTCTAACTTCATTTCATACTTTATTCAATAGTCTTTTTGTTCTTAACCTTAGCATGTAATGGTGATGACATTAATCAGATAACACGAAACTGATAAACGCCAACTTTCATTGCACGAATACCATACTACCAGACATCCATAAAAGATATAGAAGCTGAATAGACATTAATTATATTGAGACCCTATATGTCTATAGAAATTTGACAACATAATGGTTTAATGCACAAGGTATCTATCGTGATTACATAGGGCAAGTAAGATGGTTAAAATTACCTACAAATCATTCATAACAATAACACATGAACCTATGCTAGCATGGCAAGTTCTAAACCCTTAAAATCACTTTACTTCATTAAGAATTAACAAGCTATCATATAAGTTCGCGACGCTCATAAGACGAATAAGCACAACCAATACTAGGTTATCATATAATCACCACACACTAAGGTATCAAAATAAATTAGCTAAAGAAATCCATAAGTAAATCCGCTAGAACCCCAAGATAACGATTAGCCCATAATCGGACTCATCATCAACGTGGGTTTTGATGAAAGCATGGTATAATAAACATAGTTGTTAGATATATTTGATAATGTCATGTCTAATATGATTTGTGTTTAGTTTCCAGATCTTACTTAAACAGGACAAATCGGTACTTAACTGAAATCAGCACTTATACTGAAGTCAGAACTTAAGTTATCAGTACTTAAGGTTCAGATAATATTTATCAGGAGATAATATCAGGACTTAAAGGAAACTTTCAGATAAGGAAGGCGGCTGATTGAAAGGAAAGAAGATCAAGACAAACGTAAGAAGAGATATGCATGAAGAAGGAATTCTGTGAAGAATGGAATACTTGGAAGAAAAGATAACTGATTGATATATTTTAGGAAGCAGAATTATATTCCATATCAATTAGTGATTATCTTGTAACTGTATAGTATATAAACACAGACATAGGATTTACACTATATGTGTTATCATTATCGAGAATTTTATTCATTGTAACCCTAGCAGCTCTCGTGATATTTGTTCATCACTGAGAGAGGATAGTTCTACATTGTAACAGAGTTTAATAAAGTTTGTTTTCTGTTACTTGTGTTTTTTGAATTCGATTTGATTGTGCGATACACTGTATTCAACCCCTTTCTACAGTGTGTGTGACCTAACAAGTGGTATCAGAGCCTATCTGTTAACACACAAATAGTTTAAGATCCAGAAATAATCATGTCTGAAGCAGAAACTCCAACCAAGCCCACCAAAACTGAAGAACCTCCAAAGACTCAAATCCATAGTCGATATGAGGCTATTAGAGTTCCCATACTGAAACCATCTGAATATCCCGTATGGAAGGTGAGGATGACTATGTTTCTGGAAGCTACAGATCCAGAATATCTTGACAGAATCAATGAAGGACCTCACAAGCCAACAAAACTCGTTGTTGTAGTTGCAGGTGAAGCAGCAAAGTCTGTACCAAAGGAGAAGAGTGATTACACTGCTAAAGATATCGCATCAATTGCTAAGGAAGCTAAGGTACGACACTTGCTGCATAGTGCCACTGATAATGTAATGTCAAACAGGGTAATTAACTGCAAGACTGCAAAGGAGATATGGGATGCCTTGGAGACAAGGTGCCAGGAAACTGATTCGATTAAGAAGAAAAGGAAGACAATACTCACTCAAGAGTATGAACATTTTGACTCAAAGACTAATGAGTCATTGACTGATTTATATGACAGATTTGTCAAACTCTTGAATGATTTGTCACTAGTTGATAAGGAGTATGATCTTGAAGATTCAAACATTAAATTCCTATTAGCTCTTCCTAAAAGTTGGGATTTGAAGGCAACAATTATAAGAGACAACTATAATCTTGAAGAAACAACTCTTGATGAAATTTATGGGATGCTCAAGACTCATGAACTTGAGATGGAATAAAGAAGCAAGAGGAAAGGAGGAAAGTCAAGGACAGTTGCTCTTAAGGCTGATGAAGAATCCCCAAGGCAGCTACCTCAAGGAAAGGAAAGGGAAAAGCGCTCATCACAAAGTATGATACTGAGTCATCAAGTTCTGATAGTGATGATGACCCAGAAACTGAAAGCTTGCCTGAGATGGATGCTGATGAAGAGATGATGAAGCTGTTTGCTCTTATGGTAAAAGGAATCATAAGGATTGCATACAGAAAGTTCAGGAAGGGAAAGAAGTTTTCCAGGAAAGGTGCAAGTTCTGATAAGAAGAGTTTCAGAAAATTTGAAGGCAAAGGAGGGAAGTCTGACAGAGGAGATTACACAAATGTCAAATGCTACAACTGTGGTGAGAAAGACCACATATCTCCTGATTGCAAGAAAGTAAAGAATGACAAAGGCAAGGCTCTTGTCATAAAGAAGAAAATCTGGACATACTCTTCAGATTCTAAAAGTGAGGAGAACTATGCCTTGATGGCAAATGCTGATAGCAGTTCTGAAGCTGCTGAGTTAAAGGTACCTCAAACTACTTATGCGTTTCATACTGATGATATTAATGAGTTGATAAGATATCTTGAAACCATGTTCATTAGTTATAGAGATCAAACTTTAACATGTGAAAGATTAACTTCTGAAAATCTTGCTTGTAAAAAGAGGAATGATTATTTAGAGAAAGAGTTAGTCATGTTCCATCAAACTCAGAAAGATAGAGATGATGCTTTCTATGTTAGGGATGAAGTACTTAAAATGAATGAATCTCTAAAAACTGAGTTACAAAAGGAAAGAGAGATTATCAGGACTTGGACTAACTCTGGCAGAACAACTCAGAATTTGTTAAGTAGTGGAAACTGGAAAGAGGGCTTAGGTTATGGAGATGATAAGAATGATAAAGGAACTGTAGAAATTAAGCCTATAGTTGTTAAACAAAAGCCAAAGTTAAAACCTGTTAATTTTGTAGCTGTAAAGTCTGATGCTGAGAAATCAGAAGTTAAAGAGGAATTAAATTCTGATAAACTAAAACAGGAAAAGACAACTGAAGTAAACGTAGGCTTAATGACAAAGAAGTAGCTTAAGCATAAGTTGAAAGATGTTAAGAATGTAAACAAGGTAAAGTCACCTAGGAAAAATAGGAATGGAAAGGAAGGTGTGAATAAAAGCAATAATTTTAAGCCTGTTCTTAATGCTCCTAGAAAAACATGTCATAACTGTGGAAGTTCTAACCATCTGGCTTCTTTTTGCAGGAAGAATAAGAACATAAACTCCTTACCTTCAAAGTCAGGAATTAAGAGTCAGTCTGTTAGATATAGGCCACAAAATCCTTGTTTTCATTGTGGTAGTTTATGGCATTCCATTTATACTTGTAAGGAATATCATAATTTGTACTATGATTATTATCAAATAAAACCTTCTTTAAAGAAAGTTAGCATTGTTCCTTCTAGTGTAAGTTCTGATACAAAGTCTGATAGTGTAAATGCTGATAAGAAAAATGTTAACATAAACTCTGATGCTAAATCCGCTGCAAATATTAACAAACTTAATAAGGCCAAAGGATCCAAGCAAGTTTGGGTCCTTAAAACTAATCATTTGTGGTCTTTGTGATTGCAGGGCAACATGAAAAAATCCTAGTTCTGAACAGTGGATGCTCAGGACATATGACTGGAAATAAAGCCCTGCTATCAGACTTTGTGGAGAAAGCTGGCCCAAGTATTTCTTATGGAGATGGCAATATTGGAAAAACACTGGGAAATGGCAATATCAATCTTGGGAATGTCATCATTAAAGAAGTAGCTCTGGTCTCAGGACTTAAACACAATCTGCTGAGTGTTAGTCAAATCTGTGACAGAGGTTATCATGTGGATTTCTTTGAAGAACACTGTGAAGTTGTAAGCAAATCTAAAGACAAAGTTGTTCTGAAAGGATACAGGCATGGTAACATTTATGAAGCCAAGCTTTCAACAAGTACTGATGGTTCTGCAATCTGTCTGTTGAGTTAAGCATCAATTGAAGAAAGCTGGAATTGGCACAAGAAACTCTCTCATTTAAATTTCAACAATATAAATGAATTAGTCAAGAAAGATCTTGTGAGAGGACTGCCAAAATCAGTATTTGCTCCTGATGGCCTTTGTGATTCATGTCAGAAGGCAAAACAAAAAAAATCTTCATTCAAGAGCAAGACTGAATCATAAATTCTTGAGCCTTATCACCTACTACATGTAGATCTATTTGGTCCAGCGAATGTCATGTCTATTGCAAAGAAGAAATATGCTATGGTCATAATAGATGAGTTCACCAGATACACATGGGTGTATTTCTTGCACACAAAAAATGAAACTGCATCTATCTTGATTGATCATGTCAAACAACTGGATAAATTGGTCAAAGATTCTGTGAAGACCATAAGAAGTGATAATGGCACTGAGTTCAAAAATTTGACCATGAAAGAGTTCTGCAAAGACCATGGAATCAAGCAGGAATTTTCTGCTCCTGGAACTCCCCAGCAAAATGGACTTGTTGAAAGAAAGATTAGAACTCTTATTGAAACTGCACGAACTATGCTTGATGAAGCAAAGCTACCAACCTATTTTTGGGCTGAAGCTGTGCAGACTGCTTGTTTTACTCAGAATGCAACACTCATTAACAAGCATGGAAAGACACCATATGAGATGATGAAGAAAAAGAAGCCAAATCTGATATATTTTCATGTATTTGGATGCAAGTGTTTTGTTCTTAAGACTCATCCTGAACAGCTATCCAAATTTGATTTAAAAGCTGATGAAGGAATTTTTGTTGGATATCCACTTTCCACAAAAGCCTTCAGAGTCTACAATTTAAGAACAAGGGTAGTCATGGAATCTATCAATGTCTTCTTTGATGATAAGAAGATTACTGGACTTGAAGATTTCAATGATCATGATCAGCCGAGATTTGAAAATGAAGACTTAAATTCTGATACTGAAAATCCTGAAAGTCTAAATCCTGATACTGCAAACTCTGATCGATTAAACTCTGATGTTTTTAAAACTGTGGTGACTACACCAAAGGAAGATGCACCTGTGTAGGGGGAGCATACTGAAGATACAACCACATCTCAAGAAGCATCAGAACATACAACTAGCTCTTCAAGTTCTGATTCATCAAGTTCTGATAATTTTGAAAACTCAATTTCTGAAGGATCCAACTCAGAGAGCATAATTTCAGGGTGAGCATCAAAAAATGTTGATGAAGACAGCATGGATCATGGGGGAGCATCCAGTTCTAGGGAAAATCTTCCATCTGCAAGGAAGTGGACTAAATCACACACACCTGATTTAATAATTGGAAATCCTGATACAGGTGTCAGAACTAGAACAACTATTTCAAGTGAATGTCTCTATAATTCTTTTTTTTCTCAGACTTAACCAAAGAAAGTGGAAGAAGCTCTTCAAGATGCTGATTGGGAGCAAGCAATGCAGGAAGAGTTAAATGAATTTGAAAGAAATAAAGTCTGGACCCTAGTGCCAAGACCAAAGAACAGATATGTTGTTGGTACAAAGTGGGTGTTCAGAAACAAAACTGACAGTGATGGCATAATTACAAGGAGTATAGCAAGACTGGTTGCAAAAGGATATTCTCAACAGGAGGGAATTGATTATGATGAAACATTTGCACCAGTTGCTAGATTGGAAGCTATATGGATATTTTTGGCTTATGCTGCTCACAAAAAGTTTACTTTCTTTCAAATGGATGTGAAAAGTGCTTTTCTCAATGGGGAATTGGAAGAGGAAGTATATGTTGAACAACCTCCAGGCTTTGTAGATTCTAAATTTCCAAATCATGTCTACAGGCTTGATAAAGCACATTATGGCCTTAATCAAGCTCCAAGAGAATGGTATGAGACTTTAGCTCAGTTTCTTCTGGAAAGTGGATTTAACAGAGGAACTATTGACAAAACACTGTTCTACCTCAACCATGGAAATGACTTACTTTTGGTTCAGATATATGTTGATGATATCATCTTTGGTTCTACAAATGACAGACTTTGCAAGAAGTTTGCCAAACTGATGCAGTCAAGATATCAAATGAGTATGATGGGGGAACTTAGCTATTTTCTGGGCCTTCAAGTCAAGCAGAATGAAGAAGGCACTTTTATTTGTCAAACCAAGTACACCAGAAATTTGCTGAAGAAATTTGGAATGCAAGATTGTTCAAGTGCATCCACTCCCATGGCCACTACAACAAAATTGGATAAGGATACTGGTAAATCAGTAGATATTACTGATTACAGAGGTATGATTGGCTCTCTACTCTATCTAACTGCTAGTAGACCTGATATCATTTATGCTACATGTCTTTGTGCAAGATTTCAAGCAGATCCAAGAGAACCTCACTTAACAGCTGTGAAAAGAATTTTCAAGTATCTTAAGGGAACAGCTGATCTGGGATTGTGGTATCCTAGAGAATCAGACTTTAAGCTAATAGGTTACTCAGATGCAGATTTTGCAGGTTGCAAAATCGACAAGAAAAGCACAAGTGGAAGCTGCCAATTTCTTGAAGGCAGATTGGTTTCTTGGTTTAGAAAGAAAAAAAAGTCAATTTCCACATCAACTGCAGAAGCAGAGTATATTGCTGAAGGAAGCTATTGTGCACAGATTCTTTGGATGAAGAATCAGTTACTAGATTATGGGTTAACATATTTTAAAATCCCTATTTACTGTGATAATCAAAGTGCTATTGCTATGACAGGTAATCCAGTTCAACACTCAATGATAAAGCACATCAGCATAAGGTGTGGCGCCCTCCAAACCCGGGTCAGAAGTTTGGGGTCCACACACACACCTTATTAATAACCTGCTTATACCAATGATAAAGATAATAATAATATGCAGTGACCCTACTTACCAACTACCACGGACCACAACAGGTTAAAGTATGCACACAAGCCAAACACACCTACTTATATTTCAAACGTTCAAATCCCAACTATTCCAAACTCAGAACTGAGTATTAAACATTATTACAAACTTTTTACAAACTTAAATTATTCCAAAAGAAGCCTACTAGCTCAACTCGATCAACCTGAACCCCTAGCTCTCGCGCTGGACTGGGGATCCTCGGTACCAACCGGTTCCTTTTTAACTGGAAAGAACATAAACAACATCGCACAAATGAGCTAACTAGCTCAGCAAGTCACAGTGACAAAACTGAGAATAATGATCATCAAGTAAATATGGTTATGATATCAAGTGAACAATGGATTATGATTTAGAATTGGATATTGTATTTTTATTTTAAAAACCAAGGTTAGGCTGCTGATCAGTCACGCACTAACCCCGAGCAAAGCACACATCACTGCTCTAACAACTGGATCCAAGGCACACATTGGCCTAACTTGACCATTATATGGTCTGACCACGAATCTGGTCCACAATTTTATAAAAACAATCCAATTCTACCATAATAATAGAATAAGCAGTAATAAACCATGAACAGGACATTAACAACAGTGGACGTTCAATAATGAAAATGGTTCCAATCTGTATAAGGATCAATATGGCATTTCCAAAGCTTGGCTGTTAGGTAGTAACAAAATTGGATAACAAAGGAATCAACATTTCAGGGTTCCCGGGATTTGGTCTTTCAAAGCATAAGATACAATGGTTTGAATGTGTAAGCAATTTGGTACAGTGTTTAATATTTAGTTTGTATGTATTTGTGGAGTAGTATCGTATATTTGAGGTTCGTATTTGGTATACAACAATCAATGGTCTAGAAATAATCAGGTTTAAGGCTCAAGATCAATAACTGGAATCAAGGTTTAGGGTTCAGTGCTTCAAAGCACTCGCAATGTAAAACAACAATATCAATCAATACAATATCTCGAGAAAGTTCAGAACACTTGCCTGGTACTAGCTTACTACACTGCACTCGCTTCCAATCACAACCGTCTTACTCCTCAACTACCTGTTTCCCTTTCCTACGCCTTGCCTCTTCTGCTCACATATCATAAGCATCTATCAATATTTAACTCATATGATTCTATTCAACACATACTTCTATTTATCCTTCATTTCACCCAAATCCGATTAATGGATTGAAAGTTACGCAATAAACAAGTAAATATCGAATATACAGACCGACAGTCAATCAACAAGTCACATATAACATATAGCACGTCACATAATCAATAATATATCATTTATAAATAAGTCTCGGGTCATGAACAAGCTTTCTGGTATTTAAAATGATTTTTAAAATATTTTTCGGAACTCAAACGGGTCGTTAGATCAATTTTAGAGTAATAAACAGGGTTCGGTTGGCCAATTCTGACTTTGAAACAATTTTATAATAATTATCGAGCCTTGCAAACAATTTAAAATAATATTTTAAAGCTCGAAACTATTTTTCGGAATTTTTAAATCATTTTTAAATAATTAAATCTAATTAAATAATTAATTAAAATCAATTAATAATTAATTAAATCAATTAATCAATTAATTTTCGAATTAATTGACTAATTAATCAATTAATAATTAACTGAAATTAATTAACTAATTAATTCAGATTTATTTTTAAATTAAATATAATTTTTGGAATTAAAATAATAATTTTTGGAATTTTCAGAAATTAAAATCGAATTTTTATAATTAAAATAAATAGGAAATATGATTTTTGAATATTTTTAAAACAGGAATCCTATTTTTGCAAATTCTGGAAAGTTCAGGGACCTAACTGTTTCTTCCCCAATAATTCAGGTACTAAACTGTAATTTTACAGGGGTCGTCGGAAAAACTTCGGGGATGGCCGGAGAATAAATTCCCGGCATCCTCACCCCACCACAAGCTCCAGATATGATCTTCAGGCAACCAGGAATTGATTCATGCAATCAAAACATAACAATCATCCCTGTTCTGGCCGGAAAATGGCCAAGAACATCGCCGGTTTCCGGCGAATATCGGGAATTTTCAAAACACAACTCCCTTCGATTCAGACATCCTCTGTTAACGAGCTATATACCAATCGATTGCAAATTTCATAAGAAACATAATCTACTATAAATCAACAGCTAATAACCCCTAAATCAAAAATCCCCAAATTTCAATTGAAAACATTCATACGGGTTATAAACCCTAATTTCAAAATTCGAAAATCAAACTCAATTTTCAACATGTTATTGAACTCCAAATCAGACGTATGACATATGAAAATCATCAGGAAAACAAGCTCTACAACATGCAATCATCAAATCATACAAACAATCATTCGAACAAAAATTCATATTTTTAATAAAAATAATTCGAAAATAAGTAAATTTTCAGAAAATAAACCTCGATTTCTCCAGTGATTTGGAACACAGAATCTGATAGAACACCTCAAGACCTTTGGATTGAGTACTCGAGCTTTGAAAAATGAGATCAATAACACCTTCGTTTTGCTATTTGATTCTTGGAAGATTATATGAATATAGGGTTTTTCTCTGGAAAATTATATAATTAACTGTCTGCAAATAATTTTGATACGAAATAAAATACGGGGAAAGGCTATTTATAATTACGGAAAATTAGTATCCCGTTGGATCATTCCGGATATAAAACGGTACGTTTATTTGTAAAAACTGATCCAAACGGTATCGGTTTTCGGGACAGTTATCCAGATCAGTACAATTTGTACTGCGGTCTTGGTCTCAGCGCCTGGTTACACGTATTACGAGGTGATAATTGGGATAGTTTAATAAAAAGCTCCCGTTTATCGAAAATACGAGTTTTATTGATTTACCGAAATGAATATTGTATCGAAAATGTTGCGCCGGAACCCGCGCAGGACAAACCGTATTCCGGATCGAAAAAGTCGAAATATGGAATATGCTCGGAATATTACAATTAGGTTAGGAAGGAGTTCTCGGAAGAGTTTCGGGTTCCAAAAATGTAACAACGGATGACGTCGGTTGGTTCCCGTTTTTATAAAATAGATTTTAAATACTCGGAAAAAGATTTTATAAATTTCTTATGATCCTTATAAATCCATAAATCAACATAAAAATAATTAGGAAGATATGACAATTATCTATATTTTATTTTGGACATATAAAAATTAAAATACTCAATTAATAATATTTTTAAACATCCAAACACATTTAACACTTAACAATTAGTTCACAGAATAGATACTGAACACATATATTAAGAAAAAATAATTACACGATATATCCCGGATATTACATAAGGTACCACTTCATAAGGGAACATATGGATGAATGTACAGTGGAATTGCGCTTTGTTCCAACAGATCAACAACTAGCAGATATCTTCACAAAACCACTGTGTGAAGCTACTTTTACAAGATTGGTAAATGAACTTGGAATGGTTTCCGGTTCTTTCTCTAAATCTGCTTAGTTTTTGTTCTGATGCATCAGACTTTATGATCAGTATTTACAGATATTATCATCTTTGTGTATTCTGTGCTTAATTGAAAATTGCTTAAGTACTGATTGTTGTCTGATGTGAATTTCTAAACTCTGATAGTGATATGAATGTTTCTGTGATTATTCAATCCAATGAGGATAAATATGCTAGATGCTGACCTAGTAGTCTTTAAAATACTAACAAATCCCATATTTGAAGTAATTGTTTATGTGGAAATCTGTTGACACAAGCAAATTCTGATATTGAGCTTAGTTAAGTTTACTTTGTCTATCTTATTACTAAGTCAAAAACTAGAATAATGCTTTTCACCTGTTAAGTTCTGATGTTAGTAAATCTGGTGAATGTACTAAGTGCTGATAAGCCTCACTTATCAAAAGAAAAGGAAAAGAAATAAAAATCAGGTACTCCTTTGAGATCTAGAGTAAAAACTGTGGAAGGGAAGACCCAAGTGCATTGCTGGTATTAAGTAATATGTATCACAAAAGCAAAAATAAATATTTTTTTTGGTGACTTTTTACACTCTATGATTACTGGAAAAATACTCTGATAATAGCATAAATTCTGATAAGCAGTCGTGACTCACTTACACTAAGAAGCAACTGTAAAATAGAATTTCAAAAGATGCATAAAATAAGCACAAAATAGTTAAGGTGGACTCATGCATGAACTCATTCTAAAGTAGACTTCAGAATCATGACAGATTTTGAGCAAAGTTCTTAGTAATGCCTTATTTCTAAGATGTACTGAAGTGAATCAGGCTTCAATCTTTATATGATATTTAGCTTACTACACAAACATACACTTCATATGAATGATGAAAATTACTGTGGTGATAAATATTGTTTTAGATGAACGTTTAAGTGTCAGTTACATAAATTCTGAGGACAAGTTATGATGGAAGTTCTGATGATTAAGTTCTAAAGAAACGTAATCAAAATTTGTGTGAAGAATTACAGAAATAGGCATTCACTTTTCGAGTTAAGAAATCATGTTCTGATGACTGTTAAGTTCTGATATAAGTCTAAGTTCTGATATTAAACTCTGATTCTTTACTAGACTTATTTGTGGTTAAAATCTAAAACAGTCTTATTTAAAATCAGAATATATTTGGGTGAGATATTAACAGTCAATATAATTTGGGTTAGTGGTACATGTCTATGCACAATAATTTTTACTTATTTCATGTGCGCATTAAATCCTGTTTTAAACTTCCAATGGCTGTTTTTATTCTCATCAGGCTAGGGAGACGAGGTAGAATTATTTCTACCTATAACCATTCAATTTTCCTTACGTCTCTTGGCATTCTATTGGCTATATAAACCAATACCTCATTCCAGCCAACACATCTCTCATTTTCTCTCAAACTCTCAAACTCATTTCTTTCTCACTCATCACAACCATGGTTCATTACAACTTAGTTCTGAACTATGACACCTTCACTATCAATATAAGGTGTACAGAATGGCAGCAGGAATGGCATGTCACTGCCGTTCCTGATGAAATTTGGGACTCAGTTCCCCAAGAGGTCCTCACAGACCTCTTATTCTTCTACATGGACTACCATCACCATCTTGAGCGTCTGGAAGAGGAACGGCTAGAAGCTCTCCGACAGCAGGAGCGTATTATTCATCTTGCTGTTCTTTTTGTTGAGAGTAGGAAGAAGAAATAATTTCTGCTCCCTGTTTCTCTTCACCGCCAGCTTTGTCTGGCTTCTTAGCTTAGGAAAAAAGCTGTTGATGTTAGGATTTGTAGCTTAGGACAATCTTGTACTTTTAAGCATGTAATTTAAATTTCATGAAATGTATTTGCTCAATATATTAATGAAATTTTATATTTATGCAAGATTTTGTCTCTGAGTCGTTTGAAATTCTGATAACATTTTAAATCCCGAAACTAACCATATTCTGATGACCTTTTTAGCTCTGATACAAATCAAGTTCTGATTATGACGTGGAAGTTTTTGTTTACTTGGTTTATTAATGGTCATTCTCTCATTGGTCATTTTTTTTAGAATATTGGTCATGCAGTGATAAAAATTTATTAAGTGGGAACAGTTTTAAATTTTAAAATAAAACTGAACTATCTTGATTAATGGGATTACTTGGTAAGTGGAACGGTTTTTTTTCCTAGAAAAATGCATGTGATAAGTAATGATTACTGAATACCCGTGCCCATTAAATATCTTTTACTGCTGCATGTCTGGAAGGTGTCTCAACGGTTACTTTTTCTATCGTGTATAAGTAAAAGAGAGAAAAGATTGTAAAATCTTTTATTTACTTTCATATTTTATCTCTCTCTCTTTACTTCTATTCTCTCTCATCTACTGACGATTTTTCATACAGACATTTTCTCAAACACCTTACAGGCAATTTTCTTTCTCACGAATTCTCATGGCACCCAAGGACATAATCTTCGATGGAGCAACGTTTGTTCCTAATAACTTCTCTGATATTCTTAGCAAGTCAGAAGCACCCTCTGAACTTCACTTCATTCAGGATTTTCTTGCTAGTTCTGATATTGGGTATGCTCTGACAGAACCCGAAGCAGTTTCTGGTACTCAAGTACTTGAGTTCTGGAGAAGTGGTGTGTATGATGATGGTGGTGCTCATGGGTCTCCAAGTATTATTTTTTCATCTGGGGAGGATGAGTATGTTGTGACATTGTCTACGGTTCGATAAACACTGCAGCTACCTGAGAACTGTGTCTATTCTACTGTTGACGAGCCAGTTCTTCAAAACATGATGGTCAGTCTGGGATATGAAAGAACATTGGGAAAGCTGGGTCAGTTGAAGAGATCTTTCATAAGAAGGGAATGGAGTTTCTTCTTTGATTGCATAACTAAAGCTTTTGCAAACAAATGTTCCAATTTTGATGCAATTCCCATATTCAGCCAACAAATCGGGTATGCTCTTATAAATCGAACTGATTTTGACTATGCACGTGCTGTTCTAGGTTTTATTGGGGACAAAATGAATGAAGATAGATCTACTATTTATTTTGCTAGATTCTGTCAGCTTATTTATAGTTTCTGTTGTGATAATAAGCCCCAAGGTTATGATGAATTAATTTCATCATTCAGAATAGCTAAAAGAGCTTTTACTGACTTATTATCTACTGATAATAATAAGGCTGTGTTAAGTCCCCTCTTAATTCCTTTATCTATCAAACAAGCCTTAATGGCCTATGATCCTGTTAAGTACACTGCATTATATCCTGATGTTCAACCATCTGAACCTCATCCATCAGCACCTACCACCTCTACTCAACCACCACAAACTTCTCAACCTCAACCATTAGAACCTACAGTGCAACCTTCATCTTCCAAACCTAAGAGAACTAAGAAAGTACCTCAGACACAACAGAAGAGAAGGAGATTCATTCTGCGAGATTAATCAGATGCTGAGGAACAGGTTCCTGTATCAGAACCTGTTGTTAAAGAAGCTGAGAAGGTCTCTTCTCAGAAGGATGATGATATTGGGAGTTCTAGGCCTCTAAAAAGGCTTAGAAAGCATAATACTGATGATACAGCTCCTAAAGTCACCTTAAAAGCTAAAAGATTCAAATCATTAGGAAAAAGGCCTGAAGATTCTGGTAAAGGAATGGAAGCAGCAGCTAAGGAAAGGGATTAGGAATCTCTGATCTCACAAGACCCTGTTGAAGCTCACAATTCTCCTGGTGCTGATCCAGACCCTCATGCAACTCATCACTCTCCACTACATAAGCCAAAAACTACTCACATTCCTACACCTCCAGTACCTCCAGTACATGCTGATAACCAGGGGCCAAGTGATGAAATTGACATACATAACTTGGAAGTGCCTTAGCTTTTGTATCTAGAAGCTCCATCAACTCAAGTTACTCCACCAACAACACCAATTCCTGATGCTGATTTTAATCGAGAATTATCTACAACACCTTCTCTGCATCTAGATACTGAAGATCAGATTTTATGTGAGCATCATAATATGGATGTTGATCAGAGCTTAATTGGAGATCAGCCCTTAGAGGATGATGTTGAAGCCTCGATAGCTTCTCATACTGTTCTTTTATCATAGGATGCTGAAGATATTGACTCTGTAAGTTCTGATGCTGCAAATGTTGATGCTACTGGTAATGCTGCTACAAATGTAGATACTGATGCAGCTGGTCCTTCTGGACATGCACCTCTACAAGCTCCTTCAAAATCTGAGATAGTCAAAAAGTTTGTTACAGGGGAAGCACCAGTACCTTAGAGTGAAACTCCTAGAGGACAAGAGTGGACTAAGGAGTGGAACACAATTACCTTTATTCCTTCTGAAAAGATTCTTGCTGATCACTTGGCAAAAGCTGATGAGATGCTAGTTAATGATGATTTCAAAATTCAGCTAAGAGTTACTACACTTGGTACAAGGCACCTTCAAGGTCATCACTCTGTAACTCAGGCCAAGGTGGACAAGATTCAAGAAACCTTAAATCAGTAAGATACAGTTGTCAAGTCTGACAAGAAAAGGTTTTTCCAACCTTCCTTTGACAAAATTACCAACATTGAGAAAACCCAAGAGAAGTAACAGTCTCAGATTGATGAAATTTTGAAAAATCAAGCTTCTCAGAAATCTCAACTCAATGAGATCCAATCCTCAGTGGAATTGCTTCTCTCTCTTTATTTACCTGCTGATGCCAAAAAGGGGGAGAAAGTAATTAAGTCCAAATGCAAACCTGATAAGACACTGAAGAAAAAGGATGATGGTAATGACATGGGAAACTCTGGAATGGGTAGAGGTCGTGGTCAAGGTGGAGGTCTCTCATCAAGTAGAACTGGAACTACAAGACATATAACAAGTTCTGATAATGGGAGAAGAATAACTTCTGATACTGGTAAAAGGATAAGTTCTGATGAACTTTTGGAACTTGATGAAGAAATTTCAAGACAGTTATTTCAGAAAGAAAATCCAGGAATGGACTTTGAGAGTTTAATGGAAGAAGAAGCTAGACTTAAGTTAGAAAAAGTCAACTCCAAATCTGAAGCTTCTGTTGTTAAAAATAAACTTCCTACGGCTAAAGGCATTCTGATAAAAGAAAGGACAAATCCTGTAGCAACTAAAGCCAAATCGCAATTGCAGATAGATCCAAGGTCCAAGGGCAAAGAAAAAGTTGGTGAACCTGTAAAGGTTTATGTGCCTCCTATGGATGAAGAAATCTCTGATGAAGATGCTAATCTTACTCTGACTTCAAGAAAGATTTCTAAGACAACCTCTGACATGGCTCAAGTTGTTCAGAGTCAAGATATAGTTAGTTCTTATATAACAATAAAGCAAGCAACCTCTGACATAGCTCAAGTTGGCTTGATATTAGAAGATAAGTCAAAGGAAACCTCTGACATTGCTCATGTTAAATCCTCAAAGTTACTCCTACCAGGATTCACTAAAGCCAAACAGACTCAACCTTTGAAGACTGCAGCAAGTGGATTTGAAGCAAGAGTGGAAATTGGAAAGGAAGCAAGAGATAAATCTGGATTGGGTAGTGCTGATGAAAGAAGAGTGCAGAACACAACCAATGATCCAACTTCCTTAAGTGAACCAGGTATTGGAGCAACTCCTGAAAGATTGAATCAACTTGAATCTGTACAGATGGTCTACCATACCTTCTTGAAAGAACACATCTTGTTATATTTCATGACAGATGGAAGGGTTTACCATATAAGGGAAAATGCTATACCACTGAAGTATTTTGAGGAACTAGAACATGTTTTATTCTTACTTCAAGTGAAGGACAGATTAACAGAAAGTGCTGCAAATTATTTAAAGATTCAAATTCAGAGACAGAAGAAGCTTTATTCTGCAAAGTCTGACAGCACATACTGTCCCAAGTACAGAGATCACAAGGGTGATATTGTTGAAATGAAGCCTAATACTGCAAAGATTAGAACATATCTTGGTATTAAGGGACTTGAATTCAATCTAGAGTCTGACAAAGCCTATGTCATAAGACTAGATCAGGAGTTGAGAAAAGTAAAAATTAATGATCTCAGATATGCTATCTTCCAAACTGGTGAAGATACTGCGGAGCTTAAAGATGCTAAAAGGAGGATGATTGATGAACTCAGATATGCTGAGAGATGTTTGTTAAAGAACTATCTCAGAACAACTCGTGATATCGAAGAGATCAGAAAATGAAGCCAAGTCAAGATCTACAACTGCTCAAATTTTGATGTGTATACAGACTGAAGTTGTTATCAGAAGTTAAAGTTGGTAAAGCTTTAAGGACTGTAAGTTGTAGTTATCTAGTCAAATTCTCATGCATTTGCACTTAATGTTTTTGACATCATCAAATATCTGTTAAACTTGTATATTATGCTAATTTACAAGTTGGGGGAGATTGTTAGATATATTTGATAATGTCATGTCTAATATAATTTGTGTTTAGTTTTCAGATCTTACTTAAACAGGACAAATCAGTACTTAACTGAATATCAACACTTATACTGAAGACATAACTTAAGTTATCAGTATTTAACATTCAAGAGATATTTATCAGGAGATAATATCAGGACTTAAAGGAAACTTTCAGATAAGGAAGGCGGCTGATTGAAATGAAAGAAGATCAAGACAAACGCAAGAAGAGATATGCATGAAGAAGGAATTCTGTGAAAAATGGAATACTTGGAAGAAAAGATAACTGGTTGATATATTTTAGGAAGCAGAATTATATTCCATATCAATTAGTGATTATCTTGTAACTATGTAGTATATAAACACAGACATAGGGTTTACACTATAAGTGTTATCATTATCGAGAATATTATTCATTGTAACCCTAGCAGCTCTCGTGATATTTTGTTCATCACTGAGAGAGGACAGTTCTACATTATAACAGAGTTTAATAAAGTTAGTTTTCTGTTACTTGTGTTCTTTGAATTCGATTTGATTGTGCTATACACTGTATTCAACCCCCTTACACAGTGTGTGTGACCTAGCATCCATGCAAACTCTCCACCCCGTAACTGTTCGTGTAGGAATAAGCTCATTCTTCTCATTTGCTACCACAGTGATATCACCTTTCTTTGGCACACACTGAACTGGGCTCACCCATGAACTGTCAGAAATAGGATATATGATCCCTGCATCTAGCCACTTGAGGATTTCCTTCTTCACCACCTCTTTCATGATCAGATTTAGCCTTCTCTGTTGCTCAACAGTAGGCTTGCTTCCTTCCTCTAGCATAATTTTGTGCATACAATAAGAAGGGCTGATTTTCTTGATATCTGCTATAGTCCAACCAATTGCCGATTTGAACTCTCTAAGAATTCTTAAAAGCTTCTCCTCATCGGTACCTGAAAGGTCAGATGCAATAATAACAGGCAAAGTAGATGCATCACCTAAGAATGCATACCTCAAATGTTCAGGTAAAGGTTTAAGCTCAAGAGTAGGAGCTTCCTCAATAGATGGCTTGAGGCGCTTCGGAGAACTTTTTAACTCCTCCAATGCAAGAGATTCAAAAGGCATATCCATCTTTCTCTTCCAGGGAGAAGCATTCAAATATTGCAAGTGCTCATCACCTTCGTCCTCACAAGACCCTGTTGTAGCTCACAATTCTCCTAGTGCTGATTCAGACCCTCATGCCACTCATTACTCACCACTACATGAGCCATAATCTACTCACATTCCTACACCTCCAGTATCTCCAGTAAATGCTGATACCCAGGGGCCAAGTGATGAAATTGACATTCATAACTTGGAAGTGCCTCAAGTTTTGCATCTAGAAGCTCCAACAACTCAAGTCACTCCACCAGCAACACCAATTCCTGATGCTGATTTTAATCCAGAATTGCCTACAACACCTTCTCTGCATCTTGATACTGAAGATCAGATTTTAGGTGAGCATCAGAATATGGATGTTGATCAGAATTTAGTTCGAGATCAGCCCTTAGAGGATGATGTTGAAGCTTCCATAGCTTCTCATACTGTTCTTTTATCAGAAGATGCTGAAGCTGTTGACTCTGTAAGTTCTGATGCTGCAAATGTTGATGTTACTGGTAATGCTGCTACAAATTTAGATGCTGATGTAGCTGGTCCTTCTGGACATGCACCTCTGCAAGCTCCTTTAAAGGCTGAGATAGTCAAAAAGTTTGTTACAGGGGAAACACCAATACCTTGGAGTGAAACTCCTAGAGGACAGGAGTGGACTAAGGAATGGAACTCAGTTACCTTTGTTCCTACTGAAAAGATTCTTACTGATCACTTGGCAAAAGCTGATGAGTTGTTAGTCAATGAAGATTTCAAGACATAGCTAAGAGTTACTGCACTTACTACAAGGCACCTTCAAGGTCAACAGTCTGTAACTCAAACCAAGGTGGACAAGATTCATGAAACCTTAATGCAGCAAGATACAGTTGTCAAGCTGGACAAGGAAAGGTTTTTCAAACCTTCCTTTGAGCAAATTACCAACATTGAGAAAACCCAAGAGAAGCAACAGTCTCAGATTGATGAAATTTTGAAAAATCAAGCTTCTCAGCAATCTCAACTCAATGAGATCCAATCCTCAGTGGAATTGCTTCTCTCTCTTCTTTTACCTGCTGATGCCAAAAAGGGGGAGAAAGTAATTAAGTCCAAATGCAAACCTGATAAGACACTGAAGAAAAAGGATGATGGTAATGACATGGGAAACTCTGGAATGGGTAGAGGTCGTGGTCAAGATGGAGGTCTCTCATCAAGTAGACCTGGAACTACAAGACATATAACAAGTTCTGATAATGGGAGAAGAATAACTTCTGATACTGGTAAAAGGATAAGTTCTGATGAACTTTTGGAACTTGATGAAGAAATTTCAAGACAATTATTTCTGAAAGAAAATCCAGGAATGGACTTTGAGATTCAAATGGAAGAAGAAGCTAGACTTAAGTTAGAAAAGGTCAACTCCAAATCTGAAGCTTTTATTGTTAAAAAGAAACTTCCTACGGCTAAAGGCATTGTGATAAAAGAAAGGACAAATCATGTGGCAACCAAGGCCAAATCACAATTGCAGATAGATCCAAGGTCCAAGGGCAAAGAAAAAGTTGGTGAACCTGTAAAGGTTTATGTGCCTCCTATCGATGAAGAAATTTCTGTTGAAGATGCTGATCTTACTCTGAGTTCAAGGAAGATTTCTAAAACAACCTCTGCCATGACTCAAGTTGTTCAGAGTCAAGATATAGTTAGTTCTGATATAACAATGAAGCAAACAACCTCTGACATAGCTCAAGTTGACTTGATATCAGAAGATAAGTCAAAGGAAACCTCTAACATTGCTCATGTTAAATCCTCAAAGTTACTCCTACCAGGATTCACTAAAGCCAAACAAACTCAACCTTTGAAGACTGCAGCAAGTGGTTTTGAAGCAAGAGTGGTTACTAGAAAGGAAGCAAGAGATAAATCTGGATTGGGTAGTGCTGATGAAAGAAGAGTGCAAAACACAACCAATGATCCAACTTCCTTAAGTGAACCAGGTATTGGAGCAACTCATGAAAGATTGAATCAACTAGAATATGTACAGATGTTCTACCATACCTTCTTGAAAGAACACATCTTGTTATATTTCATGACAGATGGAAGCGTTTACCATATAAGGGAAAATGCTATACCACTGAAATATTTTGAGGAACTAGAACATGTTTTATTCTTACTTCAAGTGAATGACAGAATAACAGAAAGTGCTGCAAATTATTTGAAGACTCAAATTCAGAGACAGGAAAGGCTTTATTCTGTAAAATCTGACAGCACATACTGTCCCAAGTACAGAGATCACAAGGGTGATATTGTTGATATGAAGCCTAATACTGCAAATATCAGAACATATCTTGGTATTAAGGGACTTGAATTCAATCTAGAGTCTGACAAAGCCTATGTCATAAGACTAGATCAGGAGTTGAGAAAAGCAAAAATTAATGATCTCAGATATGCTATCTTCCAAACTGGTGAAGATACTACAGAACTCAAAGATGCTAAAAGGAGGATGATTGATGAACTCAGATATGCTGAGAGATGTTTGTTAAAGAACTATCTCAGAACAACTCCTGACATTGAAGAGATCAGAAAGTGAAGCCAAGTCAAGATCTACAACTGCTCAAATTCTGATGTGTATACAGACTGAAGTTGTTATCAGAAGTTAAAGTTGGTAAAGCTTTAAGGACTGTAAGTTATAGTTATCTAGTCAAATTCTCATGCATTTGTACTTAATGTTTTTGACATCATCAAATATCTGTTAAACTTGTATATTATGCTAATTTACAAGTTGGGGGAGATTGTTAGATATATTTGATAATGTCATGTCTAGTATGATTTGTGTTTAGTTTTCAGATCTTACTTAAACAGGACAAATCAGTACTTAACTAAAATCAACACTTATACTGAAGTCAGATTTTAAGTTATCAGTACTTAAGGTTCAGGAGATATTTATCAGGAGATAATATCAGGACTTAAAGGAAACTTTCAGATAAGGAAGGCGGTTGATTGAAAGGAAAGAAGATCAAGATAAACGTAAGAAGAGATATGCATGAAGAAGGAATTCTGTGAAGAATGGAATACTTGGAAGAAAAGAAAACTGATTGATATATTTTAGGAAGCAGAATTATATTCCATATCAATTAGTGATTATCTTGTAACTGTGTAGTATAGAAATACAAACATAGGGTTTACACTATATGTGTTATCATTATCGAGAATATTATTCAATGTAACCCTAGCAGCTCTCATGATATTTGTTCATCACTGAGAGATGACAGTTCTACATTGTAACAGAATTTAATAAAGTTTATTTTCTAGTTACTTGTGTTCTTTGATTTCGATTTGATTGTGCGATACACTGTATTCAACCCCCTTCTACAGTGTGTGTGACCTAACAATAGTCTTTATAAACGAATAATAAATAAAGTATAACACAAGAATATAGGTTCAAGAATAAGAAAACTAGCATCCAACGTTACAACTTAAACAAAGAATCAGAAGTTAAAACTAGGTCTTCTTCGCCTTGGTTGAATTGTGCTAAAATGACCTTCTTTACTCCTTCTCCTTGCGCTCTGATGTATCTCTCTTGAAAAACGAACTTAATTATGTATATATAGCAGCCCCATGCAGATTAGAAGTCTTCTGGATCAAAATCAGAGTAGAAACAGGATTTTTCGAATTCGACCTGGCGCGGGCGCACTGAGTTTCTGGACTTCGGGCGCGGGCGCGCTATCATAGCGCGGACGCGCTGACCTCCTGCATAAAATCTGACTTCTTTTTTTTCTTGCTGATTTGAGTCGGCTTTCCAAGAGCTTTTATTTCAACACCACCTTAACACCAATTTAGCACCAAAATAATGCTAATTCACCTGATTACCAAGATAATACCTGAAAATGCAAAAACACTAGAAAACACATTAAAACACCAACAACTTGAGTACAATTACACCAATTTAAAGCTTTACGGAGCGTAATAAAGTGTCATAAATGTTACTCAACAAATATACCACCAAATTTATATATGTCTGAGTTAACTAAATCTAATAAGTCTGAATCCCTAACAACATTAAGAAAAGGCTTCCTTGTTTGTTTAACAGTTATACACACTTGACACTTAGATTTCTTATCAACTCTAAATTCATCATATTCTTTAGAGAACCAAAATTTAAATGAACAAGTCGTAAGTGCCACAAATCAGATGATTTTACACAATTAACAGAAGGTGCAACAGTATCATTAATAAAATCACCCAAAATGGGTTCAACATTTATTAAAAACAAACCATCAGGCAAGTAACCTTTGCTAAAAAATGTACCAATATGCGTAATACCTACTTTATTACATTTCAAAGAAAGTTCAAACCCATTCTTAACTAAACAACTTCCACTTATTATATTTCTACGAATAGAGGGAACATGATGCACTCTAGTAAGAGACAGAATACGCCCAAAAGCAAACTTCAAGTCCACGTTCCCTACTCCAAGCACTTGTGCAACACTAACATTCCCCATCATCACTGTCACTCCATGACTTTGCTTATAAGATACAAAAGGACTAATATCAACACAAATATGCATATTAGCTCCAGTATCAATCAACCACTCATGTGACAGATAAGTGAAAAGTAGTATAGGGTCGTAAGTAACATATCCGTTATCGGTTTCATAGGAAACAACCTCACCAACAACCATGTTAGCTACAGGCCCACTCGTGGTTACAATTCCAAGAACAATATTTGCTTGAGCTACCACTCCAGCTTTCTTAGCTTTCTTACTTTGACAGTCCTTACTCCAATGACCAACCTGTCCACAAGACCACCATGGTTTATTTGCCTTTGGTTTCTTAGCCTTGTTCTTGTCAAGTTTAGTGTTGGCCATTTTAGTGACTTCCTTTCTTTTCTGTCATACAGTCACTACATTCACCTTCGAGCTTCCATGTTCAGCAGGCATCACATGTCCTTGTTTGGACTTGTGTTGCTCCTGCACAGAGATGTCCAACATCAAGTTAGTCCATGTGATATCTCCTTTTTGTCTTTTCAGGGAGATAGCAAACTCTTCCCAAGACTTAGAGAGTTTTTCAATCACTGACATAACCTGAAACTTCTCAAGCAAGACCATACCGGACTCACCCAAAACATGAAACAATATCTCAAACTCATAAACTTGTTCAGTCATGGATTTTCCATCCACCAGCTTGAAGTCAAGAAACCTAGCCACAGAATACTTCTCAAGTTCTTGAGAATCAGTATTGTAGGTTTGGTCCAGCTTATCCCATAAGACTTTAGCAGTATAGGCATATGATGAGTAAACATCGAACAAGGTGTTCGCCACGGCTGCCAATATGGTTGTCCTAGCCACCCCATCATTCTCCGCCCATAAAGCATAAGCCTTAACTAATTCAGCTTTCTCTTGATTCAACACAAGAGGATCATACTGCACCACTGGCCATAGAACCTTAACCGTTAACCAGAGCTTCATCTTTTTCTTCCAACGAGAAAAAGAAGCTCCACCACTGAATTTATCAGGCATACCCGATAAATCAATAGCTGGGGAAAATGATACGTAGTCCAATCAATGGTAGCAGTACCACCAGAACCAGGACCAGTCTCAACAGTCTTAAGAACATCACCGGTTTCGTTAATCATCTTGTTAATTATAATATAACATAAATAATCTCTTCAAGATTGTTGGGAATATTACTATACGCACAACAATGAGACAGTTATATATCACAAATTAACAAGAACATGCAAATTCAACCAAGTAACAAAACAAACACGAAGGCACAAATAATATATAATTAGAGACTGAATTGACAAGAAATTAGAGAAAATCACTTAACTCTATGAAGCTTTATCAGAATTAGAGAATCAGCTGAGTCGCCATACTCTCGAGAAGACTTGACTGTTCTTGAAGAGATTATTGTCCCACTTACGTTGTGATGGGTTGCTGTTAGGTCCCAATTTGTTTGTAGAAGGGGGGGTTGAATGCAAACAATACCGTTTAATCGAATAAAATGCGGAATAAAAATGTGAAACAAAATTCAAGTTAAATAAAACTTTTATTAAACTTGAAAGGTGTTACAACTACGGTATCGGTTACAAGGGATTAATCTCAAATCAATTATTACAAATCTAGAATAAATTCGACATGAACTTTTTCTATTTTTGCAATTAAAAGATCAAATGCTAAATGCGATTTGAGATTAAGTTCTAGGGATTTTAATCCGCTAGATTGATACACAAGAACAAGATAAATAATTCTAGTGGATTGGATTTAACTTTTCAATCTAGAATTTTGATCTTGAATAAAGCAGATGAAAAATAAAATGTTGTGCCTTTGTTTTCTGCTGTGTTCTTGACTTGTGTTTTCTGTTGAATTATTGCATGAATGTCTTCTGCTGTGTTATTGTTATTTAAGTAAACAGAACAATCCAGTTTACTCAGCAAGACTTTCGGCAAGACAATCAAATGAACTGGTATGACAATCCATTTGAACTGGTAGGACTTTCGGTGAGACTATCATCTTGAACTAGCAAGACAATCCCAATAGCTAGCAAGACAATCAGAATGAACTAGCAAGACTTTCGGTATGACTATCAATTGTCATACCGATTGTCATAGTAGTTCAAATCACATTGTCTTACTGAATTATTAATAGATTTTAATCTAATAATAATTCTGAAAATCCTTAATTTTAATTCTGAATTAATTAATCAATTAATTCAATTAATCAATTAATTCAATTAATCAATAAATTAATCTTTGCAGATATAATTTATTTTCTTAATTAAATTATTTGACTTAATTAATTAATAGAGAATTAATACTAATCTTGAGCAGCAACCATTCTTCTGAAAATCTTCTGAAAATTACTGTCAATTATGAATCAATTACACCACTTTAATGTTGACACTCGATGTACTGTCTGGTTCATGAGTGACTAACTTCCGTGACGTTTCTTCAAGCCTTGACCTTGATACTCTTGATTTTCTTCAGATTAAATCCTTGTAATTAATTGATACCCTGACGAGATCTCTGTCACTTGATTAAATCCACAATCTTGATTTATATCACTGAGGCTTGATCAATTTCTTGAGCTTCTTCCAGTGAATTAAGTCTTCAAGTCTGTAGATGAATAATGTTTCTTAACGCTTTGACAGATGTTACTTTGTGAGATCTCTCTGACGATAGATCCACTATTTACTTATTATATTCTTATTTAAGTTGAGTTATATCCTCGAATATACAAATAGGCTATGCCATATGCCTTTCAATCTCCCCCTATTTGCTTGTTAGACAATAACAATAAATACCTAGAGGATAACTCAACTAACAAATAAGAAAAAGATATAAACAGTAATGCAAAGTAAATAGCAGAAAAGTTCTGGATTATATTTAACATTTTCCAGATTCCAAAAGAAATTTACAAGTGAATACAAGATAGATGTTCCTCTTGCCTGAACATATAACTACATTAGACTATCTTGATTCATAAAGCTCTAATCATATTACATTGAGTTTTGAGCTAATTGACTTTAGTTGTCTTCTCTTCTGACTTCACCTTCTTCTAAATCTTGAAGCAACTCTTTGTCAAAGACACGATCCTTTTCTGAAGTGAAGCTTGCTGGTCTGACTGGTTGAACTCCAACTGACTTCAGCTTATTCTTGATCTGATTGTACCTTTTAATATTCTTTTCAAAATAAGCTTGAATCAAATCAGCAGCTTGAGTCTTCAACATGGATGAGTATCCAGCAGTTCTTAAATGATGTTCCATCCAGACCAGATGCTTAGCTGAGTAGTCTTTAAGAGATTGTACATCTAGCTGACAGATTTGAAGACAATCAGACTTAAAGAATCTCACCTGATGAGGATTGTTGACCACTTGAGGACTAGCCCTGCTAGCAAACTCTTTAAGCCTTTCTCGAAGAACTTCATTCAATTCTGAGCTTCTTTTTACCTTGTTGAGAAGAACCCAAATCTCTGACAAAGAACGATTCTCAAACAGATGAAGTGACACCTTGAAAGATCCTTCACTCTGACAATATACAAAAATGCTCATTTCATTTAGGGATCTATCAAAAGCAGCTGTGATCCTTGAGACTTCAGTCTTGATAGCATTCATGTACATGTCATTGTTAGGATTTGAGATTTCCAGCTTGTCAAGAAGATGTAGGAACTGTCTATCATTGTTAGTGCTCAGCTGAGGCATATCAAGTACTCTCCTAGCTTCATCCCATTTTTCACCAATCTTCAGTCTGACATCTCTTCTCCTTTCTTGAGCCTTAATGTCATGAAGACGTTGTTTTTGAAGAGTTTCTGTTCTTTGTATGTCTTTCCTCATGTCAATGATCTGGGAGACCTTTTTGAGTTCAGCTTCTTTTCTTTTCATCTCTGACTGCTGCTGCTGAAACTCTTTCTCAAATATAGGATCCACTGTAGCTTTCTCTTCCCATTCTCCAAAATCACTTTCCTCTTCAGCTTCAAATAAACCATCTTTATCTTCCAAGACTGGTTCAGTGGGAATGTCAAAAATATCAAAGTCATCCTGTTCTCCACTGTAATAGACATCATCAGCCTTTCCTTTGTCCCCAGCAGAGGTATCTTTTTCTTTCCCCTTTCCACTACTCCCTTTCTTCTCCCCCTTAGTTGAGGGATCCTCTACTGACTTTCCCTTAGATCCTCCATGACCTCCATCACCTCCCGAGCCTGAGCCTCCACCAGACGGCCCTTCAAAGTAAGTCCTTTGTTCTTCATTGGGACAGTGAGAATTTTTGATCATGTAGTACAGGTGCTTCATCCCTTCATTCAGATGTTCCATACCTGTCTCTATCTTCAGAAATCTAGAGGAATCCAGTGAATGATTCATTTCAACCAAATCTTCAAGAGAAGTCATCCTTGTATGTAGAGAGCAGAAGTCAGAAATGTCATCAGCTGATAAAGTTGGAGTTTCCTGAATGGAATTGAGCTTTGGTGTGACAGTGTTCTTGAGATCTGAGATATCATTCCTTATGAGTGCCAGCTGATTGTTGACAGAGGTGGAAGAAGAAGACCGTTCAACCACTTGTGCTTTGAATGCTTGAGCTTCAGCTTGGCTTTTAGCAAGTTCTTCTTTTAGAGCAGCAATTTGAGCTAACAGGTTTACAGTATCAGTGTATGTGTGTGCTCTCACCTGAATTTCACTCGTGTTTGGTTCACTCACCTCACGTGCTTGTGTTTCTCTCAATATAATTGCTCGTGAGGAGTCTTCCTGTTGCTGTTCTTCTGTACCTGCAGTTAAAATCACCCTAGCCTCTTCAAGAGAGGTCAGTGGTGGTGCAATGGGAATTCGCGAGTCCCGATCCTCAGTCAAACCTATCATTTCATGTGAAATAGATGTCTGAATTGCTTCAGGGATAGATTGACCGAGTTGCCCTCCACTTTCTCCAGATAAATCTGCGAGTGGAGAATCCTGTGAGGGAGCCAGAGGTGTTGGATCTGGGAGGGTAGAAAATGACTCTATTAAGGGTGGCTGAGAGTCAAATTTTCCCTCAGAAGCATGTGACTGCTCTTCTGCCGTAACTATGGCAGGCACTGTAACAGACTCTATGTGCACTCCTCGCTCTGTGTCCTGAGTATCATCTGTGGGTATGTATGGTTCCATTGTGAGTAATGGAATTGTGCTTGACTCAGTACAAGATGCCATGGCCCTATGGCGAATTTCAATAGATTCATCCTGTTGAGAGAATGTCTCTAGTAACTGTTCATTGGCCATTTCAAAGTCCATGTCCTGTTGGGAGGACAAAGATGGGCTTTCAGATGCCTCAGAATAAGTTCTTCTTTTCTTTGGAGGAGGCAGAGCTGAGGGTTCACTCACATTTAACAATGCACTACTTCCTATTAACCTTCTGGGTAACATTTTAGACAGTGGGGGAGAGGTTGAGATAGAAGTGGCCATAAAAGTAGATACAAGTACTGGAACTTGCATGAATTTAAAGGTTGTGTCTTGGCGGGTATAAATCTTTTTGCTTACTGGAGGGGGTTCGGTTACTGCAGAGTTAGCAAAAAGGGCTTTGTGTTCAGGTGTGAGAAGATGATCTGCTATAAGCATGAGAAAACGAGCATAGTAACATGATACCCTACGATTTGTAGAATGATCACGTAAAGCAGTAGTGAGACGTCTCAAGAGAATGGGAAAAAGTAGTTTGCCAAAATTGATCCTTTGATTGAAAACAACCGCAAGACCAATATACTGCAGAGTGGAAGTGATGTTGTGAAAGTTGGATTTAGTGCAGTTGGCAAACACTTTAGAAAGTGTATCGAAGAAAATATCCCATTCAGAAACCAAATTGGATTTTGAAAGTTTGGTTAAATTGATCACCCCCTGATAGTGAATAGCATGGAAAAAGTTTGTGATATCATTTTCAGAGGGTAAATTACAGAAATTGTCCAATGGAAAATTTAACGCCTGATTGATGACTGATTCATCAACTACATACTGTGTGTTTGCCACGGTGAATGAAAAAGATTTTGAATCATCGGCCACAGTAGAGGTTGTGCAAATTAGTCTTAGCAGATCGACATTTAAAATCACATTTGATTTAATAGCAGAGCTAACAATCGAATGGTCATTTAAAAATCTAATCCACGTCTTAAATTTTTCCACATCACATTTTTCTGGATTAAAATAACCAACCTGATTATGCGCGACAATTTGGAAATTGAGAGCCATTTAAAATAATAATAAGACACACACTTTCAGAATTTTAAGAATACTATTAAGAAAATTTGAATTAATTAAATTAATTTAATAATTCGAATCAAATTAATTATAATCGAAAAATTTAGACAGAAATGTATCTCGTTAAAATTTTTAACTCACAAACGCAGATTTGACAAGCCAAAAGACACAAATCAGAAATTAAAAATAAAATAAAATAAAATAAAATACCCAAAATCAACAAACAGAAACTGATTTTTTTTATAACAAAAATCCAACAGCACTTCTGTATGTATATACTTGTATGTATATATCACAGGAGTGATGATTTTTGTATGCTAAGTAAAAACTCGAGCAAGGAAGATCAAATGGCGAATTGGGAGTAGTTGTTCGAAGAGAGAGAGAGAGAGAGAGAGAAAGAAGGAGACTATTGAAATTTTGAAAGAAAATGAACTGATGAAGATTAAAACAGCCACAAAAATGATTAAGTAGTATAACTGGTATGACAATCCGGGATTGTCATACCGATTGTCATACCAGCTTAAAAACAGAAAAAGAAAAAAATAAAAGCAATAAAAGTAATAAACACTAAATAAATATAACTGGTATGACAATCTGATAGTCATACCGATTGTCATACCAGTATAAAATAAAAGAAAATATATATATATATATATATATAATGTTTATAACTGGCAAGACAATTGATAGTCATACCGATTGTCTTGCCAGTATAAAACTATACTGAAAAACACTAAAATGACAATTATATACTGAAATGACTTTCAGCAAGACAATTTCAATTGTCTTGCCGATTGTCATTCTGGAAATAAAACGTTTACAAACAAAATTAATATGTATATATGTGTATATATATAAAAACTGAAATGATTTTCAGCAAGACAATTTTAATTGTCTTGCCGATTGTCATTTCAGTAGAAAGACAATCAAATATGTACAGAAAATATGGAAACCTGAAATAAAGTCTTATATAAATAGTAGAAATTCAGAAAATATTTACAAAATTAAAATAATTAAAATATTTCAGAGATAATAATATTTTCAATCCAAAAATAGATTTCTTTTGAATTTTAACAAATTAAATTCATAGAAAAATATTTTTAGAGAAAATAAAATATTCTGAGACATTAAAATTAACAATTTGAGTAAATAAATAAGATAAGATAATAAAAAATTCCATAGAAATAAGCAAGACATATGATAAAATGATAAAATAAATTTGCAAATGAATTTTTCATTTATGAAAAATTCATTTGTAAATTCATTCAAGAACAGATCTCAGATATTAACTAAATTAATCACTAAAACTATTCAACATGCCCAATTTACCAACTAATCTGGTAAATATGGATTCATCAAGTGGTTTAGTGAAAATATATGCTATTTGTTCTTCTGTTGGAACAAAAAATAGTTCAACAGTACCACTCATGATGTGCTCTCTAATAAAATGATACCTGATGTCAATGTGCTTTGTCCTCGAGTGCTGCACAGGGTTGTTGGTGATGGCTATTGCACTTGTATTGTCACATAAAATAGGAATTTTGTTTAATACAGAGCCATAGTCTCATAGCTGGTTCCTAATCCACAAGATCTGAGCACAGCAGCTTCCAGCAGCAATATATTCAGCCTCGGCCGTTGAGTTGGAAACTGTTTGCTGTTTCTTGCTGTACCATGAGACTAGCCTGCTTCCTAGGAATTGACAACTCCCTGAGGTGCTTTTCCTTTCAACAACACTTCCTATGTAATCTGAATCTGTATATCCAACAAAGTTAAAACCAGATTCTTTAGGGTACCAAATACCTAGATTTGGTGTTCCCTTAAGATATCTTAAGATTCGTTTAATAGCAACGAGATGAATATCTCTAGGATCCGCTTGGAACCTAGCACATAAGCATGTAGCATACATAATATCTGGTCTACTTGCAGTAAGATAGAGTAACGAGCCAATCATACCTCTGTAGCTTGTGACATCTACCTTAATGGAGTTTTCACATGGTCCAAGCTTGACAGCTGTAGTTGATGGAGTCCTTGCTGATGCAGAATCCTCTAGATTGTACTTTTTGAGGAGTTCCTTGAGATACTTGGATTGACAAATAAATATTCCATCTAGCCTTTGATTTACTTGTAATCCAAGAAAGAACTTCAGCTCTCCCATCATGCTCATTTCAAACTTGCTGTGCATTAACTTAGCAAATCTCTTATAGAGATTATCATTAGTAGACCCAAATAATATATCATCCACATAGACTTGGACTAATATAGTATCATTCTTATGTTTTTTAGAAAAGAGAGTTTTATCTATGACACCTCTAATAAAGCTATTTTTAATAAGAAATTCAGAGAGAGTGTCATACCATTTTCTTGGAGACTGTTTGAGCCCATAGATAGCCTTGAAAAGAAAGAAGACAAAATCCAAATGATCTGGATCTTCAAAACCAGGAGGTTGCTCTACATATACCTCTTCATCCAACTTTCCATTCAGAAAGGCGCTCTTGACATCCATTTGATAAACTTTAAAGTTTGAGAATGCTGCGAATGCCAGAAATATCCTGATGGCCTCAAGTCTAGCCACTGGAGCATAGGTTTCATCATAATCAATGCCTTCAGCTTGAGAATACCCTTTTGCTACCAGTCTTGCCTTGTTTCTTGTAACTACACCATCTTCTTCTAGTTTATTCCTGAATACCCACCTAGTACCAACAGCTTTCTTGTGTGTAGGTCTAGGTACAAGTTTCCAGACTTGTTGACTTTCAAACTGATTAAGTTCATCTTGCATAGCAATCACCCAATCTGGATCAGTTAGTGCTTCTTCAATCTTCTTAGGTTCCATCTCAGAAAGAAATCCTGAGAACAGACACTCATTTTGAGTAGCACGTCTAGTTCTGACTCCAACATCTGGATCACCAATAATCAACTCAAAAGGATGAGCTTTATTCCAGACATTCTGTCTTGGAAGATTTGATCTTGATGATTCGCCTTGAAACTCATTTGGATGTTGTGTCCTACTAGATGATCCTTCAGCATCTCCCCCAGAGTTGTTGCCATGTTGACTTGAAGATTCTCCATCAGTAGCAGTGGTATCTCCATTGTTGCCAAAGTTTCCAACACTATTACCTTGAGTATCATCATGATTAACAGGTTCTTTACCAGCAACAACCTCAGGTTCTTGACCATGTTCTGATTCTGAATCTGACATATCATCAAACTTCAGTTTCTCAGAAGGATCTTCAGTTTGGATACTAGGGAGTTTAGTGTCATCAAATGTAATATTGACACTTTCAGTTACTTTGTGTTGATCAATGATATACACTCTGTATGATCTTCTTCCATATCCAACAAAAATACCCTCATATGCCTTTGCCTCGAATTTACCACGACGCTCATCTCCATCCTTGAGCACGAAGCATCTGGCACCAAATACATGAAAGTATTTGATAGAAGGTTTCTGTTCATTCAAAATCTCATAAGGAGTTTTCATGAAGTCTTTGTTGATTAGAGTTCGATTCTGAGTATAACATGCAGTATTGACAGCTTCAGCCCAAAAGTATATTGGAAGACCTGATTCACTTAACATCGTTCTTGCAGCTTCAATCAATGTACGATTCTTCCTTTCTACCACTCCATTTTGCTGAGGGGTTCTAGGAGCTGAAAATTGTCTGGTAATCCCTTTGTCTGTACAGAATCCATTGAGAAGTGAATTCTTGAATTCTGTTTCATTATCTGACCTTATTGCTCTAACAGGGACGTTAGAATCTAACTCAATCATCTTGATATGATCAATCACAACTTGTGGTGTTTCATCCTTAGAGTGAAGAAATAAAACCCACGTATACTTGGAATAGTCATCAACTATCACAAGACAGTAACACTTCTTTGACATCGAAAGGACATTAACTGGTCCAAAAAAATCCATGTGCAATAATTGCAGAACACCAGTTATGGAAGATGTGTCAGTGCCTCTGTGACTTGCTTTCTTTGACTTTCCTTTCTGGAAAGCCTTACATAGTCCTTCTGGAGAGAATTCCAGCTGAGGCAGACCTCTTACCAATTCTCTTTTTACAAGAGAATTCATTGTTTTGAAATTGAGATGAGAAAGTCTCTTGTGCCATAGCCAACTCTCATCTGACGATGCCTGCATAGAAGCAATTGACTTCAGGATTGCTTCCAAAGTTCATGTCAGCTACGAACAGATTTCCTTTCCGGATTCCCATTAAGGAGGGTTTTTCACTTTTCTTGTGCAGAATCTGACACTTCAGCTTGTCGAATAAAACATTGTAGCCGTTGTCACAGAACTGACTAATGCTAAGCAGATTGTGTTCAAGTCCTTGCACAACATACACATTTTCAATGATAACATTTCCAGCTAGAAAACAGCCATATCCCTCCGTTAAACCTTTGTTGTTATCTCCAAAGGTAACCACTGGGCCAGCTTTCTCAACCACATTTGATAGCAGGGCTCTATCTCCGGTCATATGTCTTGACGATCCGCTGTCAAGAATCCACACTACCGGTTGTACCTGTTTAATGCCCTGCAATACAAATGGATTAGACCTTCTTCGGAACCCAAGCTTGGCTGGGTCCGGCATACTTGTAAAATTGGCCTTTATCAGGCAAAACAACATTCTTAATTTTAATATTCTCAACGTTCTCAATGACTGAACATTTGACCTTGTGAACAGCCTTGACAAATTTCTGTTTAGGCTTAGGCACAAATGTCTCCTTTCTAGCTTTAGGAGGACTAGCAGTCTTAGACCTATCATGCTTGCTATTATTCACATGCTGACGAGGAGTAGTCTTATCATTAGAAACATGCTTACCATTAAAATAAGCAAACATCAGATTAAAAGCACAAGACATACAATCAGGAACACCACATGCTTTATGAGAGGGATTAACAATAGGCAACTTATGCATGGTAGACATGGCATTTGTGTTATCCAACTCATGTGTGTCTGAGTTAGTCTCAGTTGCTTTCACAATCTTGACTGGAACTTTTGACACACTTGACTTGGAGACAGCTTTCTCATTAGCATTATCTTCAGCACGGATTTCTTCTTGAATAATAAAAGAGGTCTCATCAAATGGTTCAGCAATTGATTCTTTATAGAGGGGTTCATCAACACCCTTAAGCACATGTGGTACTTCCCTGCCTTTAGCACAGACATGAGGAGGGGAGTTTATGCCTAATTTTCCAATAGCAGCATTGTAATCATAACCTATACCAGATGTTTGATTAACAGCTTGCTTATTGTAAAACTCTTTGGACTTCGAACAAGAATTAAAGTAAGCTTTAACCTTAGCCTCAAGACCGGTGATCTTGTCTTTGAGAATAGTTTTAAGTTATCTATAACAGTCAACTCTATTCTCTAGAAAAGATACTTGTTCTTTTAATTTATCTTGATTAATGTGCACACGTCTTAATTCATTGACCTCTTTCTCAAGGTCTTTGATTTGTTGATTTAACAATTCATTATCATGACGAGCACAATCTAAGGAACCTCCTATATGATAAACTAATTCAGCATCAGTAAATTTTACCTCTTTTCTTGACGATGAGGTGTTTGCATCACTAGCCATGAGAGCAAGATTCCCAACTTCTTCATCTTCACTGTCAGTATCATCCCAGCTTCTTCCCTTTGCCAGGTAAACCCTTTCAGATTTACTCTTTTGATTAGAATCGTAAGAGTTCTTCCTTGCTTGTTTTGGCTTCCTGCATTCTGTGGCAAAGTGTCCCAACTCATTGCAGTTGAAGCATCGAATGGTGCTTCGATCAACCATCCCTGTTTTATACCCACCACTGCTGGTGTTAGAGGATGAAGATCCACCTTTCTGGAATCTGTTGTAGTTGGACTTGTACTTGAACTTGGGATTCCTTTTGAATCTGACATTTGAGAATCTCTTGACAATCAGGGCCATTGACTCATCCTCCAATTGCTCCAGTTCTTCCAAGGAATAATAATCATCTCCTGATTGATTTGTAGTAGGAGGATCAAATTCTGCTACTATCACATTATCTTCAACCTTGGAAGACTGTACCATTCTTTCTGACTGTTGAGATTGTTGTTGATATTGTGGTTGTTGTTGTTGTTCATCAGCTACTAGAGCAGTAGACGTGCTGACCACTCTTCCTTTCCCGTAAACTTCCTTCTGCTGAATCTGCTCCAACTCATAAGTCTTTAACACACCATAGAGCCTTTCCAAAGAAATCTCACTCAGATCTCTTGCTTCTCTTATGGAAGTGATTCTATGTTCGAGATGAGTTGGCAGTGTTAAAAGGAACTTTTTGTTGACCTCCCTGATGGAATAGTATTTACCATTAATGTTCAGGTTGTTGATCAATGCATTGTACCTCTCAAACACTTCAGTGATTCCTTCTCCTGGATTGGATTTAAAGTATTCATACTCAGAGGTTAGGATTTCTAGCTTGTTCTCCCTAACTTCCTCTGTGCTTTCATTAATAATCTCAATAGTTTCCCAGATATGTTTGGAATCTTTACAATTCATCACATGTCTATTCATCAAGGGATTAAGGGAATCTACTAAAATTAATTGAAGGCTAGCATCCAGGGAGGCTTCTTCTATTTCAGCAGGAGAGAAATCTTCAGGATCTTTCACATAAGTTCTCGCTTTGGTGATTACCACATCATTTTCTATTACCTCTGGTTCAATAACCATAGGAATTTTTGGACCCTTCTTTAACACTTGCAAATATTTGGGATTAGCAACTTGTAAAAACAGTAGCATCTTCTTCTTCCACATAACATAATTTTCTTTATCGAAAAGTGGAATTTTAACGGTTCCAACTTTTTGTGTAGTCATTATGAATTTTTTGAGTGAATAAAAAATTCAAGAAGTGAAAGAAACACAAAAGTCTAGGATCTAGATTTGTACGTTAATCAGAAGGCTCTGATACCAATTGTTAGGTCCCAATTTGTTTGTAGAAGGGGGGGTTGAATGCAAACAATACCGTTTAATCGAATAAAATGCGGAATAAAAATGTGAAATAAAATTTAAGTTAAATAAAACTTTTATTAAACTTGAAAGGTGTTACAACTACGGTATCGGTTACAAGGGATTAATCTCAAATCAATTATTATTATCTAGAATAAATTCGACATGAACTTTTTCTATTTTTGCAATTAAAAGATCAAATGCTAAATGCGATTTGAGATTAAGTTCTAGGGATTTTAATCCGCTAGATTGATACACAAGAACAAGATAAATAATTCTAGTGGATTGGATTTAACTTTTCAATCTAGAATTTTGATCTTGAATAAAGCAGATGAAAAATAAAATGTTGTGCCTTTGTTTTCTGCTGTGTTCTTGACTTGTGTTTTCTGTTGAATTATTGCATGAATGTCTTCTGCTGTGTTATTGTTGTTTAAGTAAACAGAACAATCCAGTTTACTCAGCAAGACTTTCGGCAAGACAATCAAATGAACTGGTATGACAATCCATTTAAACTGGTAGGTCTTTCGGTGAGACTATCCTCTTGAACTAGCAAGACAATCCCAATAGCTAGCAAGACAATCAGAATGAACTAGCAAGACTTTCGGTATGACTATCAATTGTCATACTGATTGTCATAGTAGTTCAAATCACATTGTCTTACTGAATTATTAATAGATTTTAATCTAATAATAATTCTGAAAATCCTTAATATTAATTCTGAATTAATTAATCAATTATTTCAATTAATCAATTAATTCAATTAATCAATAAATTAATCTTTGCAGATATAATTTATTTTCTTAATTAAATTATTTGACTTAATTAATTAATAGAGAATTAATACTAATCTTGAGCAGCAACCATTCTTCTGAAAATCTTCTGAAAATTACTGTCAATTATGAATCAATTCCACCACTTCAATGTTGACACTCTATGTACTGTCTGGTTCATGAGTGACTAACTTCCGTGACGTTTCTTCAAGCCTTGACCTTGATACTCTTGATTTTCTTCAGATTAAATCCTTGTAATTAATTGATACCCTGACGAGATCTCTGTCACTTGATTAAATCCACAATCTTGATTTATATCACTGAGGCTTGATCAATTTCTTGAGCTTCTTCCAGTGAATTAAGTCTTCAAGTCTGTAGATGAATATTGTTTCTTAACCCTTTGACAGATGTTACTTTGTGAGATCTCTCTGACGATAGATCCACTATTTACTTATTACATTCTTATTTGAGTTGAGTTATATCCTCGAATATACAAATAGGCTATGCCATATGCCTTTCAGTTGCCATAATATCACTTTCAGGATAAAACAGCTCAGAGTGATCCGTTCACAGATACGAGAAGGCTCAAAAACGACCAACACCTCAATTTACCAAGAAAATCAATGAATATATGTATGTATATGTGGGAGAGAGCCAGAGAGATGATGTTCTAGGGTTTCTATCTTTTTTCCCAATCGATCTCCCTCTCATATTTTTTACACGCTTCAACTTTTGCTCTTCTCTACTCAAAGTAACGTATCTATTATATATTGTATAAGAGTCTAATTATTATTATTATTAAAATAATAATAATCATCACTCAAATATTAATATATAATATACTTATTTATACAAAACATGCTTATATAGTTTTAGCAATTGGCTTTACAGTTCAGGCCCTGACAATCAGCCTCGGACCCTAAATAACACAAAAACTTTTAAGCAACTTAGGACCTGAACCTCTCGCCTCAGTCCCTGAGCATTCCAGAAACATTTTCAGCATACCATCAGGTCCTGAGTTTCCAACCTCATGCCCTGAACATTGCAGAAACTTATTTCAGCACATCATCAGTCCCTGAACCTCTACCCTCAGACCCTGAATATTGCATAAATTTCACAATATGCTTCTTAGCTAAAACCGAAACAACCCTTATACAAATAAGCAATCTTACTCTTATTTCTACATGTATTTCACTAATAATGTCTTAGATCCAAATATGAAAGTTTAAGTACTTATAGCAAGGAACGACCTCCACTTGTTATTATCCAGAAATTACATCAAGAATACATATTACATGTGTTCTAAAATTTCCATTTTCTAACAAAAATACAGTCTAATTTTTTCCCCTCCACTTCATTAGCTATACCTAGAACTTGATGGCCTGTTGTACATTTGAACCCATACAAGAGAGCTCTAATAAATTAATGTGTACTTCGAACTCATATAACACATAAGAAATAAGGTTATTAATCTTTTTTTTACTAAATTAAGTTATTAACTTTTTTAACTCCTTTAAAAGTAATTTGGATCAAATATTTGGATCACGCTGTTGGATTTGGTCAGAAATTTGGATCAGTATTTGGATCAATTGGTGATCCAAATTTGGATTTTTGGATCACAACTGTTGGAGATAGCCTGAGTAGGTAATGTTAATGATTGCTTTTAGTAATTTTTAAATTAAGGCGTGTAATTACAGATCTACTTTAGCGCTGAGCCCCAGAGATTTTTTAGGAGAGAAGAGAAGTGATGAGAGGAGAAGAGAAAAGAAGAGAAATAATAGAAGAAAATAAATCAATCGTGTACTGCCGAGTTTGTGTAAAAAAGGAGAGAAATTGACCAATAAAAAAAGATAATGTGAGAGGATCTTTCCAAATCTTTCCATTTTTGGGAAGAAAATTTTGGGGGGAAATTAGAGGAAATTTCCAGTCCCGATCATTTCTCTTCTCTCGCCAAAAAACTCGGGAGCACGAAAGAAAAATTTTAAATTATCTATTATCTTCTCTTCTCTTCATTTTCAAACTCTGGAGTATCTATTTTATAAAATTTTGTACTTTAAGTACATAGTTGGTACCATGTTACCACCTTATTATTAATATTTAATTGTAATTCTAAATCTAACTTAAGAACATAAATAAAATCAAAGTTTAATTGACCGAACTCAAATGGATCCAACACAATCCAATTTAATTCAACCCAATAGAACTAATTATTATTTCAAATGGGCCCAACAAAGAAAGTTTCAAAAGAAATTTGCTATATCTTTTTGGTCAAGATCCTCAGATATACAAAATATACAAACAATAATTGCAATATCATATTTTTCAAAGGAAAAAAGGCCAGTTTGTTAAAAAAACATCCCTTGGGTATACAAAATATTCAAAACAAATTTGTAACATCATTCTTTTCAGAAAAAAAAATAGAACAAAAAGGTAAAGTTGTACTCTTATCATTGGTCTACCTTAAAAATATTAGGTATAGATATTCCCAGAAAGAATAAAAGATTCTCTGAATTTCTGAAAAAGAAAGAATAGAACAACACAAAAGATTCTGGTGGCCAAAAATCATTTATACCCACAATCCAACTTAAATATTATAACTTCTCCTTATATCAGAAAACACACACACACAATTCAAAGCTTGTGAAAGAGAGATGGCGATGGGTTCAGGAGGATCAAGCATCATTGGTACGTCAATAATTCTCTCTTGATTTTTTTTACAGTTTTTATGAATAAATTTATGTATGTATGTGTTTTTTCTTACTTGTCAATTTTGGGTTTTTTATTAGTTGAATCTTTTGTGTTTTTGATTTGTTTTCATTGATTTTTTGAGATTTAATTGTTATTGCATGTTGATCTTTACATGGGTGTTTATCAAGTGTTTTCTTCTTTTTTGGGTTTTTTTGATAAATTTTATATCTGCTTGTAGAGTAAGTGGTGTGTTCTTGTGAGTGAGACTGGGTTTGATTTTGGTTTATTCTGAGATTTGTCACGTATACTCATTTTTAAGATGTATTAGGTTAATTGTTTTTTTTTAAAAGTGGTTGTTCTTGTTTGGAAACTTTTCTGCTTTTATAAAAAGTCCATGTTCAGTAATGTAAGATAGCATAAATTTGAACTACCTTGGCATCTGATTTTAGCTCTCCCTCCCAAATGGCAAAGGTTTGACAAAAGCTTTTGACTAGTTGGGACGCTTGGTGCCTGGTTTGACATTTCTTTCACACGGAACTTAAAAGTAGCTTTTCTGATTGTAAAGAAGTGTGCTCGATAATTGCACTTTTTAAAAATCCGGAAAGCTGCTTTATAAAAAGTTTTTTGAGGAAAACATGTTTAGTTATGAACAAAGTAATCTTAAACTTGATTGAAAAAGGAAAAAAACATTTTTTTTCATTTTTAAATTTAATATAGCAAAAAAAACTCAATTTAGAAATTATATAACATGTTTAAATGACACTTATCAGATTACTGGATGGCACTTTTCCCCAAAACCTAATAGGTTGGCCATAACAGTGTCAAACTGACTCTTAGTAGTATACCTAAAGCTAGGGTGCAACACTAGAAAACTGAAACAGAGGAATAAAAATATCAACCTATTAATAGAGAAAAACATGGAGTAATGAGTTAGTGTAGGTAATCTCATATGCAACATTTTGTAAACAGACATGTAATTGATGTACCTTCTTGTATAGTAGTGATGGTTTATATATACAGGACCTGTAGGATTGAAATGCCTAAATCTTCTACTTTGTTTTTTTTGTACATGTTACTTTGTTAAAGAAAATTGTTTCAACTTAAGGTCATACATGTTCTGTTTCTGTAATATGATTTTATGCTAAGTTGTTTTTGTATATATGGAAGTAGAGGATTTCCATTTTTCAGGTCTGTTGATGGGAATTGAGCAATGGTAGGTGAGGAATTGGGATTTTGGATGGATTTATGAAAAGTCTGTTGCAAACTAAAAACAGTTCAACAATATTGCACATCTACATTCAAGTAAAATCCGATAAGATAACTAGAAAGCGTAAACTATTATTGTTATAGACTAAGTGGACGACAATATCACATATTGTTGTTGTCGACCATTTAATCTGTTCCTGTCGATATCATAGCCTAAGGCAGTTCATTCATCTCTAGTTTTTTCATAACTGGAGGGTCTCTATTTGTTAGGTGGGTGATTGAGTCATTTGTGTTTGTGCACACAAATTATTTCAAAGATTTCTGTGCACGGTTTCAAATTTCTCTTTACTTTTAGTAACACGAGAGAATGGCAATTTCTTAGTTTTACAAGAATCAAATGACTCCCTGTACATCAGACAGAGTTTTGTAAATAATATTCCATATTTGAGGACTAGTCGAAGTTCACTTGTGCTAGTCATCTTGTATATACAAGTTAAGTGTGAGTTAAGATATATAACCCTAGCAAATTTATAGCGGCGACCCTAGAACATGCATGTTTTTTTAGTTTTCGTTTGTGTATCATGATTTAACCTATTGATGCAATGACTTTTATGTTCATAATATTGAATGCTGAAACAGATTTAGAGAAGAAACAACGTGATTCTAATTTTCTGTACTTGGGACCAAATGTTCCTTTTAGAAAATATGTAAAAAATATACTACTTCTTTGCCTTTGTTCTTTTAGTAGGGGTTGAAGGGAGTATTTAGTAAATTCTCTTACAAAGTAATGTAGAAATATATACTTCTTCAACAAATGCATCTGATTCGGAATGGACCAACAAGGAATGTGATTGTTTGTACATACTTGATACTTTTGCTATCATCATATTTGATCTTATTCATGTTTTGCATCTATATTTGCAGTACCAAGGAACTTTAGATTGCTGGAAGAACTTGAACATGGAGAGAAAGGTATCGGTGATGGTTTTGTCAGCTACGGGATGGATGATGCTGATGACATATATATGCGCTCGTGGACAGGCACCATAATTGGTCCTCATAATGTAAGTTGATTCTGCACTGACATTTATTACAAGAACTTTATATTGCACTTGAAATCCAGTCACTTAATGTTCTTTCCTTTTGATGCTTGGAACTCTGTTGTGATCATCTTGGCAATTTTTGATGCATCTTGGTCAAAATATCCATAAATAGCTTATATTCCTATATATTGTAATTTAATACATGTGTATACTATTTCAGACTGTACATGACGGTCGCATTTATACGTTGAAGCTGTTTTGCGACAAAGATTATCCAGACAAGCCTCCGACTGTTCGTTTCCATTCTCACATCAATATGACTTGTGTGAATCCTGATACTGGCTTGGTAAGGTTCTTATATGTTGTTCTTTTTACTTAGTTGACATGCTTGTAATAATTTGCTATGGTCTCTAAGTGATGTAATATCATGCTTTCCACATTATTAAAATAAAAAGTGCATGCATTCAGGCATCGAGAGAAAATTAATCGTAACTTAATCATTTTCTTAAATGACAGTGTTTGATATTATTCAGTGATTTGGTACCATGATTATGAATTATACTCAATCTTTTGATTGACTGCCCATGGCTAGAAAATTTCAAATACCATTGTTTGACTTCAAAATCATTTTTTTAAAAAAAATTATATGAAAGGGGTGTCTTTCTCTCTATATATAACTTGTCTCCATAAGGACAAACTCAAGGTCACATGACTGTACTACATGTACTTCGTCTAATAGAGTAGAACCATCTGTTATGCAATGTATCTAATCTTCCGAGAAAGATAATGACGGACATCTGCGGCCTCTTTTTTATTTCTTAAACTCATTATAACTGATCAAGAATTATTTTGGTAACAGGTTGATGCAAGGAAGTTTGGGGTGCTAGCCAATTGGCAACGAGAATACACCATGAAGCACATATTGACTCAGCTGAGGAAAGAAATGATCACCTCTCAGAACCGAAAGCTTCCCCAACCTCCAGAGGGAACCTACTTCTACTGATAGCCTAATTGCTGGATGTGCCTATTGTAGTGCAAGCCAGAACCTCCTCTGTATTGGTCATTTATAGAGGTCTTGCGTTTTTATTGTTAAAACTATATCTGTTTTTTGGAATTTTGGATATGATATCTTCAGGGTTATATTTTGGACATGAATGTCTTTGGTTTCTTGTGTTTGATTGTTTTTTCTCTCTCTTTAAAATGAAGGCTGATAACTAAAAACCTTACCAGGCAATGTCTTTAAACACATGAATTATAGATGAGATGGCGGCTACCAAAGGAAACTAAACTTCACTTGAACTTAGTCATCATTATATGTTGATAGTTGATCAAACCTTCTGTTCTAACAATCTTGATTGGAGAATCTCCTATCAAAACCAACCATTTTGGTCTGTCAGATTAAATCTCAACTCGCTTGATTCAGTCTGCCAATTCTAGTTGATATGCAAATTAATTTGCAAGTACTTCTAGATATTTTTTTTGTCAGGATAGATTTGAATCTGAACGGAGTTGGACATTTTTCGTTCTGTTTATTCTTATGGTTTTACATGCGTGAGGCACGAATAACTAAATACTAGCAAATTAAAACATTACCTCAAAATGCATGATAAAAATATACCGGTTAAATATTGAACATGCGTGAATTGATAGGGTTCATAAATGAAATGACTTTTGTCTATAACTACTCATTTGTGTCATAAACGTAGTTATTATTAATTTTTATATTTTTTTCACCATTAATTGTATAATTTAACGGAATTCAATAAGTAATCTAAGGAGATATGGAGAAAAAATATGAATGTACATTATTTATCCATTCTAGCCTTGCGCAGATATAAATGTATGCATATGTAAATGAATTTATTTATTTATAAATGAATTCAGTTCATTGCAATATATAAATGTTTTGCAGAGATTGCTTAAAGAAAATTATGATTGTGTTTCTTTTCTTGATAGCATTAGTACAGGGCATGTATTTTTGACTAATGTATTCTTACATAAATATTGATTGTGAATTTTAAAATTATTTTTTTCTTGTGTGATAATAATCACAGATAATAATAGAGTCTGTTTTTCTATCTTCTACAAGTTTTTTTCCTCATTGAGATCCTGCGTTTTATTGTTAAAGTATGACTGTTTTTTAAGAACCTTTGGGTTTGAAAGTTCAAAATGAATTTCTTGTATTGGTGTTAAAATATACTGGTCCCTTCTGGCTTATTACCATTTGAAATCTCGGCAGGTATCTTAAGACTGTTAAACATGAAACTTATATCCGACCATGATCAACCATTTTGGTCTGTCAAAATATTACATCTTGTTCAGTTGATCTGCGAATTTGTTGGACATAGTATTTTTGAAGTTGAATATTAATGTTGGCCAGAGTTTCTTCTCTTTCTTCTGTGGTTTTATGTGTATGAAAGTAGTCTAGCAAATTAAAACATTACTGCAATATTGAAATTGCATGATTTAAGGAGTGCAACAATATTGCATGACACTTGACCATTAGAAAACCTAATTGATATAGGAGAGCACATATTCTCCTACTCCACATCACAAGACATTAAAAGACCAACATGGCACCTTAAGAAAATGACATAAACGAAAATGAATTCATTCTTTTTTGATAGTTAACACACACCCATGCGGCGAATACTTGACCTCCCTCGAGAAACCAATACCTCAACCACCACAACAACATAAAAAAAACATAAAAAAGATAAAAACTTAGAATGCACTAGTATAACTATATATCGTTATTCATAAGTCTCAGAAACTTGTAACAACAATGCAGTTCAGCCGTATCATGGGACGCGAATACAAGGTATAGCGCAAAGATGCTTTGCTCTTGGCATTGTGAGACCAAATGTTTCACTCATATCCATTTCAGTTGGTGACATGCCACCAGGTAACTCCCAATTAAAACTGTGTATCAACTGAGCAACCACCAGTTTAATGTTTACCAGACCTAGTTGCATCCCGGGACAACCTCTTCGGCCGGAACCAAAAGGGGTAAATTGGAAATCTTGTCCTCGGAAATCTATATTAGTACCCATGAATCTCTCTGGTATAAATTCATCAACGTTTTCGGACCAGATTTGTGGATCTCGGCCTACTGCCCAAATATTGGTGAGAATGCGGGACTTTTTCGGTATGAGATATCCATTTATCTCAATATCTTTCGTGGACTCGCGAGGAATTAAGAAGGGTCCAATAGGATGTAATCGCATACTTTCTTTAATGATCATGTCCAAATAATTAAAATTCGGCAAATGTTCTTCTTCGATAGTCTGACTGTCCCCTACAACACTTTCAATTTCGGCTTGAAGTTTCTTCACGACTCTTTGATTTCTTACAAGCTCGGTCATGATCCAGTCAATGGAATTCTGGGATGTATCCAACGCTCCCATAATCATGTCCAATATGAGTGCTTTAACATTTGATCGATATATTGATTTTGATAATTGCTCGTATCCAACAATAGTATTATTTTGTAGAGACAGAAGTACATCAACAAAATCACGGTCAGGTTTTTCATTGCTATTCCTAGCATCTTGCTCATGATCATCAATGATACTTTCTAAGATTTTATCGATTGTCTTGAAAGCTACCTTAAATCGACGACCCAACCCCTGTTAGAAATAAAATTACAAGGTAAGATATATTTAATTAATTATTAGGCTTATATATTGTATTTAGTCTCAGAAATCTCTGGATCAAGGATAATTGATAACAGTGAGTTATATGCTCTACATGATAAGATATTATTTAATACTCTCTCCGTTCCTTCCAATTATTTACATTTCTAAGGAAGTGTCCGACACACATTTTAAAGGTGCATAAAAGTGTAGTTATGTAACTTATTTTTACAATTTTCTTTTTCTGAATAAAAGTTGAATGTTTTAATTTTTATTCAGAAAAACAAAATTGTAAAAAAAATTTACAGAACTATACTTTATATGCACCTTAAAATGCGTGTCGGACACTTTCAAAAAAATGTAAACAATTGAAAGGGACGGAGGGAGTATGATATAAGAAATAAAGAACACGACATTACCATTGTACTATATATAGGGATGGGATTTGTGTCGGGTCTGGTAAAATACAAATTTAAATGCAATTATTTGATGTTTATCAATAAATTGAAATTCAAAAATTTATCTCATCTTAATTGGTGTAATTTTTGTAATTCATCATTATTAAGACATAGAAATCAAATAAAAAGAGTTAAAATTATAAAATTTAGCATCTAGCGTGGGTCAAAGAAAAATCAATAAAATTTATGAGGCATACCTGGAGGTCAAAAGGCCCTAAAATTGGGAGGTAATCTGTCACATTAAACAGTCCATGTAAACAAAGCAACTCAGGTATAACTTTACTCATATCATTGTCTCTACTCTTCCCGAACAACATTCCACATGTCATGTCCTCGATCAAACCCGCCAATTTCTCACTAACGTTCACCACCTCACGTGTTGCTGCTGCCTCTCGTAGCGACTCGACCATAAAGCCGAGCTCCTCCTTCCTCTGCCACGCCATGGACTCGATCTTGTTGGTGCTAAGAAGCTGAGAAATGCAAAACTTCCTGACGTTCCTCCAATATGGTCCATACTCGGTGAAAGCGATGGCTGTGTTGTCATACGATAAGATTTTGCTTGCTTGCGTTTTCGGACGGCTAGCAAAAATTGTATCGTGGGTCTTTAGGAAGAGTTCGATGAGGGGCGGAGATGAGATGACAATGGTCGGGATAGAGCCTAGACGTAGGTACATTATAGGACCATATTTTTGCGATAATTTTGTTATGTCTCGGTGTGGAAGTTTTCCAAGCATGTGGAGGTGACCAATAAATGGTATTCCCCATGGACCTGGTGGTAATTTGCTTCTCCGCGAGCGGAGATGGATGATGAACCAGCACAGCGCTCCAATCACAGGTAACAGAATGATATAAACGGAGGTAGACATTTTTATGTTTGTCTCAATTTTTCTTTCAATATGACCTTAGCTGTATTTATTTATAGGAATATTAACACAAAGGAGCACGACTAGGAGTGGCAATTCGGATAATCGGTTTGATTTCGGATCAGATCAATTTCGGATCAGATGTATTTTCGGTTTATGATATATTTGAAGACCATTCGGATCGGATCGGATGTGATTCGGTTTGGGTCTAATTCGGATTAAAATCGGATAAAATTCGGATTAAGATCGGAAAAAATTTTCGGATAAATTTTCGGTTCGGGTATTTTTCGGATCGTTTTAAATCGGTTTTCGGATAATTATCGAATTGTATGATTCGGATTTCGGATCGAATCTCAATTTTATGCATTCCGATTCGGTTCTTCTAATCCCGACCCATTTTACGGGGCTAAGACCATCTTGGTCAAAAAATAACTGCTCCTTCATTTTGTGTCTAAGTGTAACAACCCTTTGTTTTGTTTGTATGTAGATCATTTTGTATTTGTAGCATAGGATTTTATATGCTGTTTACTAAATTGACAACATGGGTATTTTTAATTGGCTTGATTGCATATTTTCGCCGGCCACGTGCGAGTAAAATTTTATTTAAAAATTAGCGAAATCCTACGTAGTTGTTTATACAAATAAAATTAGAAGGTGTACTTAGTTTAATTAAAATGTTTACACCTAACATGTAAAGTTTTATTTGTTATATAAACACTTGAGGGTTGTTAGGCTTGTTAGACAGTTAAAAAATGCAGGTTAGCTTTAATTGATCATGACAATGAACAATTTTTAACAATAAATGAACTGAAGCTGCCATCCGTTTAATTAAAGTTAATTGAAAAATGAGTTTGTTAGAACACTAATTTCTCGAGTGCAGGAAAAGATACTTCTGTAATTGAGAATCGGTTGAGAAGTTAGAATAATACTTCCTCCATATCATACTATCATGTTTTAACTAGTTAACAGTCATATTTTTTAAATTTTGACCGCAAATTACGCATAATATATAATTAAATAATTTTTAAAACTAGTATCATTAGAAATATATCTAATACTCTTTCTAATGTATTTTTTATTTTTAAAAAATAATACATAAAATTATCGTAATTATCGGTCAAAACTTGGTTAATTTGATCATATATTAGACAAAACAAGACACATAATATGAGATGGAGGATGGAGGGAGTATTATTTAAAAATATTGTGTATCACATTGTTAACACAGATACACTCCGGCTCAAGAACTCAAGTCCAGCCCACTTAGTCAAGTCGGATAACCCAGACGTTAGTTAGAATAAGTGCTTAGACCATCACGCGGTAGTGTAGATTAATTCTGAAGTAATACATTTTTTCATTATTCAGAATCCCACTTCTTAATCAATGAGAGTTCATTTACTCTTCTTATCTGTTGTTTACATAAAATAGCTTAATAATTGACATGGTATCAGAGCTTTATGTTCACTGTTTTGCTTCCGTTTTATCGCTGTTTGTCTGCAATATCAGATATGTTCATTTCCTTGTTTTATCTTTGACATATGTTTATGTAGCTTAAATGTTTGTTCTAATGACTACTTAACCTTCATACTTAACAGTAGCCTCAGGCTCTTCTACCTCTACGTCTTCTGTTCCAGCCGTTAGATGTTAATCATCCTTATTATTTATATCCCTATGATACGCCAGGGATGACCTTAACCACAGTTGTTCTCACTGAACAGAACATCTCTCAGTGGAGTAGATCTATGATAATAGCTCTGTTCTCTAAACTGAAGCGGGGCTTTGTTGATGGCTCGTATGCTTTCCCTCCTGTAACCTCTCCGTTGTTGATGCGTTGGACTCGTTGTAACCATATGGTAATCTCATCGATCCTTAACTCTATTTCTAGTGAAATCAGGAATAGTGTTATTTTTCTTAATACTGCTACTACTATATGGAAAGATCTCGAAACTAGATATTCTCATAGTAATATACCAAAACTGTTTAACTTAAGACGTGAACTCTCTTATTTGACTCAAGGCACCATGACTGTTGTTGTTTATTATACTAAGTTTAAACCTCTTAGTGGTGAATTGGCTAGTCTAGTGTAACTGTACTAAATTTACCTGTAATATCAACATGAAATCTGAACTATATGATCATTTTATTTAAGTTTCTCGGTTTTTAATGGGTTTAAATGATCATTTTACTGCCATTCGGGGTCAAATTCTCTTAATGAAGCCTCCGCCCTCGCTAAGTCAGTGTTATGCCCTGGTTTTATAAGAGGAAAAATCAAAGAGAGGTATATCAATTTGTTCATGTATCTGGCAACATGGCCATGTCTGCTAAATCCTTTCCTAGTACTCCACATTTCCCTGTATCTCGATCTCCAACCTCAAGTTCTCTAAGGGAGCTAAAAAGACCAATGTGTCAGTTGTAAATTCTTCTCTCTATTGTGACTACTGTCACATGACTGGTCATATACAGGACAAATATTTCTGTTTACATGGGTATCCTACTTAGCACAAACTGTATAGAAAAACAAAGCCTAAGGTAAAATATTTGAGCTTTTCAACAACTAGCAGTGTGTTCAAAAGCACTATGCCAACAGTCTCAACCCCTATCTCTGCAACAAATCAAGATGATCAGTTCAAGACCTCTTGTCGAATTTCTGAAGATCAATATCAACATCTGATCAAAATGCTACAGAATAATATGAAGAGTGGGGAAAATCAGTCAAGTGAATTTCCCATGGCAAATATTATTCCTTTGCAGGTATTTTCCAACATGTTAGTTTAAATATTTAGAGTGATTAGTGTCATGATTACACATATCAGTGGATCCTTGATTCAGGAACCACAGATCATATTATCTTTACCCCTTCATTACTACATAATGTTCAACCTAGTATCATATCTATAGCTGCCTAATAGCCATTGTGCAGCTGTTACTCACATTGGAGATGTTTATATCACTCTAGAGCTTGTATTATCACAAATTCTATGTGTGCCTACCTTCACCACCAATCTAGTTTCTATTCCTAAGCTTCAGAAGAATACAATTGGATGTGTTCAGTATCTGCTTCTTCATGTTTTCTTCAGGACCCTGTTTGAAAGAAGGAAGTAGAGATTGGTAAAGCTAAAAAAGGGATGTATCTCCTTACTCAACGTACATCTGGTTCTGTCTCTAAAATCCCTCATCAAGTGTGTAATCTACTTATTAGCACTTCCTCTAGTAATAAATCTGTTGAAATATGGCATGCTAGAACGGGGCATGTCCCTCCAGCTGTCTTGAAATTACTTCCTTTCAACTGTAGTTCTCAGAAACTGCAAGATTGTGATATATGCCATTTATCTAAGCAGTTCAGACTTGTTTTTTATATTAGTAATTCTTAGAGTATTAGTCTTTTTGACTTCGTGCATATTGACTTATGAGGACCTTACAGATGTCCTACTCATGGTAATTGTAGACAATTTGTTACTATTGCTGGAGACAAGTCCAGAACTACATTGGTTTTTCTTATTTCTGAAAAAAATCAAGTGTTAACTGTAGCGAAACAGTTTCTTGATCATGTGAAAAATCAGTTTGGAGTTACTGTTAAATTGCTTAGGTCTGATAATGGATCTGAGTTCATCAAGGCATATCTCAAATATGTTCTTGACTCTTTAGGAATCATTCACCAAACCAGCTGTATGTATTCACCTCGAAAAAATGGGAAGGTAAAGATCAAGCATAGACAATTACTGAATGTCGTAAGAGCCCTTAGATTTCAAGAAAATCTTCTTATACACTTCTGGGGTGATTGCTTGTTGGCTGCCACTTAGCTGATAATAGGACACCAACTCCTCTTCTCTCTGGCCAGTCTCCCTTTGAGGTCCTTTTTCATAGACTTCCTTTCTACAGTCATCTAAAAATCTTTGGTTGTTTGTGCTATGAATTCATTATTCCTCATCAAAGGGACAAATTTGCTCCAAAAACTATCAAGGGAGTGTTCTTAGGCTATCCTTATGGCACAAATGGATATAAAATCCTTGATTTAGATTCTAAGAGGGTGTTTATTTTTATAAATGTTCACTTTGTTGAACACGTCTTTCCTTTTCAAAATATAGCTACTCCACCCATTTTTCAATTAGTTACTTCCACCTATGCGCTGTATGAGTATGATCCCTTGAGTGAAAATACTCAATTGACACCTTCCCTTCTTAGTAATAATGGTGCTGGACATAATACTAATGTTCCAGAGTCAGATTTTTCACCTGAGTCTATTCATCACAGTGATGACTTCAATCCCGAAGTATCAGCTTCTTCTCAGCCTAACGTTGAAACTGACGTCAGGGATCCTCCCATTATGTCTAATCCTTCCGACTAAGTATTCAGATTACACCAATCTCCCATTTTTATATAAAACTCATGTCAGCAATGCTGTCATGCATCAATATACCATCGTCAAGCCTTCTTACAACCACTTCATAGCAAATGTCACTAAAATTTCTGAACCATATTATTTCAATCAAGATATCTTTTATCCTGAATGGTGCACAACTATGGCAGAAGAAATCACTTCTCTAAAAGCCAACAACACATGGAAAGTAGTCCCTTCCCCACCTAATCACAAATTGGTGGGATGAAGATGGATATATAAGGTGAAGTATCTTCCAAATGGTAAAGTTAAAAGATATAAGACTAGATATGTAACCAAGGGATATACACATATTGGAGGGTGGATTACTTTGACAACTTTGCACCAGTTGCAAGAATGACGACCCTTAGAGTTATTTTAGCTCTTTCTTCAATCTACAACTGGGCCTCTCCCCAACTTGATGTTTTAAATGCCTTCTTAAATGGTGATTTGCATGAAGAGATTTACATGAATCTTCCTCCAGAATATCATCCCTCTCCAGAAATCCTAGCAGCTTATCCTAATCAAAATCTAGTGTGTCGATTAATTAAGTCTATTTATTGACTTAAGCAATCTCCCAAAGAGTGGGCTACAAAACTTGGCACAACTCTGATTGAGTTTGGCTTCACTAGAACTTATAGTGATCGCAATTTGTATGTTCTGAAAACTTGTTCATCTAAAACCATTATGTTGATTTATGTAGATGACATGGTGCTTTCTGGAAGTGACATGCAAGTCATCAATCAGGTCAAAACCTTTATTAACTCTAAGTTTCAGATTAAGGATCTAGGTCACCTAAAGTACTTTCTAGGTATTGAGATTTTCAAATCTCCTTCTGGTCTTTATTTGCATCAAAGTAAGTATACCAGTGATCTACTTCAAGATGTAGGTCTCTCTCTCTACAAAGAATCTTCTCTTCCCATAGAGAAAAACCATCAATTGACCAAACTTCAAGCAGAACCCGACATTCCTAATACTAATCTTTACAGAAGACTCATTGGCAGACTAATTTACTTAACCATTTCCAGACCTGACATATCTTACTATGTCCATATTATTTCTCAGTTTATGGCTCATCCAAAATCTCAACATCTTAAAGCATTCTTCAGACTCCTCAAATACTTAAAAGCCACATGGGGCCAAGGCATTCTCCTCTCTTCTATTAGTAAACTTACAATATCAGCTTACTGTAATGCTGATTTGGGAAGTTGTCCCATAACTAGAAGATCTGTAACTCATTTTTATGGTGAACTAGACAACTCTCTGATTGCTTGGAAAAGTAAAAAACAACCAACCATTTCTAGATTCTCAACTGAAGCTGAGTATAGGTCTATGGCTGACACCACTTGTGAGCTTACTTGGATCACCACTCTTCTCAAATAGTTATATGTGCCAGTACACACTCCTGCGACTCTATTTTGTGATAACCAATCATCCCTCTATATAGCTGCTAATCATTTATTCAATGAAAGAACCAAACATATAAAAATAGACTGCCATCTTGTCAGAGAAAAAATACTGCAGGGCCTTATTTCTACTGCTTATCTTCCCTCGCAACATCAACCAGCAGATTTATTTAGAAAGGCAATCTCAGCTGCTTAACTCAGGTAATTATTGTCCAAGTTAGGAATGTGTAATCTATTTTCCAGGGATGTTAACATATATATGGATAGTATGGCCCAGAGTGGTAGACTTCAGTCCAAGAACTCATGCCCAACCCACTTAATCAAGTCAGATAGCCCAGAGCTTGAAACATATGCTGAGCATAGAGATTCGAGAAATATGTTAACATGGTTTCTTCTAGTTTTTTCTTAAAAAAATTGTTACCAACCAAAAACCAATGTTACTCTCTTCATTATTAATAGCTCGTAATATTTTATCGTACAACTCTTCCTCTCACGAATATCTTAGTAAATTTTTCGCTTATTTTTTGACTTAAGATCGATCAAAGTGCATAACTTAATGCGGGGAATATCAACACTTCACTTATTTTTTCGACTTAAGATCGATCAGAGTGCATAACTTAATACGGAGAATATCAACACATAAGTTACTATATACAATATACATTACCAAATGTTATATGTGACCAATCTACTAAATTGATGAAGTTGCATGATTAGATTTTCATAGAAAATAAATGAATCATAGTATATGTACAAGGTATGTTGAGAGAACACCAAGGACATGCCATTTATGAATATATATGCAACTCATTTTCTCAAATTAATACCATTTGTATCTATGTAAGCTTATATTTATTAAATGTCTAATATAATTTAGTTATGAGACATTAGTAAAAAAAATATTGAAATTCTTCGACATTAGTACATCATTGAATACTTTGTCATAAATTTTGAAAAATAATTTGTCCCGAATGTTGTTGTATATGTTCATGTCATGTGATCTCATTGAATAGTATATCATAGATTTTGAGAAATAATTTATCTTGAATGTTGTTGTACATGATCTCAGTTAGTACAACTAGTTTGGGATATGAAACTGTTAAAAATAGAAAGAGAGAATTTAATAATATTTTACAAACTTTTAACTTATAGTTATTGTATACTACTATAATAATATATTATTTAAAGATACTGAAAAATATCTGCATTCAATAAATAATAAATTTAACAATGATTTTGGTAACATATTATTTGTTACATAATAATTAGTGCATATATATTTAGTGATAAAAAGGTTATAAAATATGATTGAATTAACCATCAAATTTGATTATAGATAAACCTAATTTGAATGGAGAGAGTATTATTTATAGGACCTTATATGAATCATCTAATTATTTACCTAAATTTAAATGTAATTAATAATGTGAAAAATGCACAAAAATGTCTACCACACCATTTCGACGATCTCGACAAAAATTTTGATAGTTAATGATTACACATCTAATGGGATGGTCACGTTGGATGCTTCTTAATATGACGACCACGGTTTTCATTATAAGACCAACACTGGGCTCTTTTGCGGTTCTATGTATTGTTTTTGAGTAAGTATAAAATTTGTTGGTTTCAAGATGATAATTCGATCACACTCACACTAAGTAATGAAGTATATATACACAATTGATATCACTACAAGAAAAATGTTAATATAAATCACACATTAGACATTCGCCACTCATGTCACCGATGTTAAAAGTTTTATTAATATCATCCGCATAAATATGATGTCTTTCTGTTTTTAAGACATCACTTTTGTTAAAACTGATGTCTAAAATTCACTTAAAAAAAATTGAATTCGCGCGGCTCCAATATTTCCCCCCCAGTCAAAATTTTCCCACTTACAACAAAATATTCTCCCTCCACGGTCCATTATTTGCTTCCCCCTCTTTCAACCAAGTCAGACAAAAATAATAAACTAAAAACTAATCTCACTTTCTTTCCACTCTCTCTGGACTAAATTCTCTCTCTCTCTCCCTCCCTCCCTCCCTCCCTCTCCCCAGGAACCCTAATCTCTTCACTCTCAAATTCTCTTGCACACAACAAAACTGGAATAAAACTCATCTCACAACATTTTTCACTCCCCTGCCCGATTTATATTTGATTTGTTCGACTTGTTAATTCGATTTGTTAGAAGCTGTAAACCTTGAAGTGGTATGTGGGTAAGCTAGAAAACTTCATCTATTAACTCGAATTATTAGTTTGATTAAGTTTTAAATTGGGGATTTTTAAACTCAAAACCCAAATTTTTTCAATTTCTTTTTTCTTACTTTTAGTCGGGGATTCATTTTCCGGTAAGAAGCTAGTGCCGTGGATAAGCTGGGACGATTGACGCTTCGTGAAAGACGGTCTATTCTATTCTTCTCCCAATTCAATCTCTTCATCTCTCCGTAGAGTAAGTCTTGACTATTTACTTTTAAAATCGAAAATGATGTTATTTTTTTTATTTATTTATTCAATTGTGTGAAAATTGATTGTGCTATTTGTTGATTGTTAAACTGATTGTGCTATTTGTTTCGTGTGGTTGTAGGTTTCTACGTGGAGAAGCAGGGGATGTATTCCTGTTATGGTTGAAGTTACAGCTTCGATTATCGAGATTCAGCAAAAGGATCCTTTACATTTTGATTTTCCTTTTCTACTTATGTAAACCTATAAATTTATCATCGAATAGTTACTTTTTAAACCTTAGGTAATGTATGAGATTTGAGGTATGTGTATATATGTGTAATTTATAGTGTATAATATATGGCGTGTTTGTGGCTTATGTAGGGATGATGTTTCTGAGAACTTGTTGCATTCAGAGGAGATGTTGGCGATGTTATATAGTATGGCAATAATGAGGTACTGGCTCTTTCAATTATTATTTTCAATATGTAAATGTATTTGGCTTGTACGAATTCGTGCTTTTGTTGCAAAGTGGGATACTTTATGGTTTGATTGCGTAGTTGACAAAGTATACGGTTAAAGATATGTAGTAGCATTGTTCGCGGTTGAAACTTTCTGACTTTTATTTAATGCTTTAAGGTTTATAAACAAAATGATGTAATTATTATGAATATATCTGGAGGCATGTATCTCCTTTTAAAAATTCATCATGGAATGCTATTAAATTAATAGATGACATTTTTTGCTAAAATTATTTTTGCAGTAGCTTTGTTACCTTATTCAATTTTTTTTATGTTTCTATTTATATTCAAACCTTTGCATCTCAATTGTGAAGACTTGTGAATGGTGTTGTGGAAAAGACGTGTAAGAAGACATGTCAATTGTACAATTTTTGTAGCCTTGTTTGTTACACACATCAACCCAAATATATGAAGTATAATTTTTAAATTTATGAATGAGGATAGGGATGGTAAAGCTCTAAAGGCTGAAGTATAATGGGAGAGAGAAGCAAGGTAAAGTTTTCAAATTGCTACAGTCTACTTAAATAAAATTATGTAGCCTGGTAAAAATAATTTTTGAAGAAAAAACTTATGAGAATAAGACATATTTAAAGATGGATGTGTTTTTATCTGATTCAATTCTTCAGTATCAACATTTAATACATGAGTATTAAATTTTGCTTATGTATCTTGATTGACTCTTTGGACCATTTGATCTGTCTGCTTTGTTTTGATATAAGGGTGTCAGTACACAGTTCGGTTCTTAATGCATGAATTGAAAAATAAAAAAATATATTATATTCTAAGCATTTTGGAGCTAGGTTCCTTAGGCATTTTAGAGCTAGGTTTCTTTGGGAAAAGGTATTGAACTGGAGCTAGGTATTTTCATTGTTTAGCCATTACGCTCTCTTAGAGTGCTAAATTTGTGCTTTAGGAGTACTAAACTAAAGTTTTAACACCGTTGCTACACTAGTGCTTAGTAACACTAAGTAGATGTTTAAACCAAAGGAAAATTATGTGAAGAGACTTTTATGTAAGTTGGTATTTGTTTAATGTTTGGTCTTGACTTTTCTTGTGTATCTGACTTTTGGCGGTTATTTTGTGTTTGGTTTTGTAGAAGCATGTACACTGGAATAGCATTTACGATAAACAATGAATGTACCTCAACTATTTTGTTTTACTTTTGTATAATTTATTTATTTCCTTGCATTTGTAGGTGTTTAATATTCTAAAAACCCTTTTGGACGTAACAAGATTCTCTCACTTAAGGCTCGCAAGATTTCTTTCAAGGCTGCAGGAAAGATTGTATATTTGATTTCCTTTATCTTTTATATTTTCAGTTTTTCCTTGTTCTTTTTTTTCTTTGCTCTTGTAATTTGTACCCCCCCAAAGCATGACTTTGGGTCTGAATTTGAATGAGAGATTCTAGTGGACAGACAATTTTTAAGCAATAATTTGTGGACAGTACCTGTTGTTAATTGTCTAAAAGCATGTCCTAAGTTTTAATTGGTTAATAAGATATTGATGCATAATAATTAATAGAAATCCATTCAAAGACTTATTTTATATATTATTGTTTGGAATAAGCCCTATTCAGTGAAAATTGTAATCATGTGAGGTTGTTTTTACATCTATATGCAATGTTTTATTGTGGAATTGCTAGTTTGAAACTTTATAGCATACTGGTAAATTGTAGACTACTTAAGCCGGTCACTAAACATTTATTACTAAAATACTTCAGGTCCTAAGAAGCGTATTAGCAGAATGTTGAAAAGTTCTTCGCGGTGGTACTCTTCCTTCTCCCCAGAAGTAGTATCTGTTCTGTTGAAGTTGCTGCTGAAGGCATCAGATTCTGCAGATTTGGTAGTGGTAAAAATTCTACTAGCCACTCTGCTAGCAGTTTGCAGACTGGGTTGAATGAATTGAAACCTGTCATTGTCAAATTATTAGACAGAGAACCAGAGTTTCTTGTGAACCTTTTCAGAGGAATTCTTGATATGATTGAGACTTTAGGGACGTTTTTGTTAATATTGAATTCATTTTTGGTTGTTATTTTGGTCTTAAAATAATTTGATTTTTGTATTGTGTAAGTAGTGTAATTACTAAATATACATCACTTTTATTGTGTAAAAATTGATGTCAACCAATAAAATGCAAATCAGTTTTTGTGAGATAAAATTGATATCTATGTGAAAATATAGACATCACTTTTAAAGAAGAAAAATTGATGTCAAAAAATTTAATGTACATCGCTTTTAGATAAACAACTAATGTCAAAGACCAACATGTTCAAGTCTAAATTGAACTTAGACATCACTTTGTTTGGGATAAAACTGATGTCTATATTGGCATATAAACATCACCTTTCACTAAATAAATTGATGTTTAATATATGATTTTACATCACCCAAATGAAAATATTTGATGTCTATGTGGAAAAAACATAACTCATTATATGTTTAATCTGTTGTAATAGGTGTAATTTATTTATTAAATTATTTATTTCTAACATTTTTTATAAAAAAACAATGCATGAACATCAGTTTTTTTGCCAGAAACGATGTCTAAGCCGGTAAAGACATCGGGTTATGACCGATGACTAGAATAGACATCACCGACATCAACATCGGTTGCTAAAAAGCATAGACAACGACCAAAAACCGATGTCTTTGAACATTTTTCTTGTAGTGTATATATTTAAAAAGTAAAAAAATAAATTATCTACTTATCTATTAAAAATGAACGAGTACAAGGGGATATATATTACTACCTATACATCAAAGCTAATACCTAAAAAATAGAAATTAACTTCCTACCATGACTCCACTTCTACCACCTCCCTAAAAATACTAAACTGAACTATGACATGGTCTAAAGCTATTACTGTGATGACAATTACAACGTTCACTAAGATAGGTTCAATTTATTCAAACAAATAAAATAATGAAGCATATTTAGATTAAATCCAATAATCACCCCGTCACTAAACTTGTTTTTGCATATTCCCGGGACCAATCAACTCGCACATTTTTCTAAACTTCACAGTGGACATGGCCTTGGTTAAAACATTTGCTCGTTGATCACATGTTCCTATATAGTTAATCACGATTGCACCCCTTTTTACACACACTCGGATGAAATGATAATGGATATCGATATGCTTGATCCGTCCGTGAAAAATTGAGATTTTGCCAAATCAATGCAGCCTTATTACCAATATAGAAAGTTATAGGACCCATGTTATCATCAGTAATATGACAAATTAATTTACGTAACCAAATACCTTGGCATGTCGCCGCGATCGCTGTCATAAACTCGGCTTCATAAGAGGACAATGCAACACACAACTATTTTTGGAGACCAATGTGATTAAACTCTCATTAAGATAAAAAACATTTCACCCGTACTTTTCCTATCAACAATGTGGGAAAGATCGATGTCTGAATAACCACACAACACGTCATTGTTTCTATCCTTTAAATAAATTAACCCAAAATCTAAAGTTCCATGTAAATAACGCAAAATGCGCTTCAAAGCATTGTAATGTTTCATTGTAGGTCGTTTCAAGTAATGACTTACAATACCAACAGAAAAAGCTATATTTGGCCTCGTATGCACCATATATCTCAATCCCCCGACTATACTTTTATACTCAGTTGAGTTGACTACATGTCTTCATTCGTCCTTGTCTAACTGTAAAGCTAGATTCATCGAGTATATAGTGGACTTAGAATCTTCCATACTACTATTTTCTAACATATTTATCGCGTATGATGTTTACTTCAACTCGATGCAATCCTTTTTTTATCTACCTCAATGCTAAGATAATGCAATAACTTTCCAAGGTCGCTTATGTCAAAATTTTTATTCATCTGAACTTTGAATTCATTTATGAGTGTCATGATAGACCATATGATTAATTAATCATCTACGTAAACCCCAACGATTAAAACTTTTGTTGCTTCATGCCTCACATATACTGCATGCTCGTAGGGACACTTGGTAAAACCTAAATTTTCCAAACACTTATTTAGCTTAGCATATGAGGCTTGAGGGGCCTGATATAGCCCATATAGTACTTTCACAAGCTTGTACACCATGTGCTCATTTCCTCTCACATGACTAATATCAGGTACTTTCTTACCAGAGCACACCTCGTATGGAGTATGTAATTAGTATGTCACAATGCTTCCCTCCAATATTGTGGTGGCATATGTTTTTCTTTTAAGATACTGTTAGCTATTGACACCACTGTTATGTTTCTGCTTTTAACCACCTCGTTCTGTTGCAGGTTGTAGGGGACATTGTAATGTCTGATAACACTAGCCTCTTCACAATAGGAAGAAAAATCTAGAGAACTGAATTCCCCACCCTTGTCTATGCGTAAAGTTTTGATCTCTTCTCTAACCCATTTTTTGCAAGTACTCAAAAAAAATTTAAACATCTCCAAAGCCTCATCTTTCGTTTTTAAAAAATACACCCACATCACACAAATAAAATCATCAACAATGAGTAAAAAGTACCTATTCCCAGCAGGAGCAGGTGGTGTAAAAGGTGAAGTAAGGTTTGGTGATGGTTACATCGTAAGCATTAAAATGAGAGCTTCGATATGGTTCAAGTAAAAAAATGGAAAAGAGTGGCTATTTAAGGATGTGTATTACTTACCAACTCTTTGTAATAACACAATTAATTTGGGGCAACTATTAGAGGAGGAAAATTGGATTATTTTATATGGAAAATTTCGGTGAGTATATGACACGAAGGGGAAATTGCTGATGAACGTTAAGTGATCAGCAAATATACTCTACAAATTACTTCTTGAAGAGAGTCACCATACTTTGCTTAAAAAAGCTGAGGAAACTCCAATATAATTTAGTATATGAGACATTGGTGAAAAGAAAACGAAAGTATTGAAATTTCTCAACATTACTCAACTTCCTTGGAGATTAGAGTATAGAATATAAATTTTATGAAATTATTCGGCTTGAATTTTAATATCTTATATTCCATATAATGGAACATACTAAGAAGTATGATAAATTTGGTACGTAAGTGTTAGGAATATGTTGTAGACTTGATGATAATTCACCAAAACACCTTTATAGATTTTATTAAGTATTTTTGTAACTATCAATGGATAACCACACTGTAATATCCAGGACATAGCGTGTAATTATTTTTATCAATAAATAATTATTATGTGATTTTTGGTGAATTATCTGATAATTGGTGTTGATATGTGGATGTTTATATGTGGTAAAGTATAGGTATGTTATTTTTATTATGTTCAGAATAAAATATAGATAATTTTGATATTTTTCTAGTAATTTTGGACTGTTATATGATTTTATAATGATTTATGAATTTATGAATTATTTTTTGAATAATTACAAAACTATTTTATAAAGCCGGGAATCGTCCAACTTCAACCGTTTTTATGTTCTTATAACCCGAAACTCTTCGGAAAACTCCTTCCTAACCTAATCTGATTATTCTGGACATTTTCCGTGTTAAGACTTTTTCAATCCGGATTACCGTTTGACCCATGCACGTCCCGATGCAAAATTTTCGATACGATAATTATTTTGATAGACCAACAAAACCCGTATTCTCAAAAGACGGGATATTATTACATTATCTTCATATAAAGTGTTTTATAAGAAGTCCGGTCTTGATAATTATCCAAAAGTTTTGATAATTATCCAAAATAGGTTGATAGTTATCCAAAACATTATCCACTCGGATCGTTTTTGCAGTTACTTAGCGGCGAAGTAACTTATTTTTTGATCCAATACGATCCAACGCGTATTAATATTTCATAAATATAAATAGCCTATTTCTTATTTCATTTTATTTATATACTCATAATCGATTAGTAAAAACATAGAAAATACAGAGAAAATCCCGAAAAATCGCCGCGTTCTTGAGAATCAAAACAAAAAACGAAGGCGTTACCGACTTCAGAATCAAGTGTGCCATATACCAATTTGAAGCTCTCGAAACGCTCTTTCATAATCAATCATCCATTTTAGTGCAAAAATCAAGGTAATTTTCTTATTTATTTATTTTAATTCAAATTATTTAATGATTAAAAGAGGAATTTTTGATGTTGATGTTGTTTGTGTGATTTGATGGCTTAACCTTGTAGATAATTTTATCCTGGTCATTTTGGTATTTAAATGATGAATTTGGAGTTCAATAATATATAAAAAATTGATTTTGATTCTCTAATTTAAAAATTAAGGTTGATAAGTAGTTTGAATGTTCTTAATTGAATTTAGGCGTTTTGTATACGAGGCTTATTAGTTGAATTGATTTATACCACTAGATAGATCGTGAAAAGAGGAGTTGAATGATACCAGTTTCAAGGCCAAAGGATTCCGGGAAAGCCTCGCCAGAAAACTCGAGTTCGTTTGTTTCCGGCAGCTTTTCTCGGCGATTGGCAGTGATTCGAGTAAAAATAACTGCGTAACTGTGTTCCTTGTTACATGCTGATTCTCGGTGATCAGGATGAGCTCAGGATATGACTGTTTTGTATGTCATCAGGAATTGATGTTATCAGGATTTGATGCATCATCTGTATCTGCTGAACATCAGCATCTGAAGACAACCTGTTATGAAGATTAAGTATGTTCCTTATTTTGAGGGATGGATATATGTTCGTTCTGAGTGATAGGATTTTGTGTATTCAGTTGAAGATATGTATCTTTTTCTATTAGTAATTGATAATGCATATCCTAGACTGATTTTTAGCAGCTGTGTATTATATAAACACAGTTCAGGTCATCACATAGTGATTAACTCGAGCATTGTACGACCTAGCAGCTCTCAAGAACATCAGTATTTCTTGAGAGAGTTTGTAACAGTTTTTATCAGAAATATAATGAATTGTTATATTTTTATACTTGTTAGAAATGTTTATACAATTGTATTGAACCCCCTTAAACAATTGTATCATTACTGGGCAACAATTGGTATCAGAGCAAACTGATAAATTTACAATCAGAAGCGATCTAAACATGTCTCTGAACAAGTATGAAAGAATTAAAAAACCCATTCTGAAAAAGGTTGAATATCCTACATGGAAGGTGAAGATGCTCATGCACCTGGAGGCACATGGAAGGTGAAGATGCTCATGCACCTGGAGGCTACAGATCTAGATTATCTGGACGTAATCAATGATGGACCCTATATTCCAACAAAACTGGTGTCTGCAACTCCTACTATTGCTGAACACTATCAGTTGAAGGAGAAGAGTGAGTGGACACCAGAAGAGAAAGTACTTATGCTGAAAGATGCAAAGGTAAGAAACATTTTGTATAACAGTCTTGATTCTGTGATGTTAAATAGGGTTATAGCCTACAAGACTTCCAAGGAGATCTGGGATGCTCTTGAAACTCAATGTCAAGGAACCATGGCCATCAAGAAGAACAGAAGGGTTGTTCTAATTCAAGAATATGAACATTTTGAGGCCAAACCTGATGAAAGCCTCACTGACATCTATGACGGGTTTCTTACCCTTCTCAACAACCTATCCTTGGTGGGAAAAGTGTATGATCGAGGATTCAGACACTAAGTTTCTGAGATCCTTGAATGAGGAATGGGAGACTCAGACTTCAATCATATGACATCAGTATGATTTGGAAATAATCACCCTGGATGAAGTCTATGACATGTTGAGAACTCATGATCTGGAAATTCAGCAAAGGAAAAAGAGGAAAAGCAACAAGGGAAAATTAGCTGCTTTGAAAGTGAATGCTAAAGCTCCAAAAGAAAGGTCAGTTGAAGCTGCAAGGAAAAAGAACAAACTGCCAGAATCAGATACTGATGATTCATCATCAAATCCTGATGATGATACTGATTCTGAAACTGATGAGAATATGACAAATTCTGATGTCATGTAAATGGTCAGGAAGTCTCAGAAGAATAGAAGCTTCAGGAAAAAGTTCACTGGAGGAGAAAGGAAGTCATCAGGAAGAAGAGAAGGGAAGGACTCTAAAGCTGGAAAAGTCGACAGGTCGAAAATCAAGTGCTACAACTGTGAAGAACCTAGTCACTTTGCTACAGAGTGCAAAAAGACAAAGCATGACAAAGGGAAGAACAAAGCCTTGATTACATCAAGTAAAGATTGGATGGAATCCACTGATTCTGAAAATGAAGAAACATGCTATGCACTGATGGCTAGCTTTGATGCTCCTGCTTCCTCTGATTCTAAGGTATCAACTTCTTTCTTCTCTTTTAATACTGAAGATATATCTGAACTGAAATCTATTCTTAAGTCTCTACATGGTAATTTTAAAAATAAGACTTTGGAGAACAATAGGATGTTATCTGAAAATGAAATCTTAAATTCTAGGAATGATCAGTTGGAGTCTAACTTAGTAATTCAGATTGAAGTTCAGAAAGAATGCGAGAAAGCTAAACATACAGTAAAGGTACTAGAAGCAAAGTATAGTATGTTGGAGAATGAATTAGAGAATGAGAGGAAAACCCTTAAAGCCTGGACTAATTCAGGAAAAAAGGTTCATGAGATAATCTCTAAGAAAAACTGGAAATAATGTCTTGGTTATGTAGATGGAATTAAGGATGTTGATACTGAAAATAAAACTACTCTTAAGACTACTGTAAAGTTTATCTCTTTAGAAGCTGATGACCCAAATCTACCTTTGAAAAGGGTTCAACATCAGCATCCAAAGAAAAGTCAGTAAGTGATAAATCTCAAAGAAAGTAAAACAAGGAAATCATTAAGACTGTTAAGAAAGAAAAGAATATAGGACTTTTGTCTAAAAGGAAAATTGAAAAAGAAATTATCTGAGGTTACTCACAAACCTCAAGTTAAAAGTCCTAAAAGGAACAGAAATGGTAAGCAAGGTATTTCAAAGGATTCTAATTATAAGTTTGTTCCCAATGCTCGTAGAAAAACTTGTTTTAACTGTGGTAATACTAATCATCTTGCTATTGATTGCAGGAGGAGTAAGAAAATGAAAACTGTTATTCCTGAGTCTGATGTTAAGGGTAGATCAGTATTTTATAAACCACAAAATCCTTGTTTTCATTGTGGTACTAGTTGGCATTTAATTTACACCTGTAGTTCTTATCATAAGCTGTATCATAACTATTATGAACCTTTTCCAAAATTCAATAAAACTGCTTATGTACTCAATTCTTCTACTTCTACTAAATCTACTTCTGATAAGACAAATCCTAACAAAGGAAATACTGTAAGAAGTACTTCTGAATCACAAAGACTTAAGTTGTCCAAAAAGAGGGCCTAACAAGTGTGGGTCCGTAAAAATCCTTCTAATTAATTGCTCTTCTGACTGTAGGGTAACAGGAAAAACACTCTTGTCTTGGATAGTGGATGTTCAGGACATATGACTGGAAATAAATCCCTAATGTCTGAGTTTGAGAAGAAGGCTGACCTAGATGTATCTTATGGAGATGGAAATGTAGAACACACTCTGGGATATGGCAACTTGATAATTGGAAAGGTAATAATAGAGAATGTAGCTCTGGTGGAAGGACTGAAGCATAATCTTCTAAGCATCATTCAAATCACTGACAGAGGTTATCATGTGGTGTTCTATGACTCTCACTGTGAAGTGGTTCACAACAAGTCAAAGAAGATTATATTGATGGGATATAGACATGGCAATATGTATGAAGCAAGGCTACATGAAAGTCTTGAGCAAGAAGCTACTTGCCTTATCTCAAAGGCATCAGTAGATGAAAGCTGGAATTGGCATATAAAGCTCTCACATCTCAACTTCAATTCAATCAATGAACTTTCCAAGAAGGGGCTAGTAAGAGGATTACCAAATATGCTATGCTCATCTGATGGTCTTTGTGATGCTTGTCAAAAGTCTAAGCAAAGAAGAGTATCTTTCAAAAGCAAAACAGAATTCTCCATCACTGAACCATATCACATGTTACACTTGGATCTCTTTGGACCAGTGAACATAATGTCTATCAACAAGAAAAGGCACACACTTGTAATTGTTGATGATTTCACTAGATACACTTGGGTTTATTTTCTACACAGGAAGGATGAAACTCCAGAAATTCTTCTGGATCATATAAGGCAAATTGAGAATGGATCCACCCACAAAGTGAAAATTCTGAGAAGTGATAATGGAACTGAGTTCAAGAACTCAAAAATGGAGGAAGTTTGCAAGTACAAAGGCATACAACAACAATTCTCAGCTCCTGGTACACCTCAACAAAATGGTGTTGTTGAGAGAAAGGACAGAACCCTGATTGAAGCTGGCAGGACTCTACTGGAAGAAGCAAAACTACCCACTTACTTCTAGGCTGAAGCAGTAAACACAACATATTATACTCAAAATATCACACTGATAAACATACATGGTGTTACTCCTTCTCAGATGATAAAAGAAAAGAAGCCCAGTCTTAAACATCTTCATGTATTTGGATGTAAGTGCTTTGTTTTGAGAACTCATACTGATCAGCTAGGAAAGTTTGAATCAAAAGCTAATGAAGGAATCTTTGCTGGTTATTCACCATCAAGAGCATACAGGGTTTTCAATCTGAGAACAAATACTGTAGTTATCTCCATAAATATATCTTTTGATGATAAGAAGATTCCTAGTTTTGAAGAGGACTCTCATGAAAGTCTAATCTTTGTAAATGAAAATGCATTGTGGAATGTGGATCAAACTCTAATGAACTGTCAAATCCTGATGGTCCAAATCCTGATACTCCTTCAGATTCTCAAGATGATCATTGTACTAATGAACCTGCACATGTTGAGGGGGAGCAACAACAAGGTTCAGTTGATGGTACTAACAATGAAGAAACAACTCAAGGTTTTTCTCAATCTAGTCATTCAGAATCCAATGCTGATTCAATATCAGATGGACATGACTCAAGTCCCAAGACTTTATCAGGAGATAACAACACAGATTCAGGGGGAGCCTCAAATGTATATGATGAAGCATACAATTCAAGGGGAGCATCTAGCTCCAGAAGGATACTTCCTAGTGCCAGAAAATGGACTAAAGATTATACTCCTGATCTAATCATTGGAAATCCTGATGAAGGTGTAAAGATAAGGAGTGAAACTCAAAATGAATGTTTGTATCACAATCTACTTTCAAAAGAAGAGCCAAAGAAAGTAGAAGATGCACTCAAGGATACAGATTGGGTTATAGCTATGCCAGAAGAGTTAAATGAGTTCGAAAGAAATGAAGTTTGGAAGCTGGTGCCTAGACCTAAGAACATGTCAATTGTGGGCACAAAGTGGGTCTTCAAAAATAAGACTGATTCTGATGGAACAATAATCAGAAACAAGGCAAGATTGGTGGCTACAGGATATTCTCAACAGGAAGGCATTTACTATGATGAACCATTTGCTCCTGTTGCTAGGCTTGAAGCAATCAGAATTTTCTTGGCATATGCTGCACACAAGAAATTTAAAGTCTTTCAGATGGATGTCAAGAGTGCATTTCTCAATGGAGAACTTGAAAAGGAAGTCTATGTTGAACAGCCACCAGGTTTTGTAGATCCTAAACATCCTGATTATGTTTATAAACTTGACAAAGCACTTTATGGACTAAAGCAAACACCTAGGGCATGGTATGAGACCCTTGCTCAGTTTCTACGGGAAAGTGGATTCAAAAGAGGTACAATACATAAAACTTTATTTTATTTGAATCAAGGTAAAGATCTGCTTTTAGTTCAAATTTATGTGGATGATGTCATTTTAGGATCAACTAATCAAAAACTGTGTGATAAGTTCTCAAAGTTGATGCAATCAAGATATCAAATGAGCATGATGGGAGAGATGAGTTACTTCTTGGGATTGCAAGTTAAACAGACTGATAATGGTATTTACATTAATCAGTCAAAGTACACAAATAATCTGTTGAAAAGGTTTAATATGGAAGAGAGCACAACTGCATCTACTCCTATGGCAACTGCTACAAAGCTTGATCCTCATGAAGGTACAACAGTTGATGTCACAAACTACAGAGGTATGATTGGTTCTCTTTTGTACCTAACGGCTAGTAGGCCAGACATTATGTTTGCCACCTGTATGTGTACAAGATTTCAGGAAAATCTAAGGGAACCACATCTAATTGTAGTAAAGAGAATCTTCAGATACCTCAAAGGTACTGTATCACTTGGTCTCTGTTATACAAGGGAAGCTGACTTTGAATTATGTGGATATTCAAACGCTGACTTTGCTGGCTGCAAGATAGACGGGAAGAGTACATTTGGGAGCTGTCAGTTTCTGGGAGGCAGATTAGTCTCATGGTTCAGTAAGAAGCAGAAATCTATTTCTACTTCAACTCCTGAGGCTGAATATATTGCAGCTGGGAGTTGCTGTGCTCAGTTGTTATGGATGAGAAACCAGCTCATGAACTATGGATTATCATTGTTAGTCCCTTAATAATATAGCAAGAATTACAGAAGGGGGGTTGAATGGAATTCTTGAACCTTTTTCTCGAAATTAAAAATGTTCAACTCGAATAAAGATATAAGTGTTTTGATTAGCACAATGCGGAATAGAAACTTAATTGAATCAAAACATAAGTAATTAAAAACAAGAGTCTTTAAAAACTTTCTGGTGGATTTAAACAATTCCACCAGAGATATATATTATATATCGAGAGGACTCTGTGTGCAAGAATGCTCACAGCTGCTTACAAATTGAACTACTGAGAGTATAGAGAAATGCTAAGGATTTTACTTACAAAGATTTCTCTCTTTTTGTATCTCACCTTTTTTTCTTATTTGCTACGTTCTTGGTTTATATATTACCAAGATTACAAAGTCAAAAAGACTAAATATATATAAAAACTATCAGTCTTAAGCTTTGCTACTTTTCGTCCTCTATTACCCAGTTAATGGGCTTCCATAGTAGATTTGTATACATCTCGACGGCTGTGCTCAGTTTACACTGTTGAACTGCTGTTTGAATTCTTTATATGATCATCCGTTGGACTTTATGAATATCCGTTGGATATATGATCATCCGTCGACTTTCTGAACATCCGTTGATGGCTTCATTGATCATCCGTCGACTGCTATATTAAACATCCGTTGATAGTCATTTGATCATCCGTCGATGGCTTTGTTAATTATCCGTCGGTAGCTATTTTGGCACTTGACTTCATTTCACTTATGCAGAATTACAAGACATCATTTATATACAATTAATCAACCTATTCTGCATATCTAGTTAATAGTCAACAAGACTTATAGGCTACTACAGAATCTATAGAAAGATGTATACAGGACTGTGCTACAGACTTATTATTACATAAGCTACTCACTCGATGGATAATAAGTTAACATCCGTCGGGACTATAATGAGTTATCCGTCGTGACTATAATTCTTATCCGTCGAGTGCTACATTATTTCACTAAGTAAAATCTACTTTGATGTTTTATTTATGAAATCATCAAGTACACAACATATGCACAACAATCTCCTCCAATTTATGTCTACTGGAATTGTAGCCATAAATTAAGAGATACTTGATGATAACAAAACATCCTAAACATACAGCTTTAAAGATAAGTAGATAATACAGAAAGTGCTTCAAATAAACAAAATGTACAAGGTTTGGCTCACAGTCATTTTCAAGACGCTCCTCTTAGCCTGAGCAGATTTTTCTAGTTTCTTAAAGGTCTGGATCTTCTTCCAAACATCTGTTGTTTTCATCAATCTGATTTTGGAGCTGCCTGTGGAATTCCAGTTCATCAGATTCTGAGAGATCTAGCTTTTCTTGCATTTCCAAGAGAGTCTCATTGCTAGAGATACTCAATTGGTCTTCTAACCTGAAGAATCTTCTCACACCTTTGTCATCTATGAACTCCATCAACCAGTAGGGCCTTAGATGCACTCTTCTCCCTGTGTATGGGATGATTAGAGTCTTTGGGAGTGCATCTTTAGCTCTAATACTCCTTAGTTCTTCAATCTTCTTCAATACTAGTCTTCTTGCAGTTACATTGAACCCAAAGTTCTTCTTGAAGGATGAATAAACTTTAATCAGTACAGCTTGGCTTTCTTGAAGAATCCTGTGAAGAGGCCACACAATCTCCTTTCCTCCTTTGTACTTGAACATTAACCTTTCAGGTTGGTTCCTGTATGCATCAATTCCCCTCACTTCATCCAGTTCATCCAGATAGAGGTTTAGATCTAAAAATTCTTTGATGTCACACAAGTACAAGTAGTCTCCCTTGTTGACTTTGGGTTGAGCTTTAACTACTGACTTGGATTTGAGTGGTGACAACTTAACTTTCTTGACTGCCCTTGACTTTGTTCTTTTTAGCTTGCTAAGGATTGGTAAACTGAAGTCAGTAATTGGTATTTTATCCCACTCTATTGGCTCATCCTTGGGCACAATAGGTTCACCATGAATATTCCTGTAGGGATCCACCATCCTTATATCTTCAAATACCACAGAGAGCTTTGATGCTTGAGTTGTAACTGGTGTGGGTACCTTCGGAAATTGATCTTCCAATCCTTTGTCAACAATATCCAGTTTCCTTTTTGTTCTTCTAGCCAATTCTTTATTTCTTGGAGATTTATTCCGTTCTTCAATTTTCTTCTTTGATTCAGCAGCTTCAGATTGTTGAGAGGGAATTTGTTGAGATGAATTCACAGCATGTAGCTTGGCCAAGATAGTAATCTGCTCTTTCTTTTGTTTAGTCTTCTTTGCATCTAGAGCAGCTTGCTTCTTTTCTTATTTTAATCTGGCTTTTTCTTCTGTCTTTGTTTGAGCAAATTGTGGATGTCCAGCTACCAAACAAATTTCCTTTCCATTTCTGAATATCTTAGCAATTCTCCTTTTTGAGGCTGAATCAGTTGGATCTTTGTAGAAGACAATTGATCTTGACAGAAGCTTCTTCTCATCAGGCTTGGGTGTCTCATACACCGTGTCCAAGGGGTTCTTCAAAGATGATTTTGGATAGTTTGCCCTTGGTTTAAGAATTATTTCAGCCTTTGTAGACTTGATGCAGGAAGATTGTCCTCTTTCCAGATAATTCATGCTCATCTCATTCACACTGATTTGCTTGAGTTGAGAGTGATGGATGGATGACTTAACTGGCTCCTTGACAAGTTCAAACTTTTTCTGTATCTCCTCATCAATCTTATCCCAGTTGATCAAACTCAACTTTCCTTTCTCAGCAACTTTCAAATTGTTGCTGCTGTTTTAATTAGATCTATACCATCTGCAACTGGTGGCTTGGAGACAGTAATTGAAGGTACAATTACTTTGCTGATTTGAACTTGAAGTTTCTCCCCCTCACTTGGTTCTCTGTCCCCCTTTTTGTTATCATCAAGTTGAGGAGTTAGGCCTTGTGCTTTAGCCAGTTGCATGAGAAGATTTGTCTGAGTCTATTAATTTTGAAGAAGGATAGCCACTGAATTCTCAATAACTTGAACTCTATCTTCCAGCTTGGCCAGCTTCTTTTCAGAATCTGATTCTCTCCTCAGTCTCAGTAATAGATCTTGCATGATACCATATGGCATGACTGAATCCAGCTTCTCAGAATTGTAGGTCTTCAAGTCAGCTATATCCTTTTTGAGTTCATCCAAACTCAGATTCTGTCTTAATTGCTGGATCTTCATGAGATGTAGAGAGTTTAGGTGAGCTTGAAGAATAGCCTTGGTACCAGCATCTGAAGTTTCCTGAAGGGCCTTTTGAATAGCCATGACCTGTTTAACCAAAGATACACCAAATTGTCCTGGTGTAGATTCCTTTGTCCATGCCCATTCAGGTAAATCTGGAACAGAACTTGGGCCTTCATCTCCCCCTAAGTTCATGCTTCCATCCAAAGAAATAGAGTCATCATCATTAGAATTTACTCCAAATTCTTCAGATGGCTCATCAGCTATAGGAGGCATTAAATTGACAGCAGTTTTATCCCTTTTCAGAGATTCTGAAGTATGCACCAAATTTAATGTCTTTTCTGCCTCCTCATTGCCCTGAGCAGCCAAAAATTGATAGGCTGACACAGGATGAGTAAAAGTGTCAGCATCCAAGGAAATGTTATCAATTACAACCTTGTAATGTTGTTGAAATTGTCTTTCCTTTTCAGCATCATCCACAATCATTGACTCACTAGCAATGGTTGGATCTACCCTTATAGCTTTTGTACCTACTTTTCTCTCATAATCTCTCTTTTGTTGTATCAGGGTCTCATCCTGGCTCCCCACCCTCACACCCTCACCTTCACCTACTAAGGTGGGACTCCTCTCACTCACTTTTGTCAATCCTGAATAAATGGATTGCTGATTTTCACTCTTTTCCTCTCCTTTTGCCTGGGAGCAACCCAGCCTCTCACTCAATACACTCTTCTCTCTCAGTCCTAAGAGTGATTATACAACCACTAAATCTTCTGCACTTGAAATAATTGAAGTTTGAAGTTGTGCAGAGATACTCGACGGATAAGTGATATTCGTCGAGTGAGTGGTAATGCTATCCGACGGATAACTGCTGTTAGACTTATCCGTCGGGATACAATAACTACTCGACGGATGAGCAATATCCATCGAGAGAGTAGAAATGAATGAGGTGGGAAGAGAAACTATTGTTGACTCTGTGTTGATTGAAGATATTTGGGGCACAGATGTCACAATAGAATCTGAAAGAATTGGCAAGTGAGCCAACAATCATCTAAAAGATGATGCTCACTTGCACTAGATTTTGGCTTCCCCAACAGAGTTAAAGAAGGGGAATCAGGAATTGAAGTGTTTATCATATCCACTTCCAGAGAGTTTGTTGGTGAGTATGGTATTTCAGATGCTTCTATAAATAGAGATTTTGGCTGTGACTCCACATTTATTGGAGCCACATCAAACTGAATTTGAGAGAGTGCAGGGACTGTGTCTTTAGCACCAGTTTGCACTGTGTGTGTGCCCTGTGCATCCCCAGAGGTTTTAGATTTTTTCTTTCTTGTGTAAGTTTGGGGTGAGATTATGTCCCTAACCCTTTTGGAATGTGCTCTTGGCTGAGAGCTTTGTTCAATAACTGCATCCTTTTGGGAGGATGTAGCTAGAAGTGAGCTTTTATCCTTTTTAAGCACTGCAGTTTGTTGGGAAACTGCAGTGTGGCTAGGCTGGGATTCACTCTCAACTCTCCATCCTTATTCTTGGGGTTTCTTTGATGTTCACCCTTTCCCTCCTTCACACTCCCCTCTTTTGCTTTTATAAATTTTACAACTGGTATCTTTTGAGAGATACCAGAGGGGGTTTTCTTTAATTTAGATTTGGAAATTGTAGAGGGTTTGGAGGCTTTGGTAGGCAACTGTTTGGTCATTGGCACAGTTGCCATAGCTACTCCTGAAGTCAAAGAAATAGTGGAGGTTGGAATAGTTGTAGGGATGGATGAACTTACCTCACTTACCTGAGGTGCCTGCATTACAGGAAAATAGAACATTGGCACATCCCTGTGATGGTTGGCTATATTCAAATCTGCAATGAGTCTTCTCTCTTGAACCCAACAAGCCAATTTGTTGTTTGGGTTCTCAAGCACAATTTCTTGACATAGGTGGTTAGCCAATAACATAAAAAATCTAGCATAATACACATTCTTACCTCTTTTAGCTAACTCACCTAGTTTAAAACCTAACTCAAACAAGACAAGGTCACTAAAATTATAAAATTTATCTGTAACTAGCATGTATAGCATGTTAAGCATGGACATATTCACTGAATCAAAAGTACTGACTTTTCCAGAGAAAACTTTAGTAACCACATCACACAAGAAACTCCACTCCTTCCTAAGACCCAATCTCCTAATATCACTTAGTTTAGTAGTAGGAAGTGCATAATGCATGGAATTGAGCATATTGATAATATCAGTGTCATTGTGTGGTGAAGTCACATTATTATCAGGAATTTTGAAACATGTTTTTATTACATCACTATTGATACAGAACTCATTACCTTTGATGGTTAGAGTGATGGTCTTGTCAGCAGAGTTGTAGATAGCAGTGGTCCACATTTCTTCAACAACTTCACAGAAGATTGTGGGTGACTCCAACATGGCGTAATTTAGCTTGTAATTCTTCACAAAGTCCATCATCTTGTGATAGTCCTCTGATTGCTGAATACCCTTATTGACCAAAGCAGTGAAGTTGTTCTTCTCATAAATAAACCCAGTTTGAGACATAATCTTTACTACAGGTGCCATTGTTAGAGAATGAAAGCTTGAAGAGAAAGAGAATATTTGCTTGAGAGAGAATGAAATAAAAGCAGTTGAATTTGAGAATGATAAAAGAAAACAATTGCAATGAAATAAGCCTTTATACTATCTCAAAAATAACTGATAAAAATAATAAATTAAAGTAAATTAACCAATAGAAATCGCCTAAAATAGCCGTTTAAAAATAAACTGTAAAAATTCCACCCATTATCCGTCGTGTAATGCTTACAAACTGTAAGTATACTCGATGGATAATGTTCAGGGAATTAATGGCTGAGAGTTAGACAATTCGACGGATGAGGATAAACTGATATCCGTCGAGACATAAAGTATTCCAGAAAAATAATTGACTTTTATTAGCAAGTAGTATATCGACGGATGACTAAACTCGATGGATAAGGGTCATCCGTCGAGATGCAAATTTTGACTTAGCCAAAATTTCATCCAAGATTTAAAGATCAATTAAATTTCTGGCTGCATTCCAATTTGCAAAATAACTCAGATAAATTTAAGAGTAATTAAGCATACCTAGCTCACTTACCAACCTTGAAAAGGTGGATTCATCCAGTGGCTTGGTAAAGATATCTGCAAGTTGCTTCTCACTTGGAACAAAATGTAATTCCACAGTACCATTCATCACATGTTCCCTTATGAAATGGTACTTGATGTCTATGTGCTTTGTCCGTGAATGTTGCACTGGATTTTCAGTGATGGCAATTGCACTTGTGTTATCACAGAAAATAGGAATCCTTTCAACTTGCAAACCATAGTCCAGCAATTGATTTTTCATCCATAAAATATGTGCACATCAACTGCCAACAGCAATATATTCAGCTTCAGCTGTAGAAGTAGAAACTGAATTTTGCTTTTTACTGAACCAGGACACAAGCTTGTTTCCTAGAAATTGACAGGTTCCTGTTGTGCGCTTTCAATCAATTCTACAACCTGCATAATCTGCATCTGAATAACCAGTTAGATCAAAGCCAGAATCTCTAGGGTACCAAATGCCAAATTTTGGTGTTCCCTTGAGATATCTGAAAATTCTTTTAATAGCTATCAAGTGAGATTCTCTAGGATCAACCTGAAATCTAGCACATAAACATGTAGCAAACATTATATCTGGCCTACTAGCTGTTAAGTACAGAAGTGAGCCAACCATGCCCCTATAACTTGAAATATCCACAGACTTTTTAATAGTGTTTAATTCAAGCTTAGTTGATGTGGCCATGGGAGTTTTTACAGATGCGCAATCCATTAGATCAAACTTCTTTAAAAGATTAAAAATATATTTAGTTTGACTAATGAATATTCCATCACTAACTTGCTTAACTTGCAAACCAAGAAAGTAAGTTAGTTTTCCCATCATACTCATTTCATTCTTACTCTGCATCAATTTGGCAATCTTTTTGCAAAGTTTCTCATCTGTAGAGCCAAAAATAATATCATCTACATAAATTTGAACAAGTATACTAGAGCCATTAACATTTCTGAAAAATAAAGTTTTATCTACAGTACCTCTTGTGAAATGATTTTCCAAAAGAAACTTTGATAAAGTGTCATACCAGGCTCTAGGTGCTTGCTTCAGTCCATAAAGTGCTTTCAGAAGATAATAGACATATTCTAGAAAATTTGGATCTTCAAAACCAGGAGGTTGACTAACATACACTTCTTCCTCCAAATCTCCATTTAGAAAGGCACTTTTGACATCCATTTGATAGACCTTGAAATTGGCATGGGCTGCATAGGCTAAGAAGATTCTGATGGCTTCAAGTCTTGCAACAGGAGCAAAAGTTTCATCAAAATCTATTCCTTCTTACTGACAATAACCCCTAACAACCAATCTAGCTTTATTCCTAATTACTATGCCATTTTCATCCATCTTGTTTCTGAATACCCACTTGGTGTCTATTGGATTCTTTCATTTAGGCTTGGGTACCAGCTTCCATACATTATTCCTTTCAAATTGGTTTAGCTCCTCCTGCATAGCTAAAATCCAATCAGGATCCAACAAAGCTTCTTTTACCTTCTTTGGTTCTTCCTTTGACAGAAAGCTGTTGTATAGACATTCTTCCTGAGTTGCTCTTCTTGTTTGAACTCTAGAAGAAACATCACCAATGATAAGCTCAAAGGGGTGATCTTTTGTCCATTTCCTTTGTTGAGGTAGATTAGCTCTAGATGAAGAGGCCTCATGATTGTCTTGATGTGTGATTGAGTTTTGATGGCTAGAAACTCCCCCTGAGTTTGTGGATCTTTGATTTGAGAAAGGAGAATTTTCTGTAGGTGATCTCTCTTGACCTCCTGCTCCTTTTGATAACCCGACGGATGGTGAATTTTGAGTACCGACGGATGAGGCAGGTTGTCTTCCGACGGATAACACAGATTGCCTTCCGACGGATGAAGCATTATTCAACTCGACGAATTTTGAGTTTTGTGCTTCATTGGTGGTAGATTTGTCTGCATTATCCTTAGACACTGTTTCTTGATCACTCTCATCATCATTGTCATCACTAACCATCTCAACATTGTCGAATTTGAGGCTCTCATGGTAATCTCCATCTTCCAGTCCTTCAATCTTTTTATCATCAAACACAACATGTATAGATTCCACAATAATGTTGGTTCTTAGATTGTAGACTCTATATGCTTTACCAAAGCATATCCAACAAAAATTCCTTCATCTGCTTTAGCATCAAACTTCCCATTTTGATCAGTTTGATTTCTCAGGATATAGCATTTGCAGCCAAAGACATGAAGAAAGTTTAGAGTTGGCTTCTTGTTCTTGAACAATTGATAGGGAGTCATGCATCTTGCTTGATTAATCAGAGAAATGTTCTGAGTGTAGCATGCAATATTTACAGCTTCAGCCCAGAAATATGTTGATAGTGTAGATTCTTCAAGCATTGTCCTTGCAGCTTCAATAAGTGATCTATTCTTCCTTTCCACTACTCCATTCTGTTGTGGAGTCCTTGCTGCTGAAAACTCATGCAGTATCCCATTTTCTTCACAAAATGCTCTCATGACAGAATTCTTAAACTCAGTTCCATTGTCACTCCTGATTCTTCTAACTTTGAAATCAGGATGATTGTTGACTTGCCTTATGTGATTGATGATGATTTCACTAGCCTCATCTTTAGACTTTAGAAAATATGTCCAAGAGAACTTTGAGAAATCATCTACAATTACTAGGCAAAATCTTTTCCTTGAGATTGACAATACATTGACTGGTCCAAACAATTCCATGTGAAGCAGTTGCAAAGGCTCTTCAATTGTTGAAACAAGTTTCTTCCTAAATGATGCTTTTATTTGCTTCCCTTTTTGGCAGGCATCACACAGTCCATCCTTTGAAAATTCCACTAGAGGAATACCTCTTACCAATTCTTTCTTTACCAGCTCATTCATGGTCTTGAAGTTTAAATGAGATAGCTTCTTGTGCCATAGCCAACTTTCATCCTGACTTGCTTTACTGAGAAGACAAGTTACAGATTCTGCTTTAGTTGAGTTGAAATCAGCTAGGTACACATTTCCTCTTCTCACACCAGTGAGAACCACTTTGTTGCTTTGATTATTAGTCACAACACAGGCTTCTTTGTTTAAGGTTATTGAATTGCCTTTGTCACAAAGCTGGCTGATACTCAACAGATTGTGTTTGAGACCATTCACTAAGGCAACCTCCTCAATGATGACATTGTCCTTTGAAATCAAGCCATATCCCACAGTATAACCCTTGCTGTCATCTCCAAAAGTAATACTTGGGCCAGCTCTCTCCTTAAACTCTGTGAGCAGGGTAGAATCACCAGTCATATGTCTTGAACAACCACTGTCCAAGTACCAAAGATTCCTTCTGTTTCCCTGCACACATCAAAATCAAATCAAGTTGATTTTGGTACCCAAGTTTCCTTGGGTCCTGCCTTGTTAGCTTTCTTCTTCTGTTTCTTAGGTCTTAACTCATTTGACTTAGGAGTTTCAGATTCTTCCTTAGTCATTTGGGTTGGGCCTTTGAAACCATTTAATGCAACAGAAATATCATGCATATTATGGCTAACAGGAAATGGCATGCTTGGTGTAAACATGTTATTCCAGTAAGGCATGCTAAATGGCATTTGAGGCATACTGTATGCAGCATAATAAGGATTAGGTGCAAATGGCATATTAGCAAACTGTGCATTCATGTTCTGTGTGGGTATAGCATTAACAGGCATGGGAGGCATTGCATTCATGTTAGGAAATTGAGACTGAACAGACATGGGAGTAGGCATGGAAGATTTGCAAGTAACAGACAAATGATTTACACTACCACACTTGACACAGATTTTTCTAGGAGCATATTTATCAGGTGTGTAGTTATTGTGTTTGTTAATCCCTACTTTACCATTCCTGTTGTTTTTCCTTTTAGTCTCTGTTTTTATCTCAATTTTCTCTAGTCTGTCACTTAGCTGTTTAACAGTCATGTGACCAACATTAGCCCATTTTCCTTTTTTAACTTGACTTGACTCTCCTGAAACAAAGTTCTTGGAAACAGACCCATACTTCTCATTTAGCTTGATTAGTTTGGCTTTGCTAATGGGCTTGCTCACAGCCGACGGATGAGGATTTTCATCTTTCGACGGATAACAATTTTTGTTATCCGACGGATAGTCCTCATCATCCGTCGAGTCTACATCTGTCAGCAAACCATCTACCAAATTAGGTTCTAGTTTCTCTTTGCTCTTTTTCCAGGCTTCATCACAAAAAGACTCAATTCCTTGAACTTTGGTGATTTGAGCATGGACATCCCTGGATGTTTTCCATGCTTTAATCACCTCTTGTTCACGCTCGAGCTGCTTCTTTAAAATCTCTTCCTTTTTCAAGGACTCAGTTAATTCCTCCTTGGCAATCTTACACTCAATTCTTAGTTTCTCAAAATTAACAAACTGAGACTCGAGCACATTATTCCTCTCACTTAAAAACAAGTTGTTTTATTTGATTTTAGCATTTTCTTTAGTAAGAGACTTAAGTGTAACACGCAAATGATATAATTCTGTAGACATATCATTTATGGCATCATTATACTCAGCTTTAAATAAATGTGCAAGGTTTGTAGTAATTACCTGATTGCTTGAAGAACTTGTCTCTGTTTCATCAGACTTGGCCATTAGGGCTAGATTGACATAGCTGACATCTTCATCTTCATCCAAACCATCTGCTGCCCAGTCATTCTCTTGTGTAATAAAAGCCCTTTCCTTTTGTTTGAGTAGATCAAAGTATTTTTGCTTATAATCCACAGACTCAAACCTTTTCTTACTGGAATCTGACTTTCTACACTCATTTGCAAAATGCCCTGCCAAGCCACATTTGAAATATTTGAATTTTGACATATCAACCATGTTTCTATTTGGCTTGGCTGCTCCAAAGTTCTTCTTAAACTTGAGCTTGGCAAATCTTCTGGAAAGAAATGCTAGGTGCTCATCAATGTCCTCCATGTCATCTTGACTCAATGAATCTTCATTTTCTACTGCAATCCCCTTGCCCTTGCTTTCACAGACCTTAGAAGTTGACTCAACAACTTCCATCTTCACTTCCTTCTCCTTTTCCAAATCAGCAACTAGTGCAATGGATCCTCCTTTCTTCTTTCCTCTCTCCATCCTTTCATCCTGCTCTATCTCAAGCTCATAGGTCTTCAGGATGCAATACAGTCTCTCCAAAGTAAACTCTTTATAATCTTGTGAGTTTCTTAATGAGACTGTCATTGGTTTCCATTCCTTTGGAAGAGATATAAGGAATTTCATATTAGAGTCTTTAGTCTGATAGACTCTTCCATACAACTTAAGAGCATTTAGTAGTTTTTGAAATCTACTAAAAATGTCAGTGAGTGACTCACTTTCTTCATTGTAAAAATGCTCATATTGCTGAATCAAGAGCTGCATCTTGTTTTCTCTAACTTGCTCAGTGCCATCACAGATTATCTGTATAGTATCCCAGACTTCCTTGGCAGTTTTGCAGTTGATAATGTTGTCAAACATGTCTGCATCAACTCCATTGAACAAAATGTTCATGGCCTTTTTATCCTTCCTGACTTGTTCAATGTCAGGATCAGACCATTTGTGCCTTGGCTTGGGAACTGATGGCTCGTTTCCTATTGCAGCTCTCATTGGAACGTGAGGGCCTCTTTCTATGCAGTCCACATAGGCCTCATCTTGAGAAAGCATATGAAGATGCATCTTTACCTTCCAATGATGGTAATTATCTTTATCTAGAAAAGGAATCTTGACTCCAACGTCTTTCTTGTTCATCTTGCTGAAATGTTTTGATCTTTAAACTCTTTGTAGATTAAGAGCTTGCTCTAATACCAATTGTTAGTCCCTTAACAATATAGCAAGAATTACAGAAGGGGGGTTGAATGGAATTCTTGAACCTTTTTCTCGAAATTAAAAATGTTCAACTCGAATAAAGATATAAGTGTTTTGATTAGCACAATGCGGAATAGAAACTTAATTGAATCAAAACATAAGTAATTAAAAACAAGAGTCTTTAAAAACTTTCTGGTGGATTTAAACAATTCCACCAGAGATATATATTATATATCGAGAGGACTCTGTGTGCAAGAATGCTCACAGCTGCTTATAAATCGAACTACTGAGAGTACGGATAAATGCTAAGGATTTTGCTTACAAAGATTTTTCTCTTTTTGTATCTCACCTTTTTTTCTTATTTGCTACGTTCTTGGTTTATATATTACCAATATCACAAAGTCAAAAAGACTAAATAAATATAAAAACTATCAGTCTTAAGCTTTGCTACTTTTCGTCCTCTATTACCCAGTTAATGGGCTTCCACAGTAGATTTGTATACATCTCGACGGCTGTGCTCAGTTTACACTGTTCAACTGCTGTTTGAATTCTTTATATGATCATCCGTTGGACTTTATGAATATCCATTGGATATATGATCATCCGTTGATGGCTTCATTGATCATCCGTCGACTGCCATATTAAACATCCGTTGATAGTCATTTGATCATCCGTCGATGGCTTTGTTAATCATCCGTCGGTAGCTATTTTGGCACTTGACTTCATTTCACTTATGCAGAATTACAAGACATCATTTATATACAATTAATCAACCTATTCTGCATATCTAGTTAATAGTCAACATGACTTATAGGCTACTACAGAATCTATACAAAGATGTATACAAGACTGTGCTACAGACTTATTATTACATAAGCTACTCACTCGATGGATAATAAGTTAACATCCGTCGGGACTATAATGAGTTATCCGTCTGGACTATAATTCTTATCCGTCGAGTGCTACACTATTTCACTAAGTAAAATCTACTTAGATGTTTTGTTTATGAAATCATCAAGTACACAACATATGCACAACAATTATTTTCTAATATTCCTATTTATTATAATAATCAAAGTGCTATTGCTATGACAGGAAACTGTTGAGTGGCATTTATGACACTTTATTATGCTCTAATAAGCTTTGAATTGATGTATTTGTACTCAAGTTATTACGTGTTTTAATGTGTTTTCTAGTGTTTTTGCATTTCAGGCACTATTCAAGTAATCAGGTGAATTAGCATTGTTTTGGTGCTAATTTGGTGTCCAGGTGGTGTTGGAATAAAAGCTCTTGGAAAGCCGGCTCAAAGCAGCAAGATTTAAGAAGAAATCTGAGTTTTCCCCAAAAGAACGGCGCGCCCCCACTTTGATAGCGTGCGGCCGCGCCGTGGTTCCAGAAATACAGCGCGCCCGCGTTATGATATGCGCGCCCGCGCCGATGCCGAATTCAAGAATCCTGTTTCTAATACAATTCTAAAAGGGAAGGCTTCCAGATTATTGAGGGCTGCTATATATATTCATATTAGGTCGTTTTAATAAAGAGACGGACTAGAGCGCAAGGAGAAGACAACAAGTGACCTTTAGCACAATTCAACAAAGGCGAAGACGATCTAGTTTATTCTTGTGAATATTTGTTTTGAGTTGTAATTTGAATGCTTGTTTCTTGTTTTGCTGAACCTATACTCTTGTTTGTACTTGGTTTTATTTATTCGTATAGACTACGTTTTCTATATCATGTTTTCATCGGAACCCACGTTGATGATGAGTCCGATTATGGGCTAATTGTTATCGTGGGGTTCTAGCGGATTTATTTATGGATTTTTTTAGTTAAATTGTTTGATGCGTTAGTATGTGGTGATTGTATGATATCCTAGTATTGGTTGTGCGTATTCTTCTTATGAGCGTCGCGAACTTATAAGATAGTGTGTTAATTCTTAATGAAGCGAAAGTGAATTTAAGGATTTAGAACTTGCCATGCTAGCATAGGTTCATGTATGTGTCATGCATGATTCGTAGGTAATTTTAACCATCTTACTTGCCCTATGTAATCAAGATAGATAACTTGTACTTAACCGTTATATTGTCAAATTCTATAGACATATAGGGTCTCAGTATATTTAGTGCATATTCAGCTTCTATCTCTTTTGATGTCTAGTAGAATGGTACTCGTGCAACGAAAGTTGGCGTTTATCAGTTTTGTGTTATCTGATTAGTGTCATCACCATTGCATGCTAAGGTTAAGAATAATAAGACTATTGAATGAAGTATTTATTGAAGTTGGAATCACATGCTTGTCATATATATCAATTCAGTCAATCTTATTCTTGTAAGTTATAATTGTTAGCGTAATTCTTAGTTATAAACAATCTCAATTTGTTATAATCTTAGCATTGGATAATAACCATACATTGTTGCTTAGGTGCGTAAATTAATTAGTTAGCCAATACAGTCTCTGTGGGAATGAACTAGAAAAGATTCTATACTACTTGTGAACTCGTAGACTTGCGTGTATTATTAGCGCGTGTTTAGCGACTAACAAGTTTTTGGCACCGCTGTCGGGGACTGCAGTGTTGATTTATAGTTTATGTGCTTTCCATCAGTGATTGTTAAAGTTCATTGACTTGGACATTGTTACTTATTTGTTCCTTGTCTGGTTTCAGGTACTCTAGCGAGGGTGTATGCATACGCGTTCGCGTACTCGTAAGAGAACACTGGATAAAGCCGAGGAAGAACTTGTGGTAGTTTGTAGGGAAGTTTTTGAGGATAAAGAGAAGTTGGAGGAAAAAGAAAAAGTTGAAGAGCCAATTGTAGTAGCTATGGGTGATCAAGCAGAAAATACGAAGGCTTTAATGGACTATTATAAGCCTAAGATTAATGACATTCAGTCTAGCATCATCAGACCAGCTATCAGGGCTAACACTTTTGAGATCAAGTCAAGCACGATCCTCACTTTGATTTGACTACTCCATCTGTTTCTTCTCAATCTCTGTGCGTCTCCTCGTTTTCGAGATACACTCCACCTTTCTATTTCTATCTCACTTCTAACTCTTCATATTTTTATCTTGTTCTATTTAATCTCAACTTCTTTTTCTTTTCCTCTTTCCAAACGTTTCTTTTCCTCTTCAACAATGTCGACCCCTAATACTCGATCCAAATCTAAACCCGCTAAAATCCCTAACCCATCATCTTCTTCTCTTAAATGACAAAAGACTATTTCTGAAACTTCCACTCAAATGTCACCCGAGAAATCCTCTCAGCCCAGTTCGTCTAAAATCTTGTCCAAACCTATTCTCAAGGAACGTATTTGTGATCTTGTTTTGCTTCAACGAGTGGGTGTTATTGATTTGTTCTCCGCTCTCGGTTTTGAATCCCTCTTATCTCCACCAGATGTTATTTACCCTTCTTTGGTCCGAGAATTTTATTCTAATTTCTCGATGATGAAGGAGGATATGGTTTATTCTGAGGTTCAAGAGGTTCCGATTGTTTTTAATGCTAATCTGTTGTCTCGAGTTTGTGGCGTCGCTTGCTCCGGTGTCTGTCCGTATACCACGCATGCAGCTTTCATGGAGATTCCGGGACTACAGTATGAAGAACAGCTGAAAGTGATTCTTGGTGAAAACTTTGTTGGTACCTCTCTTAAGCCCATAGTACATGATCTTACTCCACTTGCTTTATTGCTTTTTAAATTGTTTCACACCAATCATTTGCCTCGAAAAGTGGTCGTGACCGCGTCACTTATCAGGGTGTTGTCTTAATTTCTGTTTTCATGACTAAAACCCCCTGTGATATTGCTTCGTTGATTATCAAGTACATGAGTCATTGTGCGTCTCATGAGTCTATGAATTTGTCCTTTCCTGCTTTGTTGACGAAGATATTTAGACATTTTTCTATTGTCTCTGATGATGATGACACTGAGCCAGTGTCTAACATGTTTGATCTGTCTGTCTTGTCTGCTAATAATATTGAGGTTATTGAGTCAGGTGTTCTTATTTTTAGTGAGGGTCATAAATCTTTTGGTTCGTTTCCTGAGTCTCCTCACTATATGTCTGATCCTGATCAAGAGGATTCTGTTTTGTTGAATTCGTTGTTGTCAAAAGTTTCTGAAAACAATAAACTTTTAGAGTCTCTTAAAACACAGTTTGCTTCTATTGAGTCCCTGGCATCCTTGACTTCTCAAGTCAGTATGATGCGTGCCTCCTATGAGATGTTTAATAAGTCTGTCACTGCTTCTCTTGAATCAATTAATGCCAAGTTGGAGATTTTACATGTCTATGATAAGAAGGTGAGTAGGGCTATAGATTTTGAGTTTGGTGCGCTTCATGAGGGAATGGTTACCACTGCCAAGGCTTGGGAGGAAGAATTTGTCAAGCTTTTCTATCAACTTGGTACAGAAACCAAGTACATATCTCAGCAGGTCTCTACTCGAAGCATGCCATGGCACCAGAAAAAGGACTGGCACTCGTGCTGAATATCGCTCATATATCTTGGAATGGCTCCGCAAGAGAGATGGGAAAGCTCCAGATGCAGGCAAGTTGGACAAGCTTTTCTCTGAGTATGGTGCTCCTCCAGTTTACCATAACAAGGGAAAGAGAAAGACTCGCGATTCAGCTCCTGTCGACGTTGATGATTCTGACTAGTTTCTTTACCCGCCTTTTATGATGTTGAGGGGGAGAATTTTAATGTGTTTGTCTGTTCAAGACAATTGCTTCATTTGTTTGGTTGGTTAAGACTTAAGACTTAATCTTGGTTTATTTATCTGGATGATTTTGTTTGGATAGCACTGGTTTATGTGCTGGATTAAATATTTAAGATTTTATAACTTTAAGTACTGTTGGGTGCTTGGATTTTAATCTTGGTTTTTAATCTTATTTGTTGTCCCATTTGTTTACATGTCTCATTTGATAAGTCATATGTTTCATTTGCATATTCTCATGATTATCAACTGATTGTTGCATATATACACTGTTATTATCTAACATATTGCAACAGGAGATTAAAGTGTTTTTGATAGGGGGAGCATAACACTTCTTTACCCTTGGCATCATCATAAAAGGGGGAGAATGTTAATCCGTGATTTCTGATGATGCATTGAAGAAGTCTACAGCAAATCAGATTGTTAGTTAGTTACATAAGTATTATAGTTTTGTTTAAATGTTAACTTAGTTAACTGGATAACCTTTGACTTATCTTTTCAAAACAAACTCTATTTTGGATAAACCTAATCTATTTCAAATATCCAATCTTTATCAGGTTTATCTCTTTCAAGAAACAAACTAACGGATTACTTGTTTTACACTTTCTAATATTTCAAACCTAATCTTATCTTTTATTATCTTTAAAAGAGTTTGAAATACAATATATCTGTTACGTGTTTTCTATATATACTCGACTTGATGTTTTTTCAGAAACACAACTCTCTGCACTTTCCATCTTATATTTTTCTGAGAAAAACATCCTCTTAATTACATTCATTGATTATCTAGTTAATTAAGAGTTTATAGTCGAGTTGTAATCTTTCACATTATTATCTTTGTATTTGAAAAAAAAGTGTATTGTATCACTTGTCCCGGGTTGTGGGAATATTGATTACAAGATCAAGGCCAAGTAGCTGTGTGCTAGGGAACGGGTTCTTTCATTCAGGGTCACGATTGTAATCAAGAAAAGTTTGTAAGTACTTTATTTAAGTGGATATAATATATTCTCTATGCTATTTGGCATGGAGACTTGGATGTAGGCCATAGACTAGATATAGGGGCCGAACCAAGTGAAAAGTTTTGGTGTTCTTGCATTAACATATTTCCAGCATTGCACGTTTACATTTCTGCAATTTGCATTCGGCTGAATAAACAGTGTCTGTCTCATTTAGATATAGTCTATCTCATTTGCCAAGACAAAAGAGACTGTCCCATTCGTGAACAGTTGCACTTTAATTAATTCGATTGTGCCTACGAATTTCATAATGGTGCTCCCCTCGATCCCTCGTGACCATATGGACCATATCAAGACAAGTTCTCAGCAAACGTGAAACTAATCATCTACATTTGAAATCTTCTCGCAAACAATGAAGCAAGATAATTCTTTGAAACATTCCAGGGCTAGAAAGAAATCCTACAGGTAAAACTCATTTGCAAGTCGGAAAACACGGAAAAACTTGACATCAATTAGCATAAGAACATAAAATTTCACCCAACATAGTTGGATTTCATGTTTTCCTATATCATTTTTGCAAAATAGTTGCCGATGGAATGGAGGATGTGCATAGGAAAATTACTATACGAATAAGCAGAAAAAAGTTCCTGATTTCAAATTAAACATGAACCTAATTTCAACTTATAATCCCAACCAACTAGGAATTTCTAATAATTATACTTCTACAAAGTGCTTGGGTTAATTGTATCCAACTTCCAAGTGCGGGAAAAGGCATACTTAAATAATGGCTGGTGAGGGGGAGGGATGGATGTGGCTGTTCAGGCAGTAAAATACATGAATATTAACTTTTCGTGTGCAAAATTCACACTAGTCTAGAACATGTGATACATCAATGGTCTTTGTTGGATCAACAGTGATAGCTATAATATTGTTCACCTACTCTTGTATTTACAAGGTAAGTGTATAAGATAGAGTGATAACCTCAACTCTGCAATAAATCAGATGGTAAGAAGACAGATTCAAAATACTGAGAGCCAAAACACACATTTAGAAAGATCAGTCGAGAAACATTGATTTCGCTGGACAGTACACAGCATAATATCCACGATAAGACCTAGAAATTTGGGTTTCCTCTTCACTAAAATATTAAACATATACTGTACATGCTTCAGACATGGTTTTATTTTGTTATTTTTCATCATCAACTGGGAGTCTGATACTCACAACTCACGAGGAGTAACTACTGGAGTACTGACAAGGTAACTGCAGAATGTCCAACTAACCTAGTCTTGGACTTCTTCAGCTTTCTTCTTTGAGTAAACATACCATCCCAAGCCACTCAAGCCACCAGCAATTCCAGCTAGAAGTACATAGTTTCGGTCTTTGTCAGTAGAGACTCCAGAGTTTGAGGTGTGTCCACTAGCTTTCGCCTCAGTTGCAGATCCAGAGTCTCCAGAACCGGTTGGTGGCTTCTCTTCTGGATTAGGACCCTACAAACAAATGATTAACAATATTTTCATATTTCATTTTCTGCCCAAGACTAGAGCGATTATTTAACTGGGATGAATTGACCATTCCTGAACCGGGGGTTAACATAACATGCTTCATAACTCTTTAATGTCTATAGTGATACGAGACAGTTGCTCTTATGGCAAGCTGATATGTTCATATCAGGCAACTAAAAATTAAATTAAAGTATAGCCATTTTTTTCTCTTCCGTCACATAAAATCTCATACCAGTGCTTCAACCGTATCTATGACTATCAAGTCTAAAGTTATCATACTATTGGTCATGGTTGCAGACCTGCCAAAACCAAAAGGAGTGCCACGCCACTTGCAAAATAAAAATCACTTAATAAGAAGCATATATAAACAAGAAAAGAAGTATTGAAGCCTGAGATCACCTTGCGTGCGAGTTTCTCCAACTTCTCTTTTTCCATTTTCTGCGGTCAAGAAGAAAGGATTCAATTTACAAATTGCGAAAAGAAATTCAGAGGGGAAAACGAAAGATTTATCAGCTCATAGCAGAGTGTTACAAATTCCATTTCTCACAATAATTATATATTGATAGGCAAAGAATATCTACAAATACCATATATTAAACAAATTGTTAGACATACGTATTCAATAAATAATACATATCTCACAATAATTGAGAAGAATAAATACTACAATAACACAGAAATTTACACATATACTAAAGCAAATTGCCAAACATCACGTTCCCTGCACAGATTAAAAGCTTGTAAGATTGTAAAACAGAAGTCTACACAAATAATAAAGTAAAATTAAAAACATCATGTACACTGCAGAGGTTAAAAGCTTGTGTAAATTAATCAAAATTAGGTAAAAAGGAGAATGAACAGGTATAATTATGTAAAAAGCACACAACAATATATACAATAGTAACATAATGTTCAATAACTATATTCGAAAGAAATAATCACAACAAAAAAGGCAGAAAACAAGAAAAATCACTTAAGAGAAGGGAAACACGCTGACATCCACACACACACACGCACGTATAAAGAGATGAGGGATTCATATTTACACCATCTATGAAGTACCTTAATATAGACATTCTCAGCAGCTTTTTCCTCCTCGCTCAAAATTTTTCCGCTACTTGAAAACCTACGAGACACAAACCTAGCAAGCACCCTTGAAGACATTGTCCTTACCCTGCATAAATGACCCAAAAAGAATGCTATATATTCAATCAAACAATACCCAATTGGTCTTCCACCTGATACTCTAGAACTAAATCATTTACTACCAGTATCATGAAGTTTAAAAAAGATATTGAATCAAATAGTTCATCTATTTTACTCAACAGATATGCATATAGCCTGCACAAAGCAAATCACTTAAAAGGTAAAGCAAAATCGTTTTAGAACAACAGGGACAAACGTATACAGTACTCGAAAACTGCCAAAACCACCAAAGCAACTAAACAATACTTTACCCGAAGTAGATACAGAAGAACATTGTAAATCCAGTCCAAACGACCACAATCATGTTTGAAAGTACATCAACAGAAATGAATATTACTACCTTACGCAAACAAACATTTAAATTAATACTCGTAGCTTCGGTTTCACGATATTGAACACTATCTACACAATTTAGACTATTTTATTTGCGTTAGCAGGACATTTTCTGTTCCAATTACTTTTAACTAATACAATGTATCGCGCAACATTACAACAACGAAATACACATCTACAAACAGAACGAGAAATCGAATTGAAGTGCATCGCAAATGTTCAATGGCAATGATAAGTAGATACAGAACTCAGAAACCACCAAAACCCCCAAAGCGACTAAACAATACCTACAAGATGTAGATACAGATGAGCATAGTAATTCCAGTCCAAACGACGACAATCATGTTTAGAAGTAAATCAACAGAAATGCATATTGATACATTACGCGAAACACACACTTAAATTAAATTCTCAGAGCTTCGATTTCACAAAACATTGAACACCTAGCTAAGCAATTTAGGCTAATTTATTTGCCTTAGAAGGACATTTTTTGTTCTACTTATTAACTGATACAATTAAACGTATCGTGCAACATTACAAACAACGAAATACACATCTACAAACAGAACCAGAAATCGAATGTAAGTGCATCGCATATAAGCGTTCAATGGCAACAATAAGTACAAACACAACAAACGCCTAGTAACACAACTATTGTGCACATACACAGACAGCGAGAGAGAGAGAGAGAGAGAGAGAGAACTCCAACCTAAAAAACGATTAGTAACACAGCTATTGCAAACACACACAGAGAGAGAGAGAGAGAGAGCTTAAATTGGACAAACCCTAAGCTTAAAACAGATAAAATAAGCATAAAAACAAGCTAATCAAAGCAAACAAGTAATTAAATCAAGTAATTGCATATATGTATGTATGTATATGTTACCGAGAAAGCTTGGTAATATCGGTGGAACTTTGTGCGGAGAGAGAGCGCGCTTCGGATGCTTGTTTGGAGAAGATGCTAGAAACAAGACACGTTCCTAAATATAAACAATTTTTTGTTTTTTAAATACAACCCCCGTTCAATTCTATACATTACTTTTGAATTACTTTTGGGTAAGCTTTCGATTCTATATATCATTTTTGTGCACGCTTTTCAATACTAGTTTAAAGTATAATTCCATAATATTTTTTAATTTTTTTTCTGAATAAAAATTTCATGTTTAAACTTTTATTTGAATTTTTTTTGAAAAAAACATCATAAAACAATATTTTATAAAAGTTTCGAAATACGTGCAAACAGTGAACGAAGTTAATAGTATTTACCGATTTTTACTTAATTTGATTTAACTTCAAATTAGAAATTAGTCATTTGCCTGCGACACAACTATTTAAAATATTTCCTTGTTGTTGCGAATATTTTATTATAATTATAATATATATGAGCATCTCCAATGATGTTCGTTATATTTGGTTGACTAATTTTGGACTTATAAGACAATATGTAAAAATATTAAAATTTGTTGAACCTGTAACATATTATACTTCGATGGTATTTGCTATTTTGGTTAGCTATATTTTAAAAATAGTATATTATTAAAATTTTATATTGTTATAAATGGAATATATTACTTCAATATGATAATAAATGATTAAATTTTTTTTACAGATTTCTTATAGGTATATAGTGGTTCAACAAATATAGTCAACATCAAGAGGTTGACTATATTTATAAATAAGGGGAATGTACCATTGGAAATGGATTTTTTTTACATAATCTCTATATTTTTTATTCATAACATGTATTAATAATTTTTAGTTGGAGGGTTTTATATGGTTGAAGATACTCTTAGACTATTAGGCTACTAGGAAAGACTAAGAGTCCATTTGTTTACCCCTTATTACAACTGAATGGGCTTATTTGAGCGCTTTATATATATTCATATCGTTTGGCTCTCCAAGCGAATATTTTTAATCACTGATTGATCCATACTCAAATTCCTCCATGAACCCATTCATATAAATGCTTATTACGTGATACATCCAAATTGCAGTTATGTATTTTTTCCGCGAAAGTAACTGCCGCATCAAGAACAAGTCTACTTACAGAGGTAAAATCATATACATCATTGATACACATAGATTTAATGAACCCACAACCTTACAAGTTCAATGAACCCGTTTTTGACAAAATCGCCTCATGTCAGAAATAAAGAAGATTCGTATTTTATTCCATATTTCATAAACACGAGAATCTCATAATCGTTTGTAAATTTTAAAATCTCGAGTCGTTACAGATTTTATCTTGTTTAGCAGACATGACATGAGTGACGTATCTAATACATTCATTCATGCATGATTAATCTAATTAAAGCATGCATCATTAACTATTATGCCCAAAAATTGGTATAAACATTATTCAGGTGAAAATCAGATAGAATAGTCAAAATTGAGGTATAAATGCCTAAAATTAAGGAATAGATAAGACTACCTTCCTTATGGAAGGAAAGTAGGCGCGCCTTATGGGAGGGACGCGCCCTATATTATGGGTAACTGGTGAAAAAGTAACTGTAGATGCGCCCTATGTATAGTAAGGCGCGCCCTCAGCATAGAGAGAAGGCGCGCCCAGTTACTTGGTGGAAGGTGAGGAATTCTCTGGTAGATACCCACTGGTGATAAATCTTAGGGCGCGCCCTAAGTGGGTAGGATGTCTTGAAAAGGATTTCAACATGGATGCTTGGATGGTTTCTTTGAAGGATTCGAGGAAGATGGAGATTATTATTACTAACCTATTTGATGCAGGTACTCTATTGAAGAACTCTTTTCTATAGTGCATCTATAGGAAGACGGTGTCCGTGGTCAGAGACCTCTAGGGGTATGCTTGGACGGAAGGCCTCCTCCTGTAGTCAATGAGTGTCCTCATTGGGGATGTGGGGTGAATTCTGATATGTGCTTTAGGAGCTATGTCTCTGTAGTCAACGGGTGTCCTCGTTGGGAGACTTCGGAGTATCCTGCACTTTGCACCCAAAAACTTTGGATCACTTGTCCTGTAATCTAGTAGGGGCTTCTTATCGGGGGATAAGGATACGTCCAACATTTGGGGTGAACCACGGCTATACCCGCGTCCACGGATTAGAGAAACAGCTGATAGCGAAGGGTTATCCTTGGTCAGGGAGATGCCTTATCCGTGAAGTCTCGAAGCCGCGGACGAGCCTTGGGCCTTTGTGGTTGGGCCTCATCGGCGGACATTCCTAAAGCTAGTAGAAGACGGTTTCCAATGGGTTCCCCACTGGGCCTCGGGACAAGAGATCTAAGCCCATTAGGTTTCTTGTTCCCCAAGAACAACGTTGGCTTATAGGGATACGTAGGCAAATTGCAAGGGGTCATAAACGAGAGCGCAAAGGAGCCACCACTAACCCTAAGCAATCTCAGCCACCAATAACCACCACCACCAAACACTGTTCATATTTTCCGACGAACACTGTTCATCAAATCCATTAATTACCGTCCACGTTTCCGACGAAGAACCGCCATCACAGATCTTATTTCCGGCTACGAACCTTAGACTTTGTTGCTCCCAAATTCCTCCGTCAACAAATTGACGCTAGAAGGAGGGGCTAATCAAGATCTGCATCTAGGAGGAAAGGTGTCTTAATATCGTGATGGAAGTTTTTATGATGGAAGCTCTGAAGAAGAATATGATCATGGCTATGACCGCCATGAACCCTACGTTCCACCCATGACTGATCGCCCCACTCCAGATGTTGGGGGTCAGCCGCCTATGCTGATCAGCAACGCTGACTTATTGGAACAACTATATCGTATGGGAGATGCTCTGAACGGTTTCGACTCAAGGATGAGCACCGTGGAGCGGCGCAAAACCAGAAGGGGCCTTCGCCATAACCGTGGTGCTCACGCATCTGGGAAGGCTCCCATGATTCATAGAGATACCTTGGCCGGTCACGGTCGAACTGAAGGTGGACGTGTGCCAATAACCCCGCGACGTCTGAACTATTCCAACGATGTATCCCCGATCGTCGAGCTTGTGGACGAAGTTGCTGATGGTCGAGAAATACTGCGGCCAGATAACAGGGGGATTACTCACCAACACCGGTCCGGACGTAGTCTTGAGGAACGTCGGCAAGCTGAGTCCATATCGGAAAATGAGCAACGAGGCTTCACGGCTTTGAAGGATCGCTTAGGGATCCGCTTAGGCGACGATGATCTAAGGATATTGCTACTAGAATGGAAAAAAGAGGCTGATCGCGGAGATGTGACGCCCCATGATATAACGCGTGTGCCCCTGAATTCCCATGAGAATCAGGAGCGGCACCGCGATCATGAGAGAGCTCCTCCCGGTGGATCGGTGGACCGGTATGGTCGAGGATATGGAAGTGACCGTTGGAGGAGACCCCAATGGAGGGGAAGAGGCGGAGGTCGAGGTAGATACTTAGATGGATATCGCCGCGATAACTATCATGGCCGCAGGGATACCCGTTGGTATAACCGAGCAGAAAGCGATAACTATGTCGAATATGATGATCATAGGGATGTGGCAAATTATAATAACGAGATGGCTCAGGGCCGCGATTGAGGTCAAGGAGAGAATCTTGGGGGAGATCAAGGTCGAAACCCAGAAGTGATTGTGATACCTGAAGATTCCCAGAACACCAACCAACAACAAGCTCCTCTAGGTAGAAATCAGGCAGAAGTACCTCCGCCTCAGCCCCAAGGTCCACAGCCTCACATGCAAACTATCTCGGGTATGGGAACCTTCAATGTGGATGATCTGAAAAGGCTGCTTAACCACTTGGAAGGCAGAGTAACGGCCACGACCAACATTCCTTCTCCATTCTCTGTGGCAGTAAGAGAGGCGCAGTTGCTGGTCGGATATCGCAACACTACTAGCGATCTCCGTTTCCATGGAAGCTCAGATCCTGTGCAATTCTTGGGCCGATTCAATATAGAGATGGACGTGTATCAAGTCCCAGAGTTGGCTCGATGTCGGCTCTTGGCGGAGACTTTTAGGGAGAGCGCCCAACAATGGTTTCAGAAGCTCGGACCGAGAGTGATCACTTCCTGGGACCAAATAAAGACCTTGTTCCTGACCAAGTTCCAAGCCGCCGTGAGGTATGCTCCCTCTGTTACAACTCTTGCCAACGTTAGGCAAAGAGAAAATGAAAGCTTGACGTCCTACTTTAAAAGATTCAACGCTGAGTCCACCAGCATAAGAGGGGCTTCGGACGAAGCTTTAAAAATCTTTTTGATAGCAGGGCTAAGGGTCGTCTCAGATTTCTGGAAGCATTTACAGGGAAAAGACCCAGCCACTCTGGCGGATGTCTTTGCTTTAGCAGAATCATTTAAAGCCATAGAGCAGTCTCTGGCAGAAGTGCAACCAACTTCGCAAGCAAGTCAGAGAAGCAAAGCGAGGAAGAGAGGCAGATCTCCAAGCCCGAGATATAGAAGGAGTAGTCGAAGCCCAAATCGGGTAAATACCACGACCACGAGGAGAGAATGGAGCCCTCCCTCGAGCTATGACCACAGAGCAAGCAGATATACGCCTTTGGTCGCGTCTATTGAACATATCTTTGAGGTAAACAAGAATAAAGGGCTATTTAGAAAACCTGAAGCTCTGTCATCATGGCAAAGCAAAGATAAGAAGAAATATTGTGAATATCATGAGTCATCTGGACACAACACACATGAGTGTCGACAACTAAAGGACGAGATCGAAGCTCTTATCAAGGAAGGATATCTTGGCGAATGGGTAGTTAAGGAAGTAAGGAGGCATAAGGATGGCGCCAATAGAGCAAAGGAAGAAGGAGGCCGAGCCCTACAGGGGTCGAACAACGAAGCTCTGGAAGAAAATAAGTTCGTCAGGGATGGCAGCATCCGAGCAATCTACGAAGGAGATCCTGGGATGGAATGCAGTAACAGAGTCTTGGCAAGGTATGCAAGGAAAGCCCGGTTCAGACCTCTAACCGATATTCATAGGGTGGAAACTCGGCCACCCAAAGTATTTAAGGGCGAGTCCAAGGACATCACCTTCAGAGAAGCAGATGCCCGGTGGGTACATCACCCCCACAATGACGCACTAGTCATTTCCATCCAGACCGGGACCAAGAATATTCATAGAGCCTTCGTAGACAATGGAAGCTCGGAAAACATCCTTTACTACATCACCTTTAAGAAAATGGGGCTACCTGATCGGGATATGTCGGGAGAAGACTCTTGGGTCTATGGTTTCTCTAGCGCAGGAGTTAGAGTGATTGGATCAATCTTATTGTCGTGTACCTTAGGGGAAAGTCCGTTGTCTGTCAAAAAGATGCTCGAGTTCAAGGTTCTAAATCAAGAGCCATCCTATAACGTGCTGATGGGACGACCTTTTCTTAGGGAAATGAGGGTCATCACTTCGGTCCACCACCTTACCATTAAGTTTCCAACCCCAAATGGTGTGTGCAACATAAAGGGCTCTCAATATGACTCTCTGGAATATTACAGGCAAGCTATGAGGGGTTTTAGGAGAAAGGATGCCCACAACGAAGATGCATCGGATGATGAGCAAGAGAAGAGCATCGAACAGCCGATCGAGGAAATTCGAGTCCATTACTATATCGAGCAAGAAAACGAACGCCCCACTGAATTACATCCAGCGATGTTGTTTTTAGAAGACACAATCAGGATTGAAATGTTGGAGGAAGAAGAGCCCCCAAATGACATAGTCCAAGCAGACTTCAACGGGGAACGGCTCGAAGGAAGATTTGATGTTTTACAGAGTCTCGGGCAAGATGTGCATAAGGTAGATGCCTCTCTCCCTGAGGGCGTGCCCTTATTTTCGGAAAATTCAAAGGAAGTTGATGCCCCTGTGACATAGGGTGCACCTTCTAAAAAAGTTGATGCTCCTCTCCAAGAGGATGCGCCGTCTCTGCAAAATGATGAGGATCGTAATCAGCTCGACTTAGATCCACGAATACCAATGCCAACGGAAAAGATGGGATCAGCGGAAGACACAATTGAAGTCCCAATTGATGAAAAAGATCCAAGTAAAGTTCTGAGAATTGGGTCTCAGTTGGCACCAAGATTAAGAGAGGGGCTTTCAATATTTCTTTTGGAAAACCTTGATGTATTTAAGTGGAACCATTCTGATATGGTGGGAATTGACCGAAAGTTATTTGCCATCATTTGAATATTGACCCCAAACATAAGGGGATAAGGCAAAAGCGGAGGGTCGTGAGTGGATAAAGGGCAGTAGCCTTGGCAGAAGAAGTGGATAGACTCTTGGATGTCGGACTAATCAGGAAATCTTTCTACCCAGATTGGCTGACAAATCCGGTGTTAGTAAAAAAACCTAACAGCAAGTGGAGAACATATGTGGATTTCACCGATCTGAACAAAGCATGCCCAAAGGATAGCTTCCCTTTGCCAAGAATTGACCAGTTGGTCGATGTCATGGCAGGACATGCCTTGTTGAGTTTCATGGATGCATACTCCGGGTATAATCAAATTCCCATGTATGAGCCTGACCAAGAGCACACCTCTTTTATTACTAATATAGGGCTATATTGCTACATTGGGATATCGTTTGGTCTGATTAACGCTGGGGCCACTTATCAAAGATTGATAAACAAAATGTTTAAGAGGCAGATTGGGAAGGCGATGGAGGTATACGTGGACGATATGCTTGTAAAATCTAAAAGGGCGGAAGACCACATAGCAGACTTAGCTGAGATGTTCCATATTTTGAGAAAATGTAGGATGAAGCTGAATCCTCAGAAGTGTGTATTTGACGTGGAGTTAGGAAAATTATTGGGACATGGTTAACCACCGAGGGATTGAGGCGAACCCAACAAAAATCAAAGCTCTATTGGACATGAAATCTCCTACCAGTGTTAAGCAAGTACAAAGCCTGACCAGAAGGATTGTGGCTTTGAATCGATTTATCTCAAAGTCGTCGGATAGGTGCAAGGAATTCTTCAAGGCAATCAAAGGGATGGGGAAGGATTTCGTGTGGACCTCAGATTGTGAAGAGGCTTTTCTGAAAATCAAAGAGCAGTTGGGAAATCCTCCTATGTTGGCCAAGCTAGAAAAGGGGAAAATGTTGATTCTTTACTTGGTAGTTTTAGAATACTCCGTCAGCGCGATGTTAGTGAAGGAAGAAGCGAGCCACCAATCGCCCGTGTACTATATGAGCAAAAGGTTGCTAAATGCAGAGACTAGATATACCAGCATGGAGAAATTGGTGTACACCCTTATCCTTGCGGCATGGAAGTTAAGACCGTATTTCCAAGCTCGCCGAATAGAGCTTCGCACCACTTATCCACTCCGACATATTCTACATAAACCTGAATCATCGGGAAGAATGTTAAAGTGGGTGATAGAGCTGGGATAATTCGATTTAAAATATTGCCCTCGTACAACAATCAAGGGACAGACGTTGACTGATTTCATACTTGAGTTTCACTCTAAAGTAGACAATAAGGCTATAGTATTGGCATAACCTTCCTCACAAGAAAATCCTCCTATTGACGTGAGAGAAGAGTTCCCACACCCTTTGTGGATATTACATATTGATGGGGCTGTGAATAATAATGGAGCAGGTGCCGGGATTCTCTTAATCACCCCGGAAGGGCATCGTTTGATGAGTGCCATCCACTTCAAATTTTACGTCACTAATAATGATGCTGAGTATGAAGCATTGATCAATGGTTTGAACATAGCTCTGGAAGTGGGGGTTGTGAACTTGATTGTTCGGAGTGACTCTGAGTTAGTGGTAAACCAAGTCAACGGAGGTTTCCAAGCTCGAGGATCTCTGACAGAGTTATATATGAGAATCAAACACTATAAACACATAAATATACATATACTTTTACTGTAGAATCAAAATCAATATACAAGTATAAAATCTGATTCTTGTATAGCACCTAAAAATATACTATGAAACACAAAAAATAACAACTTTACCTATTCGATAAAACATCTTGCAGCTATAATTGAACCTCAAAATTAACCTGAAAAAACTAATTCAAGATTAAAAACAAATCTAAATTATCACAAAACCCTAAATATACGAATTGAAGTTTAATAACATTAAATTTCACCAAATAAAAACAATTCTCAGCCATGTTATGATGAAATCTTCGATTCTGAAGCTTAAATCGCCAATTTGTTACTGGTTTTCGTCATTTTCTCTCTTTCACTCAATCTCTCTGGTAGCGATTGTGGGTATAGTGTGTGTAATTATCATCAGAGAAGGGGCATGGCTTTGGTTTTGTTTTGTTTTAAATTAGTCTTAAAATTTATCCTAATTACAAAAATACCACCGATAATTTGATTTAATCTTAGCTGTTAAAAGAATGGATGGCTAGGATAAATGTTCTCTCTAGTTCTCTATATAAAAAGTTCTCTGTTGATTGGGACTCTACTTATATTATATACATGATTTATTTTTGGTATCCTTTATAGTAAAACAAGATCCCTTTATATTGTGATTCATGGCTTCTTCATTTCTTCTTAACTACAGAAAATTGAAATAGAGAAATTGAGAAAGCTTGAACGTGAGGTATTAGAGGAGGTGGAGAAGCTTGTACGCAAGGTACGCTTAACTGCAAAATTTGACAAAATTTATACTATTTCATTACTGCTATAAATAATATTAGTTCATGTTGACATCCTATTTCTGCTCTCTAATTTTGTGTTGATATTTCAAGAGGCAGTGGTATAATTGGTGCTCGGGTGCATACAAATTTTGTTTTAAAGAATGTCAGTTGTTTGCTTGTGCATTTGCGATTGTATTTTGCAATTGTGGTACAATTGTAGGTAGGTGTAACCATTACTAAAGAGTTATAATTTTTAACATTAAAAAAGGAGATTAAGATATGGGTTGATTAGAATTTGTGCAAGATTGTGTATCATGAATAGATTGGAAAACTCTGGGTGTGCTTCAAAAGATCAGCTTGCCTTGAACCATTAGAGTCAATCTTATGTCGGTTGAACGAACACCCTCCGCCTAATTATGTGAAGCCTGTACTTTCTGTTATCAATAATCTGTGCAGAAACAGATAATCAAATAATAGAAATGAAACGGAGACAGGATGTATTGCGAATGATATAAAAAACCGGGTTTAAATTTCATTCTTATTCTCATCAAGAGTCCAAGTCAAGGCTTTATGGAATACTATATTAATTTTAATTTTGAATTTATATTAATAATCTCATTCATAAATATATATATATATATGTTAGAGTGATATGATCTTCAAGAATTTTGTTTATGTTTACAGAAATAAAATGTAGAAAGGTTGAAGATGAAGATCAAAGTACTGAACTCTCATTGATTGAAATGCAGTGTATTTACAATACTGAAGAATGAAAGTTAAGTTGTATAAGTTACATTTACTCTGTTTATATACAAGAAGAAAAACTGGAAGTAACTAACTAACTAATTGAGCAGCTAAGCAACAGATGGATCCAGCTAAGCAACAAGTGGCGGCAGGTCCATGTGGAGATATAATTGTCAAGTAACTCCAACACCCCCCTCAAGTTGGAGGGTAGACAAAATACACCCAACTTGGAAAGAAGAGTATTGTGATGAATAACAGTGAGAGGTTTAGTCAAGGAATCCGCTAACTGGATAGTGGTAGGTGTATAAGACAAAGAAATGAGACCTGAGCATAATTTTTCTCTTACAAAATGACAATCCAAGTCAATATGCTTAGTGTGTTCATGATAAACAGGATTCTTGACAATATAGATAGCAACTTGACTATCACTTTTAACAGGAATAGGAGTGATGCCAGGAATATCAAAATCAGATAACAAACGAGATAACCAAGATAATTTCAATTTCTGATGGGTCTAAATGACTCATATGCTGTCATGAGAGGCTTAATCCTTATGAGTTATCCTCTACCTACTATAGGCCAAGTTTATAGTCTACTATTGCAAGAAGAATCTCAGAGAGAGATCCATTCTAGTGGACACTTTTTATCAGACTCTGCATCTTTGAATGTGAATTCATACAAGTCTCAACCTAATATGTACTCTAAGAAAGCGACTGATGCTAAGAAATCATCTCTTTACTGCAATTATTGCAAGAAATCTGGTCACCTTATTGACAAGTGTTACAAACTTGATGGATTTCCACCAGATTTCAAGTTTACAAAGAATAGGAGGTTTGTTGCTCATGTTGAAGGACCAGATATTCAAGGTCAACAAATCTCTCAGATTCCACAGAATGCACAAGCTGCACCATCTCTATCACCTACTGGTGGACTTTCACCAGATTTCTGCTCACAACTCATGGCTCTAATACCATGTTAGAGTGATATGATCTTCAAGAATCTTGTTTGTGTTTACAGAAATGAAATGTAGAAAGGTTGAAGATGAAGATCAAAGTACTGAACTCTCATTGATTGAAATGCAGTGTATTTACAATGCTGAAGAATGAAAGTTAAGTTGTATAAGTTACATTTACTCTGTTTATATACAAGAAGAAAAACTGGAAGTAACTAACTAACTAATTGAACAGCTAAGCAACAGATGGATCCAGTTAAGCAACAAGTGGCAGGTCCATGTGGAGATAGAATTGTCAAGTAACTCCAACACCCCCCCTCAAGTTGGAGGGTAGAGAAACTACACCCAACTTGGAAAGAAGAGTATTGTGATGAATACCAGTGAGAGGTTTAGTCAAGGCATCCGCTAACTGGAGAGTGGTAGGTGTATAAGACAAAGAAATGAGACTTGAGCATAATTTTTCTCTTACAAAATGATAATCCAAGTCAATATGCTTAGTGCGTTCATGATAAACAGGATTCCTGGCAATGTAGATAGCAACTTGACTATCACTTTTAACAGGAATAGGAGTGATGCCAGGAACTTCAAAATCAGATAACAAACGAGATAACCAAGATAATTCCAATTTCTGATGGGTCTAAATGACTCATATGCTGTCATGAGAGGCTTAATCCTTATGAGTTCTCCTCTACCTACTATAGGCCAAGTTTATAGTCTACTATTGCAAGAAGAATCTCAGAGAGAGATCCATTCTAGTGGACACTTTTTATCAGACTCTGCATCTTTGAATGTGAATTCATACAAGTCTCAACCTAATATGTACTCTAAGAAAGCGACTGATGCTAAGAAATCATCTCTTTACTGCAATTATTGCAAGAAATCTGGTCACCTTATTGACAAGTGTTACAAACTTGATGGATTTCCACCAGATTTCAAGTTTATAAAGAATAGGAGGTTTGCTGCTCATGTTGAAGGACCATATATTCAAGTTCAACAAATCTCTCAGATTCCACAGAATGCACAAGCTGCACCATCTCTATCACCTACTGGTGGACTTTCACCAGATTTCTGCTCACAACTCATGGCTCTAATACCATGTTAGAGTGATATGATCTTCAAGAATCTTGTTTGTGTTTACAAAAATGAAATGTAGAAAGGTTAAAGATGAAGATCAAAGTACTGAACTCTCATTGATTGAAATGCAGTGTATTTACAATACTGAAGAATGAAAGTTAAGTTGTAAATGTAGAAAGGTTAAAGATGAAGATCAAAGTACTGAACTCTCATTGATTGAAATGCAGTATATTTACAATACTGAAGAATGAAAGTTAAGTTGTATAAGTTACATTTACTTTGTTTATATACAAGAAGAAAAACTGGAAGTAACTAACTAACTAATTGAACAGCTAAGCAACAGATGGATCCCCACAATTTGCACCCCGCGTAGGTGATGGAGCATAAACAACACAAGTGAAAATGTATGTTGCTATATAAAGATAAGGAAACCTCTTTTCCTTTTCAATGCAGGACTTCAGGATTTATAACTCATTTTCCATATTTAAGGAACCATTTTTGGATAATCATATCTCACTCATCCTTTAATCATCTTGAGTGATTCAAAGTGTCTCGTAAAGCTCTCGTAATGGAGAACACATACCATTCCATACGTCATTCGTTGCACACACGCAACAACCACCCACTCAAGCGCGGCTCAAAATGACTCGACAATATGGGGTGTAATACCCACATTTTCTAACACTTTCTTACATAGTTGCATCTTGCATATACATGTCAATTACATGATCGTTTTAGTTACATAATGAAATACATGTCAACTGCATGGTAGTTCTAGTTTTGAGCCAGAAAATCAAGTCATCATTATTGGCGGTGGTTTGTTTTCAGGGTCTTCATTCAGAAGTGAAACAACCAACAGCTGCAGGGTACTGTGGATCTGTAACTAATGCTAAAGCTACTAGCGAGACCTCAATACCTGGATTCTTAACTGATGTAGATCCCTTAAAGTTCATCTTGTTGAATCTTTTGGGAGCTACTGCTTGCGCGTATCTCTATGTTTTGTTTAAATTATGTTGTGCACTATAAGCGGCCTAGCACAGGAGAATTGCTCGTTATGTCGGACGGTTGCCTAATTAGGAGGTACTTGCAAGTTTTTACTATGGCTGAACAAGAAAAATAAGATAAAAACCATCTGAACTACCAATAAAAATTTCTGTTCTGTACGTGAAAGCAGAAAATTTTAGACCTCTTTCTCCTTGTTTAGAAAAGTTTCAACCAATCTAATGGCTGCTCTATGATTTCTTGTAACGTTTCTATATTTTTCCTTGGCTCATTTTGAATTTGGTAAGGCTGGTAAGGCTCCAGCTGAAGATATGTGGCAGACTAGGTGGAAGTGTCACTGAGGTCCAAGCCCTGTGCTTAGATCAAACCCCAGATATTTTAGTAGTTAAGTTGTCAAAATGGATCTAGATCCGAAGAATCAAACTGAACTCAATTTTATATTAGCTACTTATAATTAAAAAACAACAACATTTATTCAACATTTTAGATAAGGGTTGGAGACTTTGAGTTACTCAACTCGAGTTCGTGTTATAGGGGTTTGTTTTTCTCTCTTCGTTTTATTGGTAGCAGACATGCACTGAATAACCATAACCAACCCACTGGTGTGCCGCACCCCTTGCAGATAAAACAGCCTAATGCACAAGTAAAAACAAACAAGCAAAATTGTATAGTAATTATCCAGCTCTCTATTGATATTTCAAATCTTTCTCTTGAATCCTATTAACCTCATGTGACACATTTCACTTATATTACTGTCATCATGTCTGTAGTGTGTTGGTTTTTTTAATGAAAGAGAGGGTAAACAAAATGAAGATCAATGGTGAATATGCAATTCAAACTAACTGCTAAGAGTAATGAGTTCATAGAAAATTTTGCAGACTTTACAATATGCAATTCAGCTAATGAGATTGAGCCTGATGCATATTCGTCACTACCGCAATTGTTGCCAGTAGCGTTGATTTTGTTTTACTTACTCTTAAAACACGGTCAAAGTAGGTTGGAGGTAACATTAGCCAACTGGAATATGTATTCCAGCTTGACGAGCCTTTGTTTCTGGCAGCTTGACCACAAACATGAAACTTCTTATCACTAATTTTTAAGAAGTGTCTCTATTGTTGTGAATCCAACATCGCCAATTGCCAAATATTCAATTTCTGTTTACAACTTGTAGTTATTGGATGCTTTGGTTGAAAAGTTACGTTACGGCGTGTTATAAATCTGCTTAAATGTTATGATGAGTTAAATTATTATTTGGATTATAACATTGCCAGGTAAAATAATTTTGCTCAGTTGAGGAGTGTTTGACAATTTTTTTTTACTTGTAATGGAATAGAGCACAGATTCATAATTGTAAATAGACAAAGAGCTGGTACATTTTTTTAATGAAAAATGGAAAAGATATTAAGCTATTTGATACAGATGAGCTCTGAAAGACTAGGAGAGATGTTACTTGGAAGAGGTTTTGAAAACAAATACTTTTTTTTTGCTAATTGTGTAAATCACAATTGATTGCAGTCCACATTGCTCTATATCCTCTAGTTGCCCAGTAAAGATCTGAACATAGCCAATGTATTAAAACTTCATACAAATCAACTTTACCTCTATATCATACAGTACTATATTGCATCGAAAATAATTTAGAGAGCTCATTATAACAAAAGAACATAGAATTGGACCGTTCAAGAAGCTTATAAATCTTGCATTGTTCCAGATACAATAGAATTTTGACAAAGCTCTTGAACAAAACAATAAAAGATGGATCCAAAAAAGAAAAGATATGCACCGGAATTTGAACGCTATATCTTTTTCCCCATCTTCGACCATATATAGATTGACATGTCATCAGAATGATGAATGATGGGTGTTGACGGAGGAATTTGGTAACAACAAAATTTGAGGTTCGTAGCCGGAAACAAGATCTGTGACGGAGGTTCTTTGTCGGAAACGTGAACAGTACCCAGTGGATCCGATGAACAGTGTTCGTCGGGAAGTATGAACAGTGTCTGGTGGTAGAGATTATTGGGGGCTGAGATTGCTTAGGGTTAGTGGTGGCTCCTTTGCGCTCTCGCTTCTGACCCCTTGCAATTTGCCTACGTATCCCTTTTTATAGGGAATCAAGCCCACGTAGTTTTTGGGGAACAAGAAACCTAATGGACTTAGATTTCTTATCCTGAGGCCCAATGGGAAACCCACTGGAAACCGTCTTCTACTAGCTTTAGGAATGTCCGCCGATGAGGCCCAACCACAAAGGCCCAAGGCTCGTCCGCGGCTTCGAGACTTCACGGATGAGGCATCTCCCTGGCCAAGGATAACCTTCCGCTACCAGCTGTTTCTCTAGTCCGTGGACGCAGGTATAGCCGTGGTTCACCCCAAATGTTAGACGCATCATTGTCCCCCGATAAGGAGCCCCTACCAGATTGCAGGACAAGTGATCCCAAGCTTTTGGGTGCAAAGTGCAGGATACTCCAAAGTCTCCCAACGAGGACACCCGTTGACTACAGAGACAGAGCTCCGAAAGCACACACCAAATTTCACCCCACATCCCCAATGAGGACACCCATTGACTATAGGAGGAGGCCTTCAGTCCAGGCATACCCCTGGAGGTCTCTGACCACGGACACCGCCTTTCCTGTAGATATGCTACAGGAAGGATTTTTCAATAGAGTACCTGCATCAAATAGGTTAGTAATAATAATCTCCCTCTTCCGAGAATCATCCAAAGAACCCGTCCAAGTAACCATGTTGAAGTCTCATCCAAGCTATTTTTCTCACTTAGGGCGCGCCTTCTTCCTTTGTAGTAAAATAGATGCCTTATCTTTTCCTTAATTTTAGGCACCGACATCCCAATTCTGACCAATTGACCCGGTTTTGACCCGAATAAAGTTTATACCAATTTTTGGGCATAACAACTACCCCCCAAATTCCATATGCCATTGAAAATGGGATTGGAATTTTCAACCCCCCTAGCAATCTTGAAAAATTTGTATGAGCATCTACAAAATTGAGGGTATGCCCTTACGAACTTATTCATTCCTCTTTCTTCATCATGCTCTATTTCTTTTTTGAACATGACATGGCGCGCCCCAGATAAAGGCGCGCTTCATGAATCTAGACAACAGCTTCACACCGCACAACGTAACATCTTTCACTCTCTACCGCTTCTCTTCTTAGTGACTTTAACCTTTGGTTTGTCTGGCGAGGTTTACCAATTACGCACCACATCTCTAAGCTTACATGAGCTAACTCGGCGTAAGAAATAAGAGAAATCGTACAAAAGAGTGCACCTCGCGTACCTTGGAAAAGAATAATCCATTTAACAAAGGTTTGAGGGTTTCTTCCAACTTTTCCATCCTAATATTGGTTTCCTATAGGCGCGCTTTAAACAGAAAGGGTCATCATTAGAGGGCGCTCTCTAAGGGAAGGCATAACCAGAATAAAAGACCAGTTTTCTGATCTTCAAATAATAAATAATCTTTGATGAAAGGAGGACGTGTTTTGTTGGTGAAAGTGATCCTTCCATGAACAACACAATACCATTCCATGTTTGATTTCTTTCTCCTTGTCAAATCATAACTCTAAATCGTTGATCTCGTCTTCTCCACAAATAGTATGATTCATTTAAACTCAAAGTCAAAACCTTTACGATCTTCTATAATCATATACTTTTAGAGGGCGCGCCCTTTATAGTGGCGGCGTCTTCCTCAAATAAAATTATCTGTGAATAAGAGGGCGCGTCCTCTTTACGAGGAGCGTTTTGCTCAAAAAAAGTGTTCATCCTTGGAGGGCGCGTCCTTTAAATAAGGCGCGTCTACCTTGATAAAGGTAATCATCCTTGGAGGGAGCTTACTCTGTAAGAGGCGCGTCTACCTTGATAAAGGTAATCATCCTTGGAGGGAGCTTCCTCTGTAAGAGGCGCGTCTACCTTGATAAGGGTAATCATTCTTGGAGGGCGCGTCTTCTGGAAGAGACGCATCTACCTCGACAAGGGAAATCATCTTGTCGAGGGCGCGTCCTCTGTCAGAGAAGCATCTACCTCGACAAGGCTATTCATTCGTGGAGGGCGCGTCCTCTGTCAGAGACGCATCTACCTTGACAAGGGAAATCATTTTGTCGAGGGTGCGTCCTCTATCAGAGACACATCCACCTCGACAAGGGAAATCATCTTGTCGAGGGCGCGTCCTCTGTCAGAGGAGCATCTACCTCGACAAGGCTATTCATTCGTGGAGGGCGCGTCCTCTGTCAGAGACGCATATACCTTGACAAGGGAAATCATCTTGTCGAGGGCGCGTCCTCTGTCAGAGACGCATCCACCTCGACAAGGGAAATCATCCTTGGAGGGCGCGTCCTCTGTAAGAGGAGCATCTACCTCGACAAAGAAAATCATCTTGTCGAGGGCGCGTCCACTGTAACAGGAGCATCTACCTCGACAAGGGAAATCATCCTTGGAGGGCGCATCCACTGTAACAGGATCATCTACCTCGACAAGGGAAATCATCCTTGGAGGGCGCGTCCACTGTAACAGGAGCATCTACCTCGACAAGGGAAATCATCCTTGGAGGGCGCATCCACTGTAACAGGAGCATCTACCTCAATAAGGAAAATCATCCTTGGAGGGCGCGTCCACTATAACAGGAGCATCTACCTCGACAAGGGAAATCATCCTTGGAGGGCGCGCCCATTGTAACAGGAGCATCTACCTCGACAATGGTCTTCTACAGAATCTTCATGTAGTTAAACCAAATCAAAGATCAATATTCTTAGAATGCTTATATCTTCTACAAAGCTCAAGGGATGCCGAAACCATCTCATGTAGAAACATCTCTTGGGCATCTCACGAAGTGTCATCCAATAAAGGGCATCTCACTCTCAATATTTCTTTGAGGGCGCGTCTTGAAAGACAAGAAATTAGTTCTAGTCGAGCCATTCTTCAAGTACTGACTATGACTCATCTGATCATTAAAACATCTTCATTAAAAACTTCCATTTTTCTTCTGAGGGCGCGCCCTGGGAGGGCAATTTTCCACTGAATGTTTCACATGCAGAGGGCGCGCCTTAATAGATTGTGATACTGTGCTTCGCAAATCATGAGATTTTTCCCAGATAAGATTTCCTACCTGCAAGAAATACAATTAATATGAAACTTTAAATGTTACCTGGAGGACGCGTCCTAGAGGGACGGACATGTCCAATCAACGAACTCTCCTGAAATATGTTAGAAGTCTCCTGGGCCTCAGATGTCTTCATCAAGGCGCGTTCGAAGTGTTTGTGGGGGTCTCCTCCGTGCTAAATCTCTTTCACAATATTCTTCCTGCACAAGTCCTAGAAACAATTAACGGAAAACACAACAAAACTAGTCGAGTGTTACCTCGTGGAATCATCTTAACGGCGATGACTAGCTCATGGTAGTAATGCCTTCTTCTTGAAGTGTTCTCCTCCTGATCCTCCTTAGATTTGCTCCTGGTTAAGTCCTCTAAACTGAATAGTGTTCTCAAATATTCTAAATCAAATAGGATTCTTCTGTCTTCTTGTTGGAATAGGATTCTCCAATCTCCTTAATAGAATAAGAATCTTCAATCTTCTAATTAGAATAGGATTCCCCAATTTTCTATATCGAATAAGATTCTTCAATCTTCTAATTAGACTAGGATACTCCAATCTTCAATACCAAATAGGTTTCTCCCAATCTTCTAAACCAAATAAGAGTCTCCCAATCTTCTAAACCAAATAGGATTTTTTGGTAAAAATTCGCAGCTACTGTTTTCCTCTATTTTCGTACTGCTCAACTTTTATTCTCGTAATCATATCATCTCTGAATTAAAGAGAATTCAACAAGCTTCGCGTAGACTGTAAGATCGTTCAAATCTGACTTACGGAACTCGAGATACGGCCCAAACAGTGTAAGCAAATCGCTAAATCCATCAAATCCGAATTTTCCACCCAATTTCGCTCCTTCGTGGCTATGGCTGCAAACTTCAACCTCCATGGCTGGATATCATCATCCATGGATCTCCCTCGTGGCCACGGATACTACACTCAAATCTCCTTCGACCCCCTTGCCGAAAACAGTTATTCACGGATCTCGAGTTATTCATGGATCTTCTTTGTGGCCGTTGTATGCAACTCCTCCGTGGCTATCCTTCAATTCTTGCGTCAAAGAACCTTCATCGTGACGAGACATCTCTTCCTCCTAAGATTTTGATCTTGATTAGGCCCTCCTTCTAGCGCCAATTTGTTGACGGAGGAATTTGGTAACAACAAAATTTGAGGTTCGTAGCCAGAAACAAGAACTGTGACGGTGGTTCTTTGTCGGAAACGTGAACAGTACCCAGTGGATCCGATGAACAGTGTTCGTCGGGAAGTATGAACAGTGTTTGGTGGTAGAGATTATTGGGGGCTGAGATTGCTTAGGATTAGTGGTGGCTCCTTTGCGCTCTCGCTTCTGACCCCTTGCAATTTGCCTACGTATCCCTTTTTATAGGGAATCAAGCCCACGTAGTTTTTGGGGAACAAGAAACCTAATGGGCTTAGATTTCTTATCCTGAGGCCCAATGGGAAACCCACTGGAAACCGTCTTCTACTAGCTTTAGGAATGTCCGCCGATGAGGCCCAACCACAAAGGCCCAAGGCTCGTCCGCGGCTTCGAGACTTCACGGATGAGGCATCTCCCTGGCCAAGGATAACCTTCCGCTACCAGCTGTTTCTCTAGTCCGTGGACGCAGGTATAGCCGTGGTTCACCCCAAATGTTGGACGCATCCTTGTCCCCCGATAAGGAGCCCCTACCAGATTGCAGGACAAGTGATCCCAAGCTTTTGGGTGCAAAGTGCAGGATACTCCAAAATCTCCCAACGAGGACACCCGTTGACTACAGAGACAGAGCTCCCAAAGCACACACCAGATTTCACCCCACATCCCCAATGAGGACACCCATTTACTACAGGAGGAGGCCTTCAGTCCAGACATACCCCTGGAGGTCTCTGACCACGGACACCGCATTTCCTGTAGATATGCTACAGGAAGGAGTTCTTCAATAGAGTACCTGCATCAAATAGGTTAGTAATAATAATCTCCCTCTTCCGAGAATCATCCAAAGAACCCGTCCAAGTAACCATGTTGAAGTCCCATCCAAGCTATTTTTCTCACTTAGGGCGCGCCTTCTTCCTTTGTAGTAAAATAGATGCCTTATCTTTTCCTTAATTTTAGGCACCGACATCCCAATTCTGACCAATTGACCCGGTTTTGACCCGGTTTTGACCCGAATAAAGTTTATACCAATTTTTGGGCATAACAATGGGTGCCAACAATTTCCAGAGAGCGGATATGAAGTTTTCTCCGGATATTCAGACCACGGTATTATCATATGAATAAGTTCTCTCAACTCTAAAAGCTTCAGACAACTAACTAAATCCAGCACAAGGTCTACAAGCATTCCTTTTCATTATAGATATTGAGATATGTCCCCATACAAGATCACAATGTCACCAACAACAATCCATCGTCTATTGTATGACTAAAAGACCAGTGGCCATCCGTTACATATCACAATTATGGTCTGCCAGATTTAGTCAATGGTCTATGAGTTTAAAATAGTTCAAAATGATACATCTTCAAGGCTGCAACAGTATGATAATGGGATAGATTATTAATTGTAGATGAACATAGTGTAATCTAATCGTTACAGTCGACCTAGAGAGGAGGGATGTAGCTGGAAAAGGTTTAGAGAAACTTGGAACATGAATTTTGCTGATTCTGTTGTTCAAGTCACAATTGACTAGACCACATTACTCTACAGCCTCACTTGCCCCTAATGGTCTCAACAGAGCCAATATATAAACTCCAGATCTCTATAGCATACAGTACTATAGTGATACATTATATTATTACAAGAAGAAATGAAGTCCACTAGTTGTATAAAGATCATGACAGAATATTAGAACTTGCAAAGTTTACATTACGAGGATAGAATAATAGAGTGGAACTAGAAAGCTGCTTAAATATTGTAGATGCTATAGTTCCATAACGGCTAATCATTAATCGTATCAACTACCATAATGATTTCAATACTATCATTATCACTGGCCTCACGATAATCTTCATTGCGGTCATCACAATTTTGCTTTTCTTCAGTTTCACTTTTTGTGGGTTCCCCTTTCTTACTCTTTTTGGCTTCCTTCGCCTTTGAGGCTCCCAATCTTTTTACAGTAGTCTTTTGCCTAAACTCTGTGAAAGAAGTCAAGAGAGTGGTAGATTGACATGTACAGTATTTGACTACTTTATTAAAGCTGCTCTAACTAACTACACTAAAGATTGTCACATTCTGTTTATCATAAACAAAAATAAATACTATGCATCAAACAAGAAACATAATGTTGACAAGGCCGTAATCCCTGTATTTAGGATCTCTTTCATACATCGACAAAGAAAATTGCCACCAGCATGAACATTAAGACTTAAGACTTAAGAGAGCCAACAAACTTAAAGATGCTGTACACAAACAACTAGCTTGTCAAAGAATTAACTTAATATAGGCCACAGCAGCATGTGTGTGTGTATATATATATATCAACACTAAAAGAACATCGATTAAGTGGTTTGACATTTTTTCTGGTATTATCTTGGCAATTGCCTTGAACTATTAAAAAATCTCCAGATGCAGCCATAAGAAAAAAAAATCCACGGAGTAGTTTGGTAATGGGTTACTCTGATCTTCCCGCAACTTAACACCAGCTCTAGATTTAGTTAAACTCACTCTTTATTTTAAAATTATATATTAAAATTGTTGACAACAGCTGATTGGCAAAAATTTCCTTAACATGTATCTGTATGGAAGGCAGTATAGAGTTTAGGTTAAGAATGGTTCCCCATACACAGTACAACAAATATCTCAACCAATAAGTCGAGTATAGACATACTGCTTGACGATTCTGCAGATAACATGATTGCTAATGATAACAGTCACAGGTTTAATGGTGATCACCAATAAATCCACAGTGAAATCCTTCTTTAAAAGAGTTTGGTTGATGTGGTTCATATTGCATTGAGACAAGGTACATGGAAGTTAACAAATAGAATATGTGGTGAAGCTTTTATAGGTTTTTGCAATCTCAGATGAATTATAGACAAGGAACCCTCTAGATGTAATTTGTAACAGAACTGCACTGTGGTCAGCAATTTATTCAGGATAGTTATCTGAAAACACGTTATGTGTATGATCACTTAAGTAGTTAACACAAAGAAAGTTAAGGTGAAGAATGAGAAGAAAAGGCTCATTGCAGCCATTTGAAGGAAGCCAAGGCAATGATAGTTGCAAATACTACTCTGGATTATTCTGTATTTTAGTAAGTTTAAATTACTGGCATGTTAAAATAGATAGTAGTTTTGGTGAAGCCTTTTAGCTTGCAACTGAGGCCTACTATCATAGCATCAAAACTGAGTCGGAGACTCAATGCATAATACAGTTTTCTGGAACAAGTTAATCGTAGAGACCACCTTCAAGGTGTGCCAGCTCAATACTAGATTTAAGGTTGACTCACCAGCTGAAAATCAACCTCGCGTACTGTCGAATACTTTTTCTAATGGATCTCTACTGTTGTTCTGATCCAATATAAAACAACTTGACCTTGTTATCTCCTTGCTATGAAACAAAGTGCAACCTTAAAGCACCCTTTCAATTTTTATAATTACACTTCAAGGAAAAGTGAAAACAATAATATATTAGATTGTTCGCTTATCTGAAACATTACTCGCTCACGTAAATTAGCAATAAAGGTAATGTATCTTATAATTTCAGTTTGTTAATAGAAACATATATTTCAAAGACATGAGATGTGCATCCTCTCACCGATAACTACTTCATTAAATATGCGTGTACTTTTACAAGTTATAACACATTATAAAGTCCTATCAACAGAAAGGTTTAGCGTTCTAAGCATTTCAACAATCAATATAACAAAACTGATGTAAGGCAACCATGACTGTGGCAAGCACACCTATAATAAAGAACCTCAGTGACTTGTAGTCTTAGCTTAAGTCTTATGCTACATATCACTTTTAACAAAATGTAAGGCCCGTCAAAGCCCGTCAAACAACTAGGTTCCAGATTTTATAAATAACAAAGCTATACATCCAAAACATCACTCAAAATTTTAACAAATAACATAAGTTCAATGCACAAAAAGAAGCCCAGGTAAAATTTAAAGATACTACCAACCTTCAAGTGAAGCTCTAAGAGGCGCAACAAACTCAGGAAACTCAATATCCTCAAGCGCTTTGAATACATCTTCAGCACTCATCGTCTGCCTATTAGACTCCTTACATATATCATTAGCACTGCACATATACATCAAATCATGTCACTCACCACAACAAATTCTAACTCCTCATTTACACACTCACCCTACACAAGTCACAGTAAAAGAATGTTTCATCATATTCACAACTATTCCTGTATTCCACCTCCAATCAAATACATACTGATCTATCTAGTAACGATCCCTATCATTCCTCAACAATATCTACACACATCAGTAAAAAGAATATGGTTTAATCGAGAAAAAATAAAACAAGTAAAATCACGAAAATTCAACTTCTAATTAACACACGAATCGTTCAAATAACAAGGCCTATTATTCCTCAACAACATCCACACACATATATATATACAAAATTAGGTCTAATTAAGAAGACATAAAACAAGTAAAATCTCGAAAAATCAACTTCCAAACTAACATATGATTCGATCAAATAACAATGCCTACTATTCCTCAACAACAATTACATCTACACGCACAAACACAAAAATCTACGCATTTAGATAAAATATAGCAAACATTTCAACTTTTGAATCGATCGAACAACAATGCCTATTATTCTTTAACAACATTAAGACACACACACACAAACTAACATACAAACAGATACACACATATTATAAAATTACAGTTAATTAAACAGTAAATTGATAAAAACAGACATCTATGCAAAAATTTAAAGAGGAATTTACTGACGCGGCGGAGAGATAGTGAATGAAGATGCGAGAGGTCTCGGAGAGAGCGTCAATTGCCTCGCCAAAGATTGAAATTTCACTATTTTTAGATAATTGAGAGAGATTTCGTTTTACTAATCTACGCACTATACTCTTCGGCAGCGAATCCGCATCTCCGGCAACTTTTTCCGGCATCGACGCCACAGTTGTTTTCTCCTCCGTCATCTCTCTCTCTCTCGCTCGCTCTATCCCTATCCCTAACTCCCTATCTCTCTCTCTCTCTCTCCCTCTCCCTCTCCCTCTCTCCCTATCTCTCTCTCTCTCTGATCTTTGTTCTGTTTGGTGAATTTTGGCGGGGGCAAGGGCGTTCATTTCCCGCCAGTTAAGAATGAAACTGTAAGTTGACTTTACACAGCAACAATAACTTGACTGCAATATAAAATTATTTTTTTAAAATTTTTCTTGCTATATATATATTATAATTTTTTTATAATTGTCCGAAATCGAACTTGTGACTTTACATAAGTGGGACACGAGTTTAACCATTTCTCCGACATTTGTTGATAAAGTTATATATTTTTAGAAGAAATTAAAAAAACTTATTTTATATCATAATAAAATTTTAAAAATTATATGTAAAAGAAATAAATGATTATTAAAAAAGTAAGAAGAAATTCATATAGATAAAAAATAAAGTAAATCGTTGGGAAAATCAAGTAAAAATAATATTTAGACATGAAAAGTAGAGTTAACCGAGATGCACATTATTATTATTATTTTTTTTATTATTATTATTATTATTATTATTATTATTTAATTTTCGATCACTACACATTTCACCGAAAATTTCCTCATATCCTGCCCTACTCCAGCTTAATAGTTTCCAATGCCAGTCAGGATCGAGGCCCGAGGGTGACTCAAGGATAGGGCTGTCAAAAAAATTCGAGAAATCCGATATTCGTCTGAAAAATTCGCATCCGTATCCGAGAAAAAACGGATATTATCCGTATCCGAGAAAAAGCGGATATTATCCGTATCCGAATTCGGGATATTCGAATCCGAAACTAAATAAATATATGATATTTAAATTATATAAATATAAAATTATATATAATTTAAAATTTATTTTTTTAGTTTATAGTGTTTGTAAATGTATTAAATAATACGATTATACAAATTTTATATAATTGTACACTTACTTTATATATATATAAATATATTATGTGTATTTAATAGTAGAAAATGTTTTATAATCATCGTTAAAATGGTAAGGGCAACAAAAAAATTCAAAAAATCCGAAATTCGTCTGAAATATCCGCATTCGTATCCGAGAAAAAGCGGATATTATCCGTATCCGAAATAAAACGGATATTATCCGTATTCGAATCCGATGATTGCGGATGCGGATACGGATATAGGCATATCCGTATCCGAATTATCCGTTTGACAGCCCTAGTCAAGGATTTGACGGCCGACTCAAAATGCCACCACAATCATTATATATTAAACACTCCTTTATTTCAAGAAACTAGACTCGGCCATTATCCATAATGCAATAAAATATTTGATATCCTGGTCAAGAAAAAAACAAATTGAGCTAATTTTATTTCTTATTACTTGCACTACTGGCTAAACTTTTACATTTGATCTACATTTATGCTAAATTAAATAATAACAATAATTATTCTTTTTTTTTTGGATTGATATAAGATAATAATTCTGCTTAATTAAAATTTATATTAGAATTTATCTAAAATACTTTGATAGTTATTAAGCTTTACAAAAAATTCAAAATAAATAATGTTATCAATATGAGTACGATATAAAACTGAGTTATTACTTAATAAATAACCGAATATATATAACATAAATTGAGTTTCAGTAACAGTCATTAATGCATAATAGTTATATTGACATTAACTATGCGGTAACTTATATTTCACATTAAAGCACTAAAAGTATATAAGAGGGGTAACACTTGCTATTTCTCCAAACCATCGATCATAAGAACTTCTATCTTCCAAGATTTATATTTTTGAGAACGGTTAACAATGACTTCCACCAAGTTCATCGTTGTGTTTCTAATTCTCCTGCCTTTTATTGCTGCTACGTCCATTCCAGAGAGCCCAACACCCAGCAGTAGCGGTGTTATAGGTAAATTTGCATATTATATATTTAGTAATGAAGTGTAATTTTTTTTTATTTTTCCTTAAAATTATATATATGATACCTAATAGTATTAGTGTTGTAGGTAAATTTGCATATTGTATTTTTAGTAATGAAGTGTTAAAATTTTTTATTTTTCCTTAAAACTATATATCTGATACCTAGTATGTTTGATATAACCTAATATGTTTGATTTAATTTAACAAAAGAGCTTGTATTATATTATTTTGTCTTGACAGATGCAGTTAATTGTGCCAGACCATGCAATTCATTATATACATCCGGCGACTGCAACAGAGATTGCATAATAGTGCAAAAGCGAAGTGGGGGTTCTTGTCGATTGGATAATTCCGGCGTCTTAAGATGTTGCTGTAACACATAAATGAATTAGATCAAGTCAAGCTCCTTTTAATTTAATTTGAATAAATCATAAATCTAATTATATTTCTCGTCTTAAAGTTCTTTTCAGCAGTCTATCTAATTTATCCTTATCGATTAGATGATAAATTTATGTCAACAACAAAAAATATAAAATTTTCATAATAATTTATACATATACCAACATAAATAATTAAGTCACGTATGTGTATATATATATAGAACACAATTAAACATCAAGAAAAAAAGAGTCAAAGATTTGAAATGCAATATGTAATGAGGCTTGGCTAGCTAAGCATCAGACCAAGTAATGTCCAAATCACCCCAGTTATCTTTAGGCACCCCTAATGCTTTCCACACAACTTTCGAAGCATCAACAATATTATTTGGACACGGTGGCTGGTAATCATGTTCATCATCGCACCCCATTGTCGAATCACACTTATCGACAACCATGGCCTCCACGCTTCGACCATTAGCACTAATTCTGATTTTGTTAAGGCAGCGTGAACCTCCTTTATACCATCCAGTAGATAGTGCCACAACTGGTGTGTCATCATCATGGTAATGGTTATCACATTCTGATGGACCGCCACCATCTCCGCCCTTTTGAAAGCTATTTAGTGTTAAAGTTGCCTTCGTATTTTGAGTTATCTGAGGTGAACATGTGTAAGTTGGGTATAACTTTCCTTGAACACAACAATCAGCAACATGAAAGAGCATCAACCTTCAGAGAACATGCAACGAAGAAAGTAATTAGCAATACCGGAAGAAATGTTACTAAGCTAAACTTCTTCATCCTATCAAATTTGAATAAACTTTTTTTTAATCTATTATACTAGTATGGAAATATGTGATGGCTTAAAGATTACAGAACTTGTTAGTATATATACAATTAGCACTCCGCAAAAGGCCAAGTTTGTACTCAAATTCTACAATAGTATGGCCATATATGGGGATAAAATTATGGTCTAAACAATATTCCTGTACGTAGTTTTCACAAGTAAAAACACACAAACATTCCATATACATGTCATTTCAAGCGTAGCAAATACATTTGGGCTTGCCGTTTTGGAATTCCTTGCAATACAAAAGTAAGAACCGGGGGAAAATATATTTCATGCAACAAGTGCATAATGGAAAAGTGTATGCACTATGTAGTTATGTATAATATTTGAATAAAAAGTACTGGCAAACAACTCTAGCTAACTAATTAATAGATTCAATACAATGCAAAAGGGCGATGGTCCATGAATTAACCTACTGTACTGCTGTAAATAACCTCTACGCATGGTATGATATAACAATCATTCAAAGGGTGAGCCCAAGACAAAATGCCTTTCTATTATTGTATGGTATGGTTGATCATATGCACATTACTGCGTGTAACCACTCAACTTGTATATTTTGTCCTTGTATGTTGGCTATATCAGTAAACGCTAGCTTCTTTAGAAACGACCATATCATTCTCTCCAGGGCATTGTTTTGGAGAACACTCCTCCACAGTCTTGACGTCAATTAATTGTATTATTGTATGGTATGGTTTCTTACCATTTATTCCACACATTACTCTTCTTCACATCCGTATGCATATCCGTTCATATATACTAAAAAACTGTGAGTTCACGGCCGCCGTGTATGTTCTCTTTTTCCTTGATATCAGGACATTTTTTAGATGCTATACATAAATATCCAATCAATTAAATTTTGATAAGCATGCATATGATGAAACCACATATTTACGGACCAACACTATATATAAACCTGCACGTACAACTGTTGATGAGCCGAGACGAGCCGAGTCTGATTGAATCAAGTCGACTTATAAATTTTTTTCTGACGAACTGAACCGAAGAGCCGAGTTTTTTTATAGAATTAAAAATCGTGTTCAAGCTTGTGTTATTATTATTTTAATAATAATTATTATTTTATAAGCTACATATAAATATACCAATTATATTTGTCATTTATTATATTGGGTTAAATTAAGTGATCAAATAAGAAATCCAATTAGATTTTAATTTATTGTATGGACCTAATAAGTGGATATATACCTAATACCAGTCCCAATTATATTATAATGGGAGATTTAATTAAGTTGTATATAAAATGGTTTATAGTCCCCAATATATCAAGTACGTTACACGACTTATCTTCTACCCATCAGAGAGAGCTATTGAGAAAACCTTAAAGAGTACTTGGTTGAAAAAGAAAATAATCGAGAACATAATACAAATTCAGATACCGTAACAATCATCGCCTTATGGATTTAAGTACGCTTCTGCCTTCGGTTTAATCTCGATAATTTAATATGATTATTATGATTCTTGTCTCTATTTTAGATAATTATATATTTATAGAATTATTAGATTCTATGAGCTTGAGCTTGAACTCGTTAACTAATGAGCTACACGAATATAAACGAGACGAGTCGAACCGATCCGAACACGAGTCAAACACTAGCTTTTTCCATCAAAACGAGCCAATTCGAAGTAAAAAAATTATGATCAAATGACTGGTTGACTGTTAGAATAAAAAGCCAAATACATTTATTTTTTTGTAAAAAAATTGCAGCGATTTTGATGTACAATTAAGCGGGTACATAGTTTCATTAGTAAGTTGCATAAAAAGAATATATTAAATTTGTGAGTTGTATTTTTTCTTATTGGTAAAAAAATATTAACATATTTATTTAAGTGGTCGAATTTTTTTATATTAATTAATTGAAACAATATGTCGCCAAAGTGAACTCTTTTGTGTAGATTAATTAATTTAAAAATATTATTGTGACGATAAAATATTTAACTTTATGCAAATTTTACCAGCTCAAAGGAAGGTAACGTTTAGACAAAATTAATATATTCTTGTGATAATAAGTATGTAACAATATTAAGTTTTTCATGTGAATAATAAGTCGGCCCAAAGAAAGGCATACTATTTGACATAAATTAATTATTAATACTTGATTATTACGTGGAGAATACAATTATAAATTAAATTTTCTGTCCAAAAACTAAAATTTAATATTGCGCAAGGTATCTTTTGATGGTTTTTCCAATATTTAAAATTTATCACATTATTGTATATTCTAGTTTTGAGCATTTGTCGTATATTTATTTTCTATTTCAATTACTGCTAGTGCTAATTCTGCTTCCGCTCAGTTGAGCATGATTTCAATGTTGAATGGGACAAACTATATCACGTGGAAAGAGAATATTGAAATTATTCTTGGGTGTATGGATCTTGACCTTGCGCTAAGGAAAGAGCAACCAGTTCCCACTACAGATAATCCCAAAACGGATCAAATTGAGAAATGGGAACACTCTAATCGCATGTGTCTGGCGATCATGAAGCGAACGATTCCAACTGGCTTTCGGGGCTCTATTGTTGATAGCACAAGTGCCAAGAAGTTCCTCTCCAAGATTGAGCAGTATTTTGCTAAAAATGAGAAAGCGGAAATGAGTAATTATCTATCAAAACTCGTGACCATGAAGTATAAAAGAAAAGGGAACATAAGGGAGTACATCATTGGGATGTCTAATCTTGCTGGCAAACTCAAGTTAGAACTTTCAGATGAGTTATTTATTCACTTCGTTCTTATTTCTCTACCTCCTCAGTTTGGACACTTTGTGGTGAGTTATAATAATGAAAAGGAAAAATGGACTCTTAATGAGCTCATTTCACACTGTGTGCAAGAGGAAGAGAGGCTTTGTAAGAGAAGACTAAGAGTGCTCACTTGGCATCAAGCTCTCATGATAAGAAAGAAAGAGAGGTGAGGATATTGCACATCAGTTACAAGAGAAGCATGATAAGGGAACAACCTGCTACTTTTGTAAGACGGCTGGACACATGAAGAAAGAGTGTTCCAAATATGCTGATTGTCGTGTGAAGAAGGGTAAGACTTCTATCTTTGTTTGTTCTGAAGTTAATTTGGCTTCTGTATCTAAGGACACTTGGTGGGTAGATTCTGGCGCTACTACTCACATAAGTGTATCAATACAGGGTTGCCTGTGGAGCCGACCGCCAATTGATGCCGAAAGATTCATCTATGTAGGCGACGGCAATAAAGTTTCAGTTGAAGTCGTTGGAACATTTAGATTATTATTAACATCTGGTGTTTATTTGGATTTATTTGAGACATTTGTTGCACCGTCTTTCAAACGAAATCTTATTTCTATTTTCTTTTTGGACAAATATGGCTACACTTGTTCTTTTGGAAATAATAAAGTGTGTTTCTCTTTAAATTCAAATGTGGTTGCCACCGGTTCTTTGATTGATAATATTTATATGCTTGATACTGTTGCTTTTAATAATGAAATTTTGCACTCAAGTGCAAGAGGTACAAAGCGTAAATTAACGGGGAATTCTGCTATATTGTGGCACAAGCGATTAGGTCATATCTCTAAATAAAGAATTCAGAGGCTTGTGAATGATAGAATTCTTGATCCTTTAGATTTAAGTGACTTTCAAGTCTGTGTTGAATGCATTAAGGGAAAACAAATAAACTCGAGAAAGTTAGGTGCCAATAGAGCTACAAGTGTCTTGGAACTGATTCATACCGATATATGTGGACCGTTCCCTACAGTTTTTTGGAACAGTCAACGGTATTTTATCACGTTCATAGATGATTACTCTAGGTATGGTTACCTATACTTGATACATGAGAAGTCACAAGCTCTTGACGTATTTAAAGAGTATAAAGCTGATGTTCAACTTCAGCTAAACAGTAGTATTAAAGTTGTCAGAGCTGATCGTGGTGGTCAATATTACGGTAGATATGATATATCAGGTGAGCAGCGTCCAGGACCTTTTGCTAACTTCTTAAAGGAGTGTGAAACTATCCCTAATACGCTATTCCAGGAAAACCACATATGAATGGTGTTGTTGAGAGGCAAAACCGTACTCTTAAAGATATGGTGAGAAGTATGATAAGTCATTCTTCCTCGCCCGAGTTACTTTGGAGAGATGCAGTAAAGACTGCAATTTATATCCTTAACCGGGTTCCAACTAAAGCAGTGGCCGAAACTCATTACAAACTTTGGACTAAGAATATTAAGCATTTACATGTTTGGGGTTGTCCAGCTGAGGCAAGACCATATAGGCCATATGAAAAGAAACCGGACTCTAGGACTGTCAGTTTCTATAATGTTGGGTATCTGAAATGTACTCGCGGATTTAAATTTTATGATCCCGCTACTAGATCCTTCTTTGAGACTGATAATGCAAGATTTTTTGAGGATGTTGATTTTGGGAGGGAGGATATAGGTAAAAGTATTATCTTTGAAGAAGATAGTCATGATCCTATTTATGACTCTGCCGAGAGTAATGATCAGATTATGATACCTATCATTGTTCAAGGCCCTCCGGTTCAAGACAACACCGATATTCCCCATGAGGAACAATTGAGCAAACTCAACAACCTCATGAATCACAAGAAGTGCCACTAAGGAGATCCACTAGAGAGCGAAAGAGCGCAATTCCAGATGATTATGTTGTTTTTCTACAAGAACATGAAGATGGAATTGACATTGGGGAAGATTATCAATAAGTCATGCAGAGTCATAACTCTTAAAAGTGGATTGATGCCATGAATGAAGAGATGCAATCTATGAAAGACAATGACGTTTAGGATCTTGTCGAGTTGTCTAAAGGTTCAAAACCTATTGGTTACAAATGGGTATTTAAAACTAAAAGGGATTCGAGTGGTAACATCAAAAGATATAAGGCTCGTCTAGTCGCTAAAGGATTCACTCAAAAGAAAGGTATCGACTACAATGAGACTCATTTAAAATTTTTATGGCACTTGTGGCTCATTATGATCCAGAGCTACATCAGATGGACGTAAAGATGACGTTTCTCCGTGGAAATATTGGCGAGACAATTTCTATGGTGCAACCGGAAAACTTTGTCATTGGAGATCCAAAGACCGTGGTTTGCAAATTAAAGAAGTCCATCTATGGTCTCAGACAGGCTTCTCGTGAATGGTATCACAAATTTCATCATGTTATCACATCATATAGTTTTGAAGTGAACTTGGTGGAACATTATGTATATCACAAGTTCAGTGGGAGCAGATTTATCTTTCTTCTCTTATACGTTAATGACATCTTACTTGTTACTAATGATATAGGCTTATTGCATGATACCAGGAAATTTCTCACTAGTCAATTTGAGATGAAGGACCTTGGTAACGCCTCTTTTGTATTAGGAATTCAGATACATCGAGATCGCTCTCGAGGTATTCTTGGATTGTCACAAAAGTGCTATATCGAAAAGATACTGGAAAGGTATGGCATGAAAGATTGTGCACCAATGGATACACCCATGTCTAAGGGAGACACATTTAGTCGCAAACAGTGTCCCAAGAATGAACTTGAGATAAGGGAAATACAAAGGATACCATATGCATCGACAATGGGAAGCCTAATGTATGCTCAAGTTTGTACTCGTCCTGACATAGCATTCATTGTTGGAATGTTGGGAATATATTTGAGTAATCCGGGAATGGAGCAATGGAAAGCAGTGGAATGAGTCTTACGGTATTTGAAGAAAACAAAAGACTATATGCTCACATACAGGAAATCAGATCATCTAGAATTCATTGGATATTCAGATTCTGATTTTAGAGGATGTAAAGATGAAAGAAAATCTACTTCGGGCTATGTTTATCTACTGGCTGGTGGAAAGATTTCATAGAGGTCTGCCAAACAGACACTCATAGCTTCATCCACCATGGCTGAAGAATATATAGCATGTTTTGTGGCATCCAATCAAGCTTTATGGATGCAAAACTTTGTCACTGGTTTGCTTATCCTTGATGGTGTTGAAAGACCATTAAAGATATTTTGTGATAATAAATCAGCAGTGGAGTATTCAAACAACAATAGGAGCACTACTGAAGCCAAACATATAGATATTAAGTTCCTAGTTGTTAAAGAAAAGATTCAGAGTGGACAGATTTTGATAGAACACATTGGCACTAACTCCATGATTGCGGATCTGCTCACTAAGACGTTAACACCTAAGTCCTTTCACGAGCATACTGCTCATATGAGTGTAATCTTATGTGATACTTTGGTTTAGTGGGAGTTTATATTTTAGTGTTTTATGTAATAAACATTGAGTTGTTTATGTTCTGCAGAATACAGTTGATGGAATTTTATTAAATGTCACTCTACTTTTGTTCAATTTTCTTATTGAGGTTCAACATTGAGTTGAGAAAAATTGGAATCAATCTCATTAGAGATTGACTAAGGACTAGTTGGAAATAGACATTATATAGATCACATAATATGTAATTTCCATGCCACTTATCCATGCATTGATTCATGTCGTTGAATATATTTGTGTGGTGACCATGAAAGGTTTAGTCACGTAAACTTTGTGATGAATGCCGCCATAATCTCATGCATATATAGTAGACGGACCGAATTGTTTTGGTAAAATCTAAGGACGATAAATAGCATAAAGTTGCACACAAAAGTTTTGTATAATTGATTCTGGATTCATATGAAGCCCAAGTAGGAGATTGTTATTATTATTTTAATAATTATTATTATTTTATGGGCTACATATAAATATATCAATTATATTTGCTATTTATTATATTGGGTTAAATTAAGTGATCAAATAGGAAATCCAATTAGATTTTAATTTATTGTATGGACTTAATAAGTGGATACCTAATACCAGGCCCAATTAAATTATAATGGGAGATTTAATTAGGTGGTATATGAAAAGGGTTATAGCCCCCAATATATCAAGTACGTTATACGGCTTATCTTCTACCCATCAGAGAGAGCTATTGAGAAAACCCTAAAGAGTACATGGTTGAGTAAGACAATAATCGAGAACATAATACAAATTCAGATACCGTAACAATCATCTCCTTATGGATTCAGGTACGCTTCTGTCTTCGGTTTAATCTCGATAATTAAATATGATGATTACGATCCTTATCTCTATTTTAGAGAATTATATATTTATAGAAATATTAGATTCTATCAGCTTGAGCTTGAACTCGTTGACTAACGAGCTACACAAACATAAACGAGACGAGTCGAATCGATCCGAACACGAGCCAAACACTAGCTTTTCCATCAAAACGAGCCAAGCCGAAGTAAAAAATTTATGATCAAATCACTGGTTGACTGTTAGAATAAAAAACCAAATACATTTTTTTTTGTAAAATTTATCATATTACTAAAATATATAGATCTTCACATGCGTACGGTTGAATTATTCAAAAAAAATAAAAATAAATAAAAATCAATAGGGGACTAAACAATAGTTACAAGTGCTATTCAAACCATTGAGTGATTGTTAAAAAAATAAACAAAATAAATTTTTTTCCTGAAAATTTTATCATATCACCAAAATAAAGAGATTTTGACATCCATACAGTTGGATTATTCATTAATAATTTAAAAAATCGAAATATCAATATGGGACTAAACCTAGTTAGAAGTACTATTCAAATCATTAGTTGATTGTTAAAATAACAAAAAAAAATAAATTTAGTTTATCTGAAAATTTTATGATATCACTAAAATATATAGATCTTGACATTCGTGTGATTGGATCATTCATAAATATTTTTAAATAGAAATATCAATATGGGACTAAACACTAGTACAAAGTACTAGTCAAACTACTTATTAACTGTTAAAATATCAAATCAAATACATTTAGGGGTGTATTCAATCAAGATTTTTAAAGATTTATAAGGATTTTCAAAGTCTTCGGGTATTCAATTTAGATTTTGAAAAATCATATAAAATCTGAAGGTATTCAATTTGGATTATAAAAAGCCCATTAAAATCCGAGTGTATTCACACTAGTACAAAAACCATCATTTGCATCTGTTTAAAAAGATGATATGTGACTGCTTTCAACAGACGGGTATGGAGGAGATGTATTATATCCTTTTATATATAACAAGTGTAACAGACTTCTTATCCAAAATTTTAGTCCAGTTCCGCCAAAACAATTTCAAATGTTGATCTGATATGATTAAATGAGATGATTATATATTATATCTTATTAGAATAAGTGTACTTTTAAAATAATTATAAATAGAAAATGATTACATTATTCTAATACTACTCAAACACCAATTGCGATACAATGTCCTAATACAATCCAAAATTGGTCATGTACCGCTAAAATAATTTGAACCGTTGATCTGAAATAATTAAAAATAGACGGTTAAGATTATATCTTATTAGAATAAGTATATTTTTAATACAATCATAAATAGAAAATGATTATATTGTTATATTACTATTCAAACAGCAATTGTGATGCAATATCCTAATACAATCATAAATAGAGTATGTATAGAGAAACAAATAATAAATATAATAAGATTACACCATTCTACTACTATTCAAACACCAAAATATACAATATAATTACATATTGTACTATATGTAGCTGAAATTCAATTACTCATCAGTAAATTTCTCAATATATAGTTGTAATTGAATTACGCATCAGTATATTTCTCAATATATGCATATTTGTTGCAATAATATTACACCAAACTATCAACATTTAAAAATTACAATAACACCAAAAATAACGATATATATGCACTTTAAAAAGATTTGGAACTGAATTTTAAAAATAAAAAACTAATTTTTAAAAAACTGTGCATTGCACGGGGTATAAGCTAATAAATTATAGTGCATAGCTGCGTCTAACCATAACAGACGCATAAAGTCACTAGAAAAACACATAAAATGTAACTATATGTGTCTTCTTTCGCTCAACAGATGCAAAAGCTTGTTCTGTCCCGCCTAAACAGACGCAAAATGCAGAAAAACAGACGCATAAAAAATACTTTATGTGTCTGCTTTAGTGGAACATACACATTTGTATCTTTTTTTAATAAAAAAACAGGATATTTTGGCAAAAAAAACAGGGTGATATTTTGGCAAAAAAAACAGGGTGATATTCCTGGAAGCCCTTTGTTACTATACACAAAATTCTAAAATCCAAAAAACCAAATGTACATAAATAAATTTTATTTTAAGTTGCACACCCAGGCATCATAATTTATAGTGATTACTATATTTAAAATATATATGACGAATGATATTAAATGTTAGTGATATCTAAAGATCAACAACATAAAAAATCTTGATGATATTTTTAGCTAGGGTTCTCCGCCTGTCGTATCTTAAAAGAAAATTTTCATATGAAATACGCGAAAACAGAGAAAGTAATTCATGTTGTTACATACAAAATTAAATTTATTTCAATAATTACAACATCTTTAATTTAGTTATTATTAATTTTAATAAAAAAAATTACCAGGTGGGATTATCAGCAACAAAGACAGCAGTTGTATTTAGGGATGTATTTAATCTCAGCCTTGGTAATGCTAAAAATCTGTTGCTCCATTACTTAGTGTACAGCCGTGCAAATAAAATTGTGCATCTTGTCAAATTCATTAATATCATGGATATCCATATCTGTTAACACCTAAAAAATACAAGGTTTAAATTCTACTTTAAAAAAGTAATACTAAACTTAAAGTACACATATGGAAATATACTAGACATCTTGCAGTCAAGATATAAGCATTTTAACTTTTAAGCTAGCCTTGTTCCACTAAAAGCACATTTTATAACTAAAATAGCTCCTTATTACCAACGTTCCCTCTTCCAAGACTCAATTATTACTGCATCTATCTGAACAATAGCTGTTAGACCAACATCATGCACTACTTCCTTTTCTTGTGGTTTGTGGACTGTGGTATAATGGTTGCCTTGCTACCACTATCTCAAACACATAATAGCTCATGAAGAAGACCACCACTTAAAATATTTGTAGTAAGAACACTTAACAATTACCTACACTAATATAATCATTCTAGTGCTCCATTCTGTAGAGGCAAATGTGTTATCATTAGAGGTGACTAATTGGGCGGGTCTGAATCGCACGCTCGGGATCATCTCGTACGGAAACCCGATTTTATTCGGCCCGAATCGGATCGGTTCAAACCCGCACAATTCGTTCAACCATTACTTGTATTAGTCTTATACCCCACTCCCCGCTTACATACACCCTCCCCTATATATATATATATATATTTTTTTTTTTTTGACGGGCCTTCCCCTATATATTTAATTATATATTCTTTAGTTTATTTAGTTAAACTACTTATATTTTAAATTTTCTAATTTTTATATTAATAATATTGTTATTACTATTTTTTTATTTTGTCATTATTAATTCTTATTCTTTTATTAGTAATATTTCGATAACATATACGTATATATTCTTTTGTAATTATTATTATTCTTATTACTATCACTACTATTATTATTAATATTCAGTTGATATTATTTTCTTACATATATTAAATATGTATTTTTTTGTTATTTTTTATTATTTAATATGTAAATATTATTCAGTATACTACTACTATCTAAACCGAAAAGTAATTATTTAAAAACCCACCTTAAGACCTACAAGACACGTAAGTTGGTTTCATTTAAACCAATTCTTTTGTTATTAAAGAAACTAATGCAAGCACGCCAAGCACGCACAGTTAAGCGCGAGTCTTAGTGCCGATTACGAGTCACCATCTTTCGGTTCAAATATGGCCTGGCCCGCTCGCTACTCCTCTGTACTGTTTTAGTGCTCATGTTTCGAGTACCCAATCCGTGATTGGCCCGGCCCGAACCGCACAAACCGCTCGAGTGTCTAGCTCTAGTTATCATCAAACTAGCCCGAAAACAATTAAAAGTAATATTAAAAGTGATAAAGAAATACAACATCAGAAAATATAAATTAAAAAGTTAAAATAGTGAGATTTTTTTTTGCAATAATGAGTTTAACAAGTAAGCTAATATCGACTGGTTTCTCTGCTCCATGTTCACCATCATTTGGGCTTATTTGATTTAATTGTAACCAGTAAGGTGTAAATGCCTGTGAACTGAAATTACTGGATAGTTTTTGCTTCTTAATTTTTTAAATTAAAGTCTTGTTTCTACAAAATCTTAAAGCACATAGTAAATTAGTGTTAGTTTTGGAGAACAGTGAGAGGGAGAGAAACATTGCGGAATCAATTACAAGCCTTTTACCAACCAATAGTTCAGAAAACTAACGTGTCTGACTAAATATTGGTCTACTACAGTGAACACGTAAACATCATTTCAAACAGAAATGAAAATTGATATCAAAATGAAAACTCACTAAATTACATAATAATGCAAAATTTGAAAATAAACACAGGAACGAAATAAATAGAGTATATTAAACATAGATAAAAAGATTTAGCAAAAAAACACGGATAAGAGGGAGAAAAAGAGTTTATATACATACATCAAATATGAACACAAAGAGCGCGAGAAAAAGAGAGGGGGAAGAGAAGAAAGAGATGGAGAATACCTGGAATTGATTTAGGATGGAGATGGAGATCAATTAGGGTGGTCTCACACCTTCAGTACTAAGATGAACTAATTGACTCGGCGACAAATAATTTTAAAATTGACAATATTGATGATGATCATATGAATTGACCACTAATTTCTAATATGATATTTGATAGGTTGATTTGTTTGTGGTTTAAGTGGATAACATGGGCAGTGTTTAATTGTTTCCCATATTTTAATTTTTTTAAGTTAATTTTTCTATGTCCTATGTCAGTGAACGGGACGTATATAGTTTAAAATAGCTGTATAAAAGAGGTTAGTTTTTTTAAAGTTCGTAATTGCATTTAATCAAATAGCCTGTAGGGCTAGATTACACACGATAAAATCAGGAACAGTAGAGTACCATTCTTAAGGACCTGACACAAAATAAGAAGCATGTGTTAACGTATGTGCTATCTTATTTGCAGATCGGTATACAAACACAAGTAACACTTCCTCAAAGGGTTCAAGTAAATTCCTACAATCATCCATAATCGTATTAAACATTGATTTTCCTTGTCCAGCTTGAATTGCATCCACCAGTATTTTAGCATCTGTCTCGAAAATACGACTACATCATAAGTGCACATAGGCAACGGTTTTTATCCGGCGTTGCACGAAAAGCGTTGCATTATTTACATAATTTTCAGTTTATTGCAACATAGTGGAGAAAGCGTTGCAGTACATTGAAGCTACCATTGCTAATAACTGTCAGTGTTACGCAGCATCCAATAGTAGAGGTCATAGCGTTGCAATATATTTTTTTTATTTAATAAATGCTGACATGGAAAATAAATCTGAGGTGGCATGTTGGGACCCACAGATGCTGACCTGGCATGTGGGTCCCACTGTAGGGGGTCCATTTTTACTGACGTGATATTTGTGGGTCCCAAATCCGGGCCCACTGGTGACGTGGCATGTCGACGTGGCACCAGTGGGTCCCACATGTGGGCCCCGAGATGCTGACGTGACATGCTGGCGTGGCAGAAGTGGGGCCCACTTGCTGATGTGGCACTTCAGGCGTTGCATTTGCTTTCTGGTGTTGCGGTAGGTTATTTAGTGTTGCCTTAGGTATTGTACTATTCTTAAAATTTATTTGTTATATTCATGTTCTAATTTTTTTAAAATTATTTTTAATTGATCCAACCGTACGGATGATATTACCTACTAATTTTAGAGATGTGTAATTGTTTTTAATAAAATAGATTTTATATCACGTGCTTTTTTAATAGTCAAACCACGGTGCAAATGGGTTCACATTACGTAGTCTTGTTCCGGGTGGTGATTCTATTTTTTAAAAAATTTTGTTCAACAATCCAACCGTACCGATGATGATATCTACTAATTTTAGAGATGTCTAAATATTTTTTTAAAAAATTAGATTTTATAGCGTATGTTTTTATAATAGTCAAATTACGGTCAACACGGGTTCATATAACCAAGTCTTGTCCCGAGTGATGATTCTATTTTTTTAAATTTTTGTTCAACGATCCAACCGTACGGATGATGATACCTACTAATTTTAGAGAGGTCTAAATTTTTTAAAAAAAATTAGATTTTACATCGTGTATTTTTATAATAGTAAAATTACGGTCAACACGGGTTCCTATAACGAAGTCTTGTCCCGAGTAGTGATTCTATTTTTTTAAAATTCTTGTTCAACGATCCAACCATACAGATGATGTTACCTACTAATTTTAGAGATGTGTAATTTATTTTTAAAAAAATTAGATTTTATATCGTGTGTTTTTATAATAGTCAAATTACGGTCAACACGGGTTCCTTGTAGATTCTTGTCCCGAATGGTTTCTATTTTTTTAAAAATTCTTGTTCGACAATCCAATTATACAAATAATTGTTCCGATTAATTTTATCATTGTCGTGTTATTTTGACATATATTTTACATTAGTTGTACAATTTTCTTATAATATTTAAAATTGTAAATATTTAATAAAAAACTTAAAAATAATTAAATAATGTTGAGAAACAGATCAGCACACTTTCCCAGACCAAAACATTGGGCGGCTATTTTCCCCCTTAACAAAAAATATCAGTTTACTTTCCTTCTCTCCTTCTCACTCTTTCTCACTCTCTCCTTCTCACTCTTTCTCTCAAAATCCGAGCTTCGTTTTCTAAATCTGAGCTGATATTCGAAGGCTGATATTCACTATCTCCTTCTAACGATTTAAACTCTTTCAATTGGTAAGTATCGGCAACGGTTTTCTAAATCTGAGCTTCGTTTTCTAAATCTGGGCAACGTTTTCTAATCTGAGCTTCGGTTTCAACTTGCAGATACTTTGGGGGCTTTACATTGGTGGATTTTGCAGATATTTTGAACATTTTTTCGATTTAGGGTTTATTTTTTAGGGATTTTGATTTGGGGCTTTAGTATTTTGATTTAGGGTGTATTTTTTATGGCTTTTGATTTGGGGATTTAGTATTTTGATTTGGGGCTTTAGTATTTCGATTTAGGGTTTATTTTTTATGGCTTTTGATTTGGGGCTTTAGTATTTTGATTTGGGGCTTTAGTATTTCGATTTAGGATTTATTTTTTAGAGCTTTTGATTTGGGGTTTATAATTTCCTGTATTTCAAACTTATAATTTGGTGTTTCTTTTCTCTATATTTTGGGCTTGTGTAATAATGTATGTATAATTGTAATTTAGTTTGATTTATGTTGTAATGATTTGATTTTGAATGTTACTGATGTTGTATTGTGTGTTTGATAGGGGGATTTATATCACTGGAAGTAGCTTGATTGGTGTGTCGATTAAAACGCTTGGTATTACTTCGAAGAATCTCATCAGGTTATACTCGAATCCTAGCTTTGCGTATTTTTTTGTGTTGTTATTTTTATATGATTTTGCGGATCTATTTTAGTAATCAACTTGATCTGTTTGGGACTGTGCATTGCTGGTGATGTATTTATATGGTGATCTATTTTGTGGATCTGTTTTAGTAATCTCATCAAGTTATATGATTTCATGTTTTATTTAGGAACAATATTTTTAGCAATTTGGATCCGTTTAAAACCCCCAACTTCTCGAAACATCTTCTTTTAAAAATATCGGCACTTCTTGTTTTAATTTCTGATACATATTTAACTGAAATATTGTTTGTACATTACACACGTATAAACTAATCAGTACAGACTACAGAGCTCTATAAACATCATTCTTTTAACAAAAAAACTAAATTATAATAACTCAGCTATTCCAGGTCAATTTTTAAAGTTATTTATTCCCTATTTCCAGGTCACTTGATATAGAATAATTTATGTTTTTATTTCTATGAAATGATGTTAGAGATTTGATTGTGTTCTGCTATGTTTAATTTGATTCTAGTTAGGTAATTTGACTGTGTTCTTTTAATTTTGTGATCGGAATGTGGGTTTTTTTAATATTTTTCGTAGTTTCCTCCATATGTTGGTGTTTATATTTTAATTTGATTGTGTTCTTTTAATTTGATTGTGTTTCTATTTTAATTTAATTTTTTTTCGTGTTTTTTTTAATTTGATTGTGTTTTTTTAAGGCTTCTATGTTTGTCCAATGACATGGATTAATATTCAGTTTTTTAGTGTATTGTGTTATGTGAGGTTAAGACGGGAATTTGAGATCTCCTTGTCAATATACTCCAATTCCCTAAAGCTAATTTAAAGCTAATTAAAATACGAAATCTACAGGATTGAAGAAGAATTAGTTAGGCCAATCTAATTTATACTTCTTCTTGTTTCTGAACTTCTCAAACACTCACACACTGACTTAATGACCTACTCAACATAAACACATTTACCTTTTTACTCTTGTGGTGCTACTACTTACCGGAATTCCCCGCTTTACTGAAAACAGGGCTGCCAAACTGCCGCAAATAAGTCAGGCCCGTGATCAGTTTTGTAACAAGGAGCAAGACTCTGAAGAAGATATAGCTGACTTGAGGATTTGTGTTGTAGACATCGTTTGGCCTTAGAATCATATCTAGAATGAATATGTATACAAAATATATATTAATTTTATTTTTCTGATGCTTTTAATTTGGACCTCTGTTAGTCAAGTATAAAACCTTAAGTTCATTGTCACATCTACTCTATTTTTTCTAGGTGAAGGTAGGTTCAAACTAAGTTTAGACATTCGTAATGGACTCTGAGGGTAACGTTTGGATAGGAATACCACTACACCATAGAATGGCTATGGCAACCACATTTCTAAAAATTTGAGAAATGATGTTGCAATTGGTAGACCATTGTATATATATTGCAAGGACTTTTAAAATTATTGCAATTGAAGTGCAAAAAAAGAAAAAGGTTAACAATTAGCTATCTATTGTAACAAGAGTTGTTAGGCATTGCAGTACATTAAAAAATTAGCCAAATAAATGGCGGCCTTCTGAAACACAGCTGGACATTATATTTTCAGACAAAGTAAACACAGCTGAAAGAAGAACAAAGCTCATAAACACAGCTCAAAGAGAGGAGAATCTGAGGAGAATCTGAGGAGAAACACAGCTCGTAGAAGTTTGAAGCTCCAAAAAGGTAAAACACAGATCCTTGCTTCAAATCTTTTTCCCTAAATCGATTATAAGTTTGATTACAAAATACCATGTGATTGTTCTTCTTTCAAATCTTAATTGATTATGTTTTCTATGTTTGTTAGGTCCCAATTTGTTTGTAGAAGGGGGGGTTGAATGCAAACAATACCGTTTCGTCGAATAAAATGCAGAATAAAATTGTGAAACAAAATTCAAGTTAAATAAAACTTTTATTAAACTTGAAAGGTGTTACAACTACGGTATCGATTACAAGGGATTAATCTCAAATCAATTATTACAAATTTAGAATAAATTCGACATGAACTTTTTCTATTTTTGTAATTAAAAGATCAAATGCTAAAAGCGATTTGAGATTAAGTTCTAGGGATTTTAATCCGCTAGATTGATATACAAGAACAAGATAAGTAATTCTAGTGGTTTGGATTTAACATTAACAAACTAGAATATTTGATCTTGAATAAGCAGAGGAATGATGAAATATTTTCTTTTGTTTTCTGCTGTGTTTTCTTGTTCTGTATCTGCTCTGTTTTTGCTCAGTTGATAGTTGATATTGTCTTCTGCTTCCTTTTAAATCAATCACAGCCGAAGTTGTTGAGAACTGGTGTGACAATCTATTTGAGCTTGAATGACTTTCGGTGAGACAATCTATTAGAGCTAGGAAGACAATTAAAATGAACTAGCAAGACTTTCGGTATGACTATTGATTGTCATACCGATTGTCATAGTAGTACAATTGAAATTGTTTTTCTGAATACATAATTGATTTTAATCTAATTTGAAAATTCTATCAATACAATTAACTGAAATAGCAAGACATTCGGTATGACTATCAATTGTCATACCGATTGTCATACTAGTACAATCAGTTGTCTTATTTAGAATTATCACAGATTTTAATCAATTAACATTCTGAAAATCCTTAATATTAATTCTAAATTAATTAATCAATTTAATTCAATTAATCAATAAATTAATCCTTGCAGATATAATTTATTTTCTTAATTAAATTATATGATTTAATTAATTAATAGAGAATTAATACTAACCCTGAGCAGCATCCATTCTTCTGACAATCTTCTTAAAGTCTCTGAGACTTATGAATCAATTCCGTCACTTCAATGCTGACACTCGATGTACTGTCTGGTTCATGAGTGACTAACTTTCGTGACGTTTCTTCATGTCTTGACTTTGTTGTTCTGATTGAATCCTTGTAATAAATGATACCTTGACGAGATCTCTGTCACTTGATTAAATCCACGATCTTGATTTATATCACTGAGGCATGATCAAATTCTTGAACTTCTTCCAGTGAATCTTCAAGTCTGCAGATGAACAATGTTTCTTTATTCTTTGACAGATGTTACTTTGTGAGATCTCTCTGATGCTTGATCCACTATTTACTTATTACATTCTTATTTGAGTTGAGTTAAATACTCGAATAAACGAGTAGGCTATGACATATGCCTTTCAATCTCCCCCTATTTGCTTGTTAGACAATAACAACAAATACCTAGAGGATAACTCAACTAACAAATAAGAAAAAGATATAAACAGTAATGTAAAGTAAATAGCAGAAAAGTTCTGGATTATATTTAACATTTTCCAGATTCCAAATGAAATTTACAAGTGAATACAAGATAGATGTTCCTCTAGCCTGAACATATAACTACATTAGACTATCTTGATTCATAACGCTCTAATCATATTACATTGAGTTTTGAGCTAATTGACTTTAACTGTCTTCTCTTCTGACTTCACCTTCTTCTAAATCTTGAAGCAATTCCTTGTCAAAAACACGATCCTTTTCTGAAGTGAAGCTTGCAGGTCTGACTGGTTGAACTCCAACTGTCTTCAACTTATTCTTGAGTTGATTGTACCTTTTAACATTCTTCTCACAATAAGCTTGAATCAAGTCAGCAGCTTGAGTCTTCAACATGGATGAATATCCAGCAGTTCTCAAATGATGTTCCATCCAGACCAGATGCTTAGCTGAGTAGTCTTTAAGAGATTGTACATCTAGCTGACAGATTTGAAGACAATCAGACTTAAAGAATCTCACTTGATGAGGATTGTTGACCACTTGAGGACTAGCCCTGCTGGCAAACTCTTTAAGCCTTTCCCGAAGAACTTCATTCAACTCTGAGCTTCTTTTCACTTTGTTTAAAAGAACCCAAATCTCTGACAACGAACGATTCTCAAATAGATGAAGTGACACTTTGAATGATCCTTCACTCTGACAATATACAAAAATGCTCATCTCATTTAGGGATCTATCAAAAGCAGCTGTGATCCTTGAAACTTCAGTCTTGATAGCATTCATGTACATGTCATTGTTAGGATTTGAGATTTCCAGCTTGTCAAGAAGATGTAAGAACTGCCTATCATTGTTAGTGCATAGCTGAGGCATATCAAGTACTCTCCTAGCTTCATCCCACTTTCCACCAATCTTCAGTCTGACATCTCTTCTCCTTTCTTGAGCTTTAATGTCATGAAGACGTTGCTTTTGAAGAGTTTCTGTTCTTTGAATGTCTTTTCTCCTGTCAATGATCTGAGAGACCTTCTTAAGTTCAGCTTCTTTTCTTTGCATCTCTGACTGCTCTTTCTGAAATTCTTTCTCAAACCTAGGATCCACTGTATCTTCTTCTTCCCAATCTTCAAAATCACTTTCTTCTTCAGCTTCAAATAACCCATCTTTATCTTCCTGAACTGGTTCAGTGGGAATGTCAAAAATATCGAAGTCATCCTGTTCTCCACTGTAGTAGGCATCATCAGCCTTTCCTTTATCTCCAGCAGAAGTATCTTTTTCTTTCCCTTTGGAACTACTCCCTTTCTTCTCCCCCTTAGTTGAGGGATCCTCTGCTGACTTTCCTCTGAAACCTCCACCACTTCCAGAGCCTGATCCTCCACCAGACGGTCCTTCAAAATAAGCTTTTTGTTCTTCATTAGGGCAATGAGAATTCTTGATCATGTAATATAAGTGCTTCATGCCTTCATTTAGATGTTCCATGCCCGTCTCTATCTTTAGAAATCTTGAGTTGTCCAGTGAATGATTCATCTCAACGAGGTCTTCAAGAGAAGTCATTCTTGTATGTAGGGAGCAGAAGTTGGATATGTCATCAGCTGATAAATTTGGAGTGTCCTGAATAGAATTGAGCTTTGGTATTACAGTAGTCTTTAAATCTGAGATGTCATTCCTTATGATTGCAAGCTGATTGTCGACATAGGTGGAAGAAGAAGACCGTTCAACCACTTGTGCTTTAAATGCTTGAGCTTCAGCTTGACTTTTAGCAAGTTCTTCTTTCAGTGCAGCAATCTGAGCTAACAGGTTGACAGTATCAGTGTCTGTGTGTGCTCTCACCTGAAGTTCACTCGTATTTGGTTCACTCATCTCACGTGCATGTGTTTCTCTCAATATGATTGCTCGTGAGGAGTCTTCCAATTGCTGTCCTTGGGTACCTGCATTAAAAATCACCCTAGCCTCTTCAAGAGAGGTCAGTGGTGGTGCAATGGGAATTCGCGAGTCCCGATCCTCAGTCAATGCTATCAAATCTTTTGGAATAGATGTCTGAATTGCTTCAGGGATAGATTGACCGAGTTGCCCTCCACTTTCTCCAGATAAATCTGCGAGTGGAGAATCCCATAAGGGAGCCAGAGGTGTTTGATCTGGGAGGGGAGAAAATGACTCTATTAAAGATGGCGGAGAGTCAGATTTTCCCTCTGAAGCATGTGACTGCTCTTCTGCCGTAACTATGGCAGGCACTGTAACCGACACTACGTGCACTCCTCGCTGGGTGTCCTGAGTATTATCTGGGGAAGTGTATGGTTCCATTGTGAGTAATGGAATTGTGCTTGACTCAGTACAAGATGCCATGGCCCGATGGCGAATTTCAATAGATGCATCCTGTTGAGAGAATGCCTCTAGTAACTGTTCATTGGCCATTTCAAAGTCCATGTCCTGTTGGGAGGACAAGGATGGGCTTTCAGATGCCTCAGAATAGGTTTTTCTTTTCTTAGGAGGAGGCAGAGCTGAGGGTTCACTCATATTTAACATTGCACTACTTCCTAGTAATCTTCTGGGTAACATTTTAGACAGTGTGGGAGAGGGTGAGATAGAATGAGACTCTGTGTTTGGCTCTATGACCTGGGATTGAAGCTGTGGTTCTACAACTTCATGGTCAGCCCTATCAACCACTGAGGGTCTGTTAACAGAAGTAGGAAGAGAGTGAGAGTGAGGAGTTACTACCTGTAATGGAAGAGCCTGGGTGGCTTGTACCACTGGAGGTTGAGGTTGCTGTTCATGGCCGGGTAGATTAAAAATAGGTAAGGGAATATAATTGGCCATGAAAGCAGATACAAGTACTGGTACTTGCATAAATTTGAAGGTTGTATCTTGGCGAGTGTAAATCTTTTTGCTAACTGGTGGGGGTTCGGTTACAGCCGAGTTAGCAAAAAGTGCTTTGTGTTCAGGGGTGAGTAGATGATCTGCTATGAGCATAAGAAAACGAGCATAGTAACATGATACCCTACGATTTGTAGAATGATCACGTAAAGCAGAAGTTAGACGTCTCAAGAGAATGGGAAAAAGTAGTTTGCCAAAATTGATCCTTTGATTGAAAACAACCGCAAGACCAATATACTGCAGGGTGGAAGTAATGTTATGAAAATTAGATTTTGTGCAGTTGGCAAACACTTTGGAAAGAGTATCGAAGAATATATCCCATTCAGACACCAAATTCGATTTAGAAAGTTTGGTTAAATTGATCACCCCCTGATAGTGAATGGCATTGAAAAAATTTGTGATATCATTTTCAGAGGGTAAATTACAGAAATTGTCTAGTGGAAAATTTAAAGCACGATTGACGACTGTTTCATCAACTACATACTGTGTGTTTGCGATGGTGAATGAAAAAGATTTTGAATCATCGGCCACAGTAGAAGTTGTGCAAATCAGTCTAAGTAGATCGATGTTTAAAATCACATTTGATTTAATAGCAGAGCTAACAATCGAATGATCATTTAAAAATCTAATCCAAGGCTTAAATTTTTCAACATCACATTTTTCCGGATTGAAATAACCAACTTGATTATGCGCGACAATTTGGAAATTGAGAGCCATTTTTTTTATAAAATAATAATAAGACACAAGCTTTTCAGAATTTTAAGAATAATATTAAGAAAATTCGAATTAATTAAATTAATTTAATAATTCGAATTAAATTAATTATAATCGAAAAATTTAGACAGAAATGTATCTCGTTAAAATTCTTAACTCACAAGCACAATTTTGATAAACCAAAAGACACAAATCTGATAAGTTTTTTATAATAACTTTTATTTTTTAAGAAAATTTCAGCAGCACTTCTTTATGTATATACTTGTATGTATATATCACAAAGTGATGATTAAGAGTGCTGAGTAAAAACTCGAGCAAAGAAATAATTGGATTGATGGTTTTGTTCTTGTTCGAGGAGAGAGAAGAGAGTAAAAGAGAGTAAAAAAAAAAAAAAAAAAAACTGTTCAAATTTTTGAGAAATGAAACTGCTGTGATGGTTTAAAACAATACACAACACACACTTATATATGACAGCTGGTATGACAATCCGGGATTGTCATACCGATTGTCATACCAGGCAAAAAGAAGGAAATGAAACAAATAAAATAAACAACTGGTATGACAATCTGATAGTCATACCGATTGTCATACCAGTACAAAATAAAACAATATAATTCTGATATTAATTTTATTACTGGCATGACAATCAATAGTCCTACCGATTGTCTTGCCAGTTATAAAATTAATCTGATATTAAAATAAGCAATCAATATTACTAAAATGACTTTCAGCAAGACAATTTCAATTGTCTTGCCGATTGTCTTTCTAGAATAAGATAAAATAAGCATAACAGATTTATATTTTCATGTTTACTGAAATGATTTTCAGCAAGACAATTTTAATTGTCTTGCCGATTGTCTTTGCAGTAGAAAAACAAAATGACTATGTACAGACAACTATTAATGTACTGAAACTTTATTACAAAATAGTAAAACTGAACTAAATACTTAACATTTTTACAGAAAATAAAGACAATATTTCAGAATTAATTATTTTTATTCCAAAAATAGATTTCTGTTGAATTTTAGCAAATAAAATTCATAGAAAAATATTTTTAGAGGGAATAAAATATTCTGAGATATTTTAAATTAACAAGTAGAGTAAATAACATAGATAAGATAATATATATAACATAGAAATAAGCAAGAAATATGATAAAATGATAAAATAAATTTGCAAATGAATTTTTCATTTATGAAAAATTCATTTGTAAATTCATTCAAGAACAGATTCCAGATATTAATTAAATTAATCACAAAAACTATTTAACATGCCCAATTTACCAACTAATCTGGTAAATGTGGATTCGTCAAGTGGTTTAGTGAAAATATCTGCTATTTGTTCTTCTGTTGGAACAAAAAATAGTTCAACAGTACCATTCATGACGTGCTCTCTAATAAAATGATACCTGATGTCAATGTGCTTTGTCCTCGAGTGCTGCACAGGGTTGTTGGTGATGGCTATTGCACTTGTGTTGTCACATAAAATAGGAATCTTGTTCAATACAGAGCCATAGTCTCGTAGTTGGTTCCTAATCCACAAGATCTGAGCACAGCAGCTTCCAGCAGCAATATATTCAGCCTCGGCCGTTGAGTTGGAAACTGTTTGCTGTTTCTTGCTGTACCATGAGACTAGCCTGCTTCCTAAGAATTGACAACTTCCTGAGGTGCTTTTCCTATCAACAACACTTCCTGCATAATCTGAATCTGTATATCCGACAAGGTTAAAACCAGATTCTTTAGGGTACCAAATACCTAGATTTGGTGTTCCCTTAAGATATCTTAAGATTCGTTTAACAGCAACGAGATGAATATCTCTAGGATCCGCTTGGAACCTTGCACATAGGCATGTAGCATACATAATATCTGGTCTACTTGCAGTAAGATAGAGTAACGAGCCAATCATACCTCTGTAGCTTGTGACATCTACCTTAATGGAGTTTTCACATGGTCCAAGCTTGACAGCTGTAGTTGATGGAGTCCTTGCTGATGCAGAGTCCTCTAGATTGTATTTTTTGAGGAGTTCCTTGAGATACTTGGATTGACAAATAAATGTTCCATCTAACCTTTGATTTACTTGTAATCCAAGAAAGAACTTCAGCTCTCCCATCATGCTCATTTCAAACTTGCTGTGCATTAACTTAGCAAATCTCTTACAGAGATTATCATTAGTAGACCCAAATATTATATCATCCACATAGACTTGGACTAATATAGTATCATTCTTATGTTTTTTAGAAAAGAGAGTTTTGTCTATGACACCTCTAATAAAGCTATTTTCAATAAGAAATTCAGAGAGAGTGTCATACCATTTTCTTGGTGACTGTTTTAGCCCATAGATAGCCTTGAAAAGAAAGAAGACAAAATCCATATGATCTGGATCTTCAAAACCAGGAGGTTGCTCCACATATACCTCTTCATCCAGCTTTCCATTCAGAAAGGCGCTCTTGACATCCATTTGATAAACTTTAAAGTTTGAAAATGCTGCGAATGCCAGAAATATCCTGATGGCCTCAAGTCTAGCCACTGGAGCATAGGTTTCATCATAATCAATACCTTCAGCTTGAGAATACCCTTTAGCTACCAGTCTTGCCTTGTTTCTTGTAACCACACCATCTTCATCTAGTTTATTCCTGAATACCCACCTTGTACCAACAGCTTTCTTGTGTACAGGCCTAGGTACCAGTTTCCAGACTTGTTGACTTTCAAACTGATTGAGTTCATCTTGCATAGCAATCACCCAATCTGGATCAGTTAGTGCTTCTTCAATTTTCTTAGGTTCCATCTCAGAAAGAAATCCTGAGAACAGACACTCATTTTGAGTAGCACGTCTAGTTCTGACTCCAACATCTGGATCACCAATAATCAACTCAAAAGGGTGAGCTTTATTCCAGACTGTCTGTCTTGGAAGATTTGATCTTGATGATTCGCCTTGAAATTCATTGTGATGTTGTGTCCTACTAGATGATCCTTCAGCATCTCCCCCTGAGTTGTTGCCATGTTGACTTGAAGATTCTCCGTCAGTAGCAGTGGTATCTCCATTGTTTCCAGAGTTTCCATCACTATTACCTTGAGTATTATTAGGATTAACAGGTTCTTCAACAGCAACAACCTCAGGTTCTTGACCATGTTCTGACTCTGAATCTGACGTATCATCAAACTTCAGTTTCTCAGAAGGATCTTCAGTTTGGATACTAGGGAGTTTAGTGTCATCAAAAGTAACATTGACACTTTCAGTTACTTTGTGTTGATCAATGATATACACTCTATATGATCTTCTTCCATATCCAACAAAAATACCCTCATATGCCTTTGCCTCGAACTTACCACGACGATCATCTCCATCCTTGAGTACGAAGCATCTGGCACCAAATACATGAAAGTATTTGATAGAAGGTTTCTGTTCATTCAAAATCTCATAAGGAGTTTTCATGAAGTCTTTGTTGATTAGAGTTCGATTCTGAGTATAACATGCAGTATTGACAGCTTCAGCCCAAAAGTACATTGGAAGACCTGATTCATTTAACATCGTTCTTGCAGCTTCAATCAATGTACGATTCTTCCTTTCTACCACTCCATTTTGCTGAGGGGTTCTAGGAGCTGAAAATTGTCTGGTAATCCCTTTGTCTGTACAAAATCCATTTAGAAGTGCATTCTTGAATTCTGTTCCATTATCTGACCTTATTGCTCTAACAGGGACGTTAGAATCTAACTCAATCATCTTGATATGATCAATCACAACTTGTGGTGTTTCATCCTTAGAGTGAAGAAATAAAACCCACGTATACTTGGAATAGTCATCAGCTATCACAAGACAGTAACACTTCTTTGACATAGAAAGGATATTAACTGGACCAAATAAATCCATGTGCAATAATTGCAGAACACCAGTTATGGAAGATGTGTCAGTGCCTTTGTGACTTGCTTTCTTTGACTTTCCTTTCTGGCAAGCCTCACATAGTCCTTCTGGAGAGAATTCCAGCTGAGGCAGACCTCTTACCAGTTCTCTTTTGACAAGAGAATTCATTGTCTTGAAATTGAGATGGGAAAGTCTCTTGTGCCATAGCCAACTCTCATTTGACGATGCTTTTGCATAGAAACAATTGACTTCAAGATTGCTTCCAGAGTTCATGTCAGCTACGAACAGATTTCCTTTCCGTATTCCCATTAAGGAGGGTTTTTCACTTTTCTTGTGCAGAATCTGACACTTCAGCTTGTCGAATAAAACATTGTAGCCGTTGTCACAGAACTGACTAATGCTAAGCAGATTGTGTTCAAGTCCTTGCACAAGATATACATTTTCAATGATAACATTTCCAGCTTGCAAACAGCCATATCCCTCCGTTAAACCTTTGCTGTTATCTCCAAAGGTAACCACTGGGCCAGCTTTCTCAACCACATTTGATAGCAGGGCTCTATCTCCGGTCATATGTCTTGACGATCCACTGTCAAGAATCCACACTACCGGTTGTACCTGTTTAATGCCCTGCAATACAAATGGATTAGAACTTCTTCGGAACCCAAGCTTGGCTGGGTCCGGCATACTTGTAAAATTGGCCTTTATCAGGCAAAACAACATTCTTAATTTCACTATTCTCAACATTCTCAATGACTGAACATTTGACCTTTAAAACAGCCTTATCAGATTTATGTTTAGGCTTAGGCACAAATGTCTCCTTTCTAGCTTTAGGAGGACTAGCAGTCTTAGACCTATCATGCTTTCTATTATTCACATGCTGACGAGGAGTAGTCTTATCATTAGAAGCATGCTTACCATTAAAATAAGCAAACAACAGATTAAAAGCACAAGACATACAATCAGGAACACCACATGCTTTATGAGAAGGATTAACAATAGGCAACTTATGCATGGTAGACATGGCATTTGTGCTATCCAACTCATGTGTGTCTGAGTTAGTCTCAGTTGCTTTCACAACCTTGACTGGAACTTTTGACACACTTGACTTGGAGACAGTTTTCCCATTAGCATTATCTTCAGCACGGATTTCTTCTTGAATAATAAAAGAGGTCTCATCAAATGGTTCAGCAATTGATTCCTTATAGAGGGGTTCATCAACACCCTTAAGCACATGTGGTACTTCCCTGCCTTTAGCACATACATGAGGAGGGGAGTTTATGCCTAATTTTCCAATAGCAGCATTGTAATCATAACCTATTCCATGTGTTTGATTAACAGCTTGCTTATTGTAAAACTCTTTGGACTTCGAACAAGAATTAAAGTAAGCTTTAACCTTAGCCTCAAGACCGGTGATCTTGTCTTTGAGAATAGTTTCGAGTTGTCTATAACAGTCAACTCTATTCTCTAGAAAAGATACTTGGTCTTTAAGTTTATCTTGATTAATGTGCACAAGTCTTAATTCATTGACCTCTTTCTCAAGGTCTTTGATTTGTTGATTTAACAATTCATTATCACGACGAGCACAATCTAAGTTACCTCTTAGATGATAAACCATTTCAGCATCAGAAAGTTTTACCTCTTTTCTTGACGATGAGGTGCTTGCATCACTAGCCATGAGAGCAAGATTCCCAACTTCTTCGTCTTCACTGTCAGTATCATCCCAACTTCTTCCCTTTGCCAGGTACGCCCTTTCAGATTTACTCTTCTGATTAGAATCATAAGAGTTCTTCCTTGCTTGTTTTGGCTTCCTGCATTCTGTGGCAAAGTGTCCCAACTCATTACAGTTGAAGCATCGAATGGTGCTTCGATCAACCATCCCTGTTTTATACCCACCACTGCTGGTGTTAGAGGATGAAGATCCACCTTTCTGGAATCTGTTGTAGTTGGACTTGTACTTGAACTTGGGATTCCTTTTGAATCTGACATTTGAGAATCTCTTGACAATCAGGGCCATTGACTCATCCTCCAATTGCTCCAGTTCTTCCAAGGAATAAAAATCATCTCCTGATTGATTTGTAGTAGGAGAATCAAATTCTGCTACTATCACATTATCTTCAACCTTGGAGGACTGTACCATTCTATCTGACTGTTGAGATTGTTGTTGATATAGTGGTAGTTGTTGTTGTTGTTCATCAGCTACCAGAGCAGTAGACGTGCTGACCACTCTTCCTTTCCCGTAAACTTCCTTCTGCTGAATCTGCTCCAACTCATAAGTCTTTAACACACCATATAGCCTTTCCAAAGAAATCTCACTCAGATCTCTTGCTTCTCTTATGGCAGTGATTCTATGTTCGAGATGAGTTGGCAGTGTTAAAAGGAACTTTTTATTGACCTCCCTGATGGAATAGTATTTCCCATTAATGTTCAGGTTGTTGATCAATGCATTGTACCTCTCAAACACTTCAGTGATTCCTTCTCCTGGATTAGATTTAAAGTATTCATACTCAGAGGTTAGGATTTCTAGTTTGTTCTCCCTAACTTCCTCTGTGCCTTCATTAATAATCTCAATAGTTTCCCAGATATGTTTAGAATCTTTACAATTCATCACATGTCTGTTCATTAGGGGATTAAGGGAATCTACTAAGATTAATTGAAGGCTAGCATCCAGGGAAGCTTCTTCTATTTCAGCAGGAGAGAAGTCCTCAGGATCCTTCACATACGTTCTCGCTTTGGTGATCACCACATCATTCTCTATTACCTCTGGTTCAATAACCATAGGAATTTTTGGACCCTTCTTCAACACTTGCAAATATTTGGGATTAGCAACCTGTAAAAACAGTAGCATCTTCTTCTTCCACATCACATAATTTTCTTTATCGAAAAGTGGAATTTTAACGGTTCCAACTTTTTGTGTAGTCATTATGAATTTTTGAGTGAATAAAAATTCAAGAAGTGAAAGAAACACAAAAGTCTAGGATCTAGATTTGTACGTTAATCAGAAGGCTCTGATACCAATTGTTAGGTCCCAATTTGTTTGTAGAAGGGGGGGTTGAATGCAAACAATACCGTTTCGTCGAATAAAATGCGGAATAAAATTGTGAAACAAAATTCAAGTTAAATAAAACTTTTATTAAACTTGAAAGGTGTTACAACTACGGTATCGATTACAAGGGATTAATCTCAAATCAATTATTACAAATTTAGAATAAATTCGACATGAACTTTTTCTATTTTTGTAATTAAAAGATCAAATGCTAAAAGCGATTTGAGATTAAGTTCTAGGGATTTTAATCCGCTAGATTGATATACAAGAACAAGATAAGTAATTCTAGTGGTTTGGATTTAACATTAACAAACTAGAATATTTGATCTTGAATAAGCAGAGGAATGATGAAATATTTTCTTTTGTTTTCTGCTGTGTTTTCTTGTTCTGTATCTGCTCTGTTTTTGCTCAGTTGATAGTTGATATTGTCTTCTGCTTCCTTTTAAATCAATCACAGCCGAAGTTGTTGAGAACTGGTGTGACAATCTATTTGAGCTTGAATGACTTTCGGTGAGACAATCTATTAGAGCTAGGAAGACAATTAAAATGAACTAGCAAGACTTTCGGTATGACTATTGATTGTCATACCGATTGTCATAGTAGTACAATTGAAATTGTTTTTCTGAATACATAATTGATTTTAATCTAATTTGAAAATTCTATCAATACAATTAACTGAAATAGCAAGACATTCGGTATGACTATCAATTGTCATACCGATTGTCATACTAGTACAATCAGTTGTCTTATTTAGAATTATCACAGATTTTAATCAATTAACATTCTGAAAATCCTTAATATTAATTCTAAATTAATTAATCAATTTAATTCAATTAATCAATAAATTAATCCTTGCAGATATAATTTATTTTCTTAATTAAATTATATGATTTAATTAATTAATAGAGAATTAATACTAACCCTGAGCAGCATCCATTCTTCTGACAATCTTCTTAAAGTCTCTGAGACTTATGAATCAATTCCGTCACTTCAATGCTGACACTCGATGTACTGTCTGGTTCATGAGTGACTAACTTTCGTGACGTTTCTTCATGTCTTGACTTTGTTGTTCTGATTGAATCCTTGTAATAAATGATACCTTGACGAGATCTCTGTCACTTGATTAAATCCACGATCTTGATTTATATCACTGAGGCATGATCAAATTCTTGAACTTCTTCCAGTGAATCTTCAAGTCTGCAGATGAACAATGTTTCTTTATTCTTTGACAGATGTTACTTTGTGAGATCTCTCTGATGCTTGATCCACTATTTACTTATTACATTCTTATTTGAGTTGAGTTAAATACTCGAATAAACGAGTAGGCTATGACATATACCTTTCAATGTTCAATCTTGTTTCTTATCCTCAAAATACATTTTAATCGATTGTGCATGTTCTACTTTTTTGTTTTAGTTATTTTGTTTAATCGGTTGTGTATAATTTTAATTAGGGATTTTGTTTTGTGATTATTGTATGAGTACTGACTATGTTGTCATCGATTATAACTTTGTTTGTTTATTTTTTGATTTAGTTTATAACTATGAGATCTTTCAATATGAATTTTAATTAGGAATGGTTAGGCTTGTATTGATAAAATCTCATTTTATAAATGAGATTTTATAATTATGATTATATAATTTATGATGTATGTCTTTTGTTTCTTTCTTTGTGTAGAAAATAGGTTTGTGAACAATCAATATGACTTTGGTTTCACTTCCAAAGTACAGTGAGGCCTATTGTAATGGGGTGACAGATTTTATACAAAATGCTTTCGATAATTTTGCCACAGGATCTGAACTAAGATGCCCTTGCAAAGATTGTAGTAATAGTTTCTGGTTTTCTGAAGAAGACGTGTATGACCATCTCGTTAGTAACGGTCTGTGTCCATCGTTTGTTAATTGGGTATACGAAGTGTCAACCCCTAAGTTTAAAAAAGTTGATCAGGAGATGGATTGTGATAGTGGTATGGGCCTAGGTGAAGATTTTGATAAAATGATTCGTGATGAAAGTAGAGTTAGGAATGGAATGAATAACACAGCAAAAAGGTTTTATAAGCTTGTTGAGGAAGGGAAACAACCTTTGTATCCGGGGTGTGAACAATTTACTCTTTTAGGATTTATAGTGAAACTTTACTTATTAAAGTGCACTCATGGTTTTACTGAGGGTGCCTTTAGCGGTATTCTGAAGTTGATAAAGGAGGCATTTCCTGATGTTAATCTGCCTTCTTCTTTTAAGGTGGCCAAAAATATGATTAGAGAATTAGGTCTTGATTATCAGAAAATACACGCTTGTCCCAATGATTGCATGTTGTATTGGGGGGAAAATTTAAACTTAACAAAGTGCAAATTTTGTGGGGTTTCAATATGGAAACTCCCAAAAAACAGGACTGATGCACCTGTTTCTCCTGACTTAGAAGAAAAAAAGTCGAAAGTTCCTGCAAAAGTCTTACGATATTTCCCGTTGAAACCAAGGCTCCAACACTTATTCATGTGTAAAGACTACTCTAAACTCATGACATGGCATGCACTAGAAAGAACAAAAGATGGAAAGCTACGACATCCGGCCGATGCAGAGGGTTGGAAGTCGATGGATGCTAACCGTCCAAATTTTGCAGCGGACCCTCGAAATATCAGGTTAGGTTTAGCAGCAGATGGGATTAATCCTTATCGATCGATGAATATAAGGCACAACACTTGGCCAATTATTCTAGTGAATTATAATCTTCCTCCTTGGTTGATTATGAAACCTGAAAACTTAATTCTTTCAACACTAGTCCCCGGACCCGTGTACCCTGGTAATGATATAGATGTATATATGCAGCCACTCATCGCTGAGTTGAAAGAATTATGGGAAGTAGGTTTACAAACCTACGATGCCTATGCTGATGAAACATTCATGTTACGTTCGAATCTTCTCTGGACCATTAGTGATTTTCCAGGGTATGCCATTTTATCGGGTTGGAGCACGAAGGGTAAGTTAGGTTGTCCGAATTGCCATTACTGTACTTCTTCATTGTATTTGAAGCATAGCCGTAAAGTCTGCTATATGAACCACATAAAATTTCTACCTCCTGACCACAAGCATAGGTTTGATACTAGAAGATTTAATGGTAAGGTTGAAACTGATGTTTGCCCCCTCCATTATCTGGAAAGGATATTGAAGAATTATTGCACGGATATGAAAATTATTTTGGGAAACGAGATGCAAAGAAGAGGAAAAGGGGTGCAGATTGTCCATTTAAAAAGAAGTCTATATTCTTTCAATTACCATATTGGAGAGATAATTTAATTAGACATAATCTAGATGTCATGCATATAGAAAAAAATATATGTGATAAAATAATAGGGACTTTGTTGAATATGGGTGGCAAGACGAAAGACCATATCAGTGCCCGAAAAGATTTGCAGGAAATGGGTATTCGAAAGGTTCTTCATCCCATTAAAATTGGAGATAACAATCGCTATGAAATCAGGGCAGCAACTTTTGACATGAAGAAAGCTTTTGTACATTATTCATGGACGCTAAGTTGCCCCACGGAACTGCATTTAATATCAATCGATGTGTAAATGTAGCTGAACGAAAGATATTCGGGTATAAAAGTCATGATGCGCACTTTATACTCCAGTATCTACTACAATTTGTTGCTGTAAAGAACTTAAAACCAGAGGTCGCAATACCTTTAGTCAGATTAGGTGCATTTTTCCGGGGGATATGCGGAAAAGTGTTGGACCTGGAAGAAGTTCATAAGTTGCAGGAGGAAGTTATTGAAATACTCTGCCAATTAGAAATTAACTTCCCGCCTGCATTTTTTGACATCATGGTTCACCTTCCAGTCCACTTATGTAAGGAAGTGGAATTTGGGAGACCGGTGCATCTAAGATGGATGTTTGGTATTGAGAGATATCTAGGTAAATTGAAGTCATATGTCCGAAATAGAAGTAAACCAGAAGGGTCTATAGCAGAAGGGTACCTGGCAGAAGAATGCGTGACATTTTGTTCCAGATTTCTAACTAATAGTAGAAAAACAGAGATTGAGAAGAACATAAATGTTGGATACCCCATTGGTTCGAGGAGAAACAAAGATGGAAAGTCTGTCTACTTGGCGGAACATGTTTGGATAAATGCTCATCGGTACATACTATTAAACAGTTGAAATGTCGAGATTGAGAAGCTTATCGAGTACGTTCGTATTCCCTTTATATGTTCAAGTTAATATAGTAGTTTAAACTAGGAATATAGATGGTAATTTTAATTTCATTTTGATGTACAAATTGTAGGGAACATCGTATTTTATATGATAATGAAGCAAAGACAAAGAAATACAAAAAAGAAAGAACACATACTCTAGAATTTCATAACTGGTTAAAGGCTAAGGTTGAGAAAAGAACTGAAAATACATTGGAATTATCAAATTTGACAAGGGGGCCTCAACGAGCAGTGAAAAAATTTAGTGGATATGTCATAAATGGATTCAGATTTCACACCAGGATAAGGGATACCAACTGTACTACACAAAATAGCGGTGTCATCTTGACAGCTCTAACCACCAGTTTTGCGAGTTCGAAGGATCAAAATCCAACAATTGGGGATGTTATTTACTACGGAGCAATTGAAGAGATTATTGAAGTAGATTATTAGGGTGCATTTACGGTTGTTTTGTTTAGGTGCATTTGGTATCAAAAGGATAAGGACTGCTTTGGGCTCACATGTGTCAATTTTAGTAAATTATGTCAAAAGGATGATCCATTTGTACTAGCTACACAAGTACAACAGGTATTCTACATTCAAGATTGTACCGAAAAGAACTTGTGGTTTGTTGTTAAGAAACTACCGAAAGAGCACAATGGAATAGACGAGGAAACTGATGATATGCTTGAAGATCTTTGCGGACCTACCATGCATGATACTGAACTTGAATACCCATTTCAGAAACAAACTGATGATGTGACTTGGCATAAGGATGACATCCCGAATGAAAATGTGTCATCCGGTGAAGAGGAAGAAGATCATGATGATGACCATGACGAATGAATGGACATGCTGACTTCTTTATTTCTGTTTTTTATGCTCATCTGTTGCTTTTAAGTATGAAAAACTTTGTACCACTACTTGTAACTTATTCCTGATTGCTTGTAAAATTTGATGATCAGTTCACTTGTTATTTGCTACTTGTTGTTTGTTGTAACTTATTCCTGATTGTTTGTTATTTAATTTTTATATTTCACTCGTTACTTGATAGTAATTGATTATATCTGTATAATGTGGGGACTAATTAATATTCATGTTCATGTTATTTTCAGGTTATGGAAGAAAACTATTTTTTCCTCAGGTTCCACCATAAGGGCCAGTTTCAAAAAACCAAATACACAAATGGAACAACTACAACAATTAATGCAGCTGCGGATCCTGATAGATTTTCATTCTCGGTACTGATGGAGTATGTTAAAGATGACCTTGGATATACAGAAATTGGAGGAGTTTATGCGAAGAAAGAAGATGGATGGAAACTACTGATGACTGATAAAGATGTAGATGATCTTGTAGCAGGGGTAAAACTTGGTTCTTTCTTGGATATTTACCTTGACAATATGGTGGACACATCTATTGTTCCTGCTACCCAGATACAGCCACATGTTGTCATAAGACCAAGGACACAATTTGAAGGTAAAATAATTTTGGCTCCAAATAATTTTTTATATGAATTTGAGTACTGAACTGACAGTTTATATCTTTTTTGTCTTTATATCGTAGGTGCTGATTTACCCTTGAAAAGGAAGTTTGTGACGATTAAAGATCTTAAACAACAGACAACTGATAAGATAAAGTCACGAGCTTTGGTGGAGAATGAAATAGAACATGATAAACAGATCAGTACCAGAAAGCTTAGAAAGGCAGGTGATAAGGTAATTTTTTTATCCCGGTGTAATGACATTGTATGCTTTATTGTCATCTTATATTTAAGTTTATTAATTGGGTGCTTGGTTTAGAAGAAACTTGTTGATTATGAGCTAAACAGAAGAAGGAGAATGGAAGCGAATGCGAAAGAAGCTGATAAGTATAAACTGAAGGAGAAGGCATATGAGTTCTTTACTGCTGGGAAATCCACCAAGAAAGCAAAGAAAACAGTTACAGATCCTTGGTCAGAAGCTGAATTTGATCGAGCATATGTTTCTGGACATGATAGTTTAAGCGAAGAAGAAGCAGAACATGTTATTCCTCAGGTTTATTTTTTTACAAATACAACTCCTTTGTTTTTGTGGAACATAAAATTTTGTTGACTATTTTTTGTGTATTTAGCCAAAAAAGAAAGTAAAAACTGTTAAAAAGGTTAACGAAGTCGTCGTCAGACCAAGGACCCGTTCATGTTCAGTAAATCAAACTGAAGGGAGAACAGAGGTATATGAAATTATTTTAATATAATTTATCTTTGTGTATTTCATATGCATCTACATAGTTGATTTTAGTTGTAATTTAATTCTTGTTTTAATTTAATTTATTTTTTTGTATTATTCGCAAGGTTAATGATAGAGATATATTACCACCTCCCCCGCCACTACCAGCTCCCCCGCCACTTCCTCTTGATCTTACACAGTTGCAAAGGCCTCCTGCCAATGAAGGGATTGGTACAATGGAGGCATTTGTTGATTTACAAAAATGTAAAAAAGATGCGGAACAACAAATGCGTGTCAATGATGATGAAAATTGTGATGGGAATAACTTCCAAACTGTTGTGGATAGTGTCTTCGAAATAGGTTTGTTTCAAATAGTAGGTAATGGTCTTATTTTTTATATCAGGAATACGCATATTTATTTGTGGCTATTTTTGTAGGTAAATCTAGTACCAAAAGTACAAGGCGTAGAGGACCTACAAAAATGAATCATGTTTTCACAAGGAGACTCGATGAAAGGCCGGTTATTAATTTAAATCGTGACCTCCAGCCCGTGTCAAAGGAAAAAAAGGTCATTACTGAATTCAGTAGTTTCATCGGGACGATAGCAAGGCTGTACATCCCACTTGATTATGTAAATTGGTCTAAAGTTCCTGAAGCAATAAAAGATGGATGGTGGGAATATATCAAGGTAAAAAGCACTTTAATTGTTTTTTACTAAACATGTTCAGTATTTTTTTTCTAAATTAACTTGTTATGTGTTTTAACACAGTATTTTATGTAAATTGTGTTGTCCTTATTATTTATTCTAGTGACGTAAATTGTGCAATAACCTGTTTTTTTTATCATAATATTTCTTTAATTCTTGATTCATATCATTTCCTTGTTAGACAAAAATACTGGTTTGTTTATCGTAAATAGTTGCTTCTTTCTTGATTCTTATCCGTATTTTTATATACCTTATTAGACAAAGTACATAATTCCTGAGGAAGGCAAGGATTGGGTAATTAAAAGCCTTGCTGATGACTGGAGGGTATATAAATCTCGTGTTAAGAGTGCATGCTATACCAAATTTGATACCGACGCTGAAAGGATGAAAAGCAGGCCTGCAAATATTCTAGTGGAACAGTTCAAGGTGCTTCTCAAGTACTGGAGTGATGAATCAGTCAAGAAAAAAGCTGAAACAAATAAAAAAAATCGAAAGAATGTGACTGATACTCATACTGCTGGGCGCACTAGTTTTGCTCATATTCGTAATGAAATGGTATGACGTACCCATATTTGTTGTTTACCAGTCCCTTCATTTATTTCTTGTAAGAAAACTGATATATTTTATTTTATTCTAGAAAATTGGTAAAGATGCCCGTGCACAAGAAACAAAGACGGCAATTTATCCAAAAACCCGCAAAGGCCATAAAATGATGGTAAAAATAGCACTTTTATATTTCTTGACCAATTTTACAAGTATTTTTGTTCATAAATTGCATCTTCAGATTTTATGACAAATTTTATAAGTATTTTTGTTAATAATTAGCCCTGCTTTATTTTTTCATAAATTTTACAAGGAGAAATTGTATTTTATTGAAATTAATGTTTGTTGCTCAATTTTATACGTAGGAAAAGAAAAATGGAAAAACTCCTCAAGAATCAACTGATGAGGATGAGGAGATGGCAGATCTTGATCTTGCAGCTCATGGGCCTAACTGGCTTGTTGGAAGGAGTGGCATAACAAGGAAGACGAAGAAAAAATTGACAAAAGAGGGAAAAGCAGATTCTTCGGAACTGGAAAAAGCAACTGAAAAGCTAGCTGCTGCAATGAAGGAGAAAATGCAGAAGAAGCTAAGGAAGATTTTTGAAAAACTTGGTGAACTGAATCCTGGTCTAAATATCGATGTTGAAGAACTATGTGCTCAAAGTTCTGCCGAGATTGATGAAAATGAAGATGATTATGAGGATGCAGAAAAAGTTAGCGACGATAATGGTTGAGACGCACACGTTGGGTCGTAAACCTGTTGCCTAGTTGTTGAAAAATTGATAAAAAAATTTCATTTTGCAAGTTCATTTTTAACACAATGATTTACATTATGGTTGTTTGTTATCGTAAATAGGTAAATATATTTTATCGTGTCCTTTTAGGTATGCTTGTATTATATAAGAATTTTATATATTATTTATAACATGATGGGTGTTTTATTCAAGTGTGTAGTTGTTTTTCGTTGCTACAAAATTATGCCCCAGGGGTCCCTAGTTTTCATGCCCTGGTATATTATTTATTTGAGTCGCTAAAGCACACTATAAATATGGTCTCACTGATTTTCTAATATTTGGTTATAGATGTTTAGTATGTATTTAGTTACTTGTAAAGATGCTTATATATCTGTTTTAATATGTTTTTATTGTGTATTATGAAGTACTGATAGCTACATGTCCAATATATTTTGCTCTAAGTGCTTGTGTATCTTAGGTTTTGAATCTATTTTTGCAGTATGGTTGCAGCTTTATGTCTTTTTCGATAAACGATTATGTCTTGATTGTACAGTCGTAGTTTTATGTCTTTTTCTGGTCTAAATTCTGTAATGCTGAATATTACTCCCTCTGTATTGATCGAGATCGATCAGGCTTTAAAAATCACGATTTTCCGCTGATCAACTTAGTATATTTGATTATTTAAATACCCCTATTTTTCAGGCATTTAAATGACTAATTTTGTACATTTTTGACATAAAAAGGCTGATCCGAATCTTGAGCATCCAAGCGATGCTTAAATATACTCAATCATTCGTAAACGAGAAGAAGGGCGGGAATACAAGTCAAATACTGAACAAATGAAGGAGAAACTTGTACGTATATTTTATTGTATAGAGGCAGTTTATATTAATGGCATATTTAGCTACTGCACTAACCAATTTTTGCAGGCGAAAATTCAGAAGTTGATGGAAGAGGGAAAGGAGGCTGAAGCAAATACAGTTGCTTCTGATGGAAAGGCCCATGCACCAAACTTGCTACTTTGAAGGACCGGTACTAAGTCTGTCTCGACGTCAACCAAGACCTCAACTGAATAGCAAGTGCAAGAGTTAACTGAAAAGGTAAGCGTCCTTGAGAGCAAATTGGAGGCCAAGTTCAACAGGAAATTGCAGGAGAACATGGCTTGGATGGTGAAAAAATTGGGAGAAGCAAATTCTGGTATGACATTCAATCTCGAAGATGTATGTGCCACGGTCCAGTGATCAAGAGGAAAATGGTACTGTAGTCACTCAAGGCACTCAAGGTGCAACTTCTCAGTGACTTTGTTCTTTGGTATTTCTGTTCATTTGAAGAAAGATTTGATGTACTTTTGGTGTTTTAAATTCAGAATTGGGTGTATGTAGTTTGGTACTTTCGTATAATTAGAACTTGTTGGATGCGGGCTGTTTATGTTGGATGCCCAATAGGGCTGTTTTTGTTGGATGCCTGATAAGACTGTATTGTTGGATGCCACTTATGGCAGGTATCATGTAAAAATAGACCAGTTATGTCCAAAATTTTATGTTTGCAAGTGTTGCATTTTCCAGAATATGATGTTGCATATTGCATTATATTGTGTTGCACTTGATTATAATACTGTTGCAATTTTAAAAATGGTGTATTATAAAGTTGTATATACTGTTGCAATTGAATGAAATTGATGTTGCATATGCACTAAAATGGTGTTGCATAAAAAAGTGGGCCCCAGTGGTAACGTGGCAATATGGGCCCCAGTGGCGATGTGGCAATATGGGTCCCACTGATGACATGGCAGTGTGGGACCCACAACTGACGTGGCAGGTGGGACCCGTGCTGGCGTGGCATGCTGACGTGGTTATGTGGACCCCCTGCTGCTGACCTGGCATCTGATGTGTCACTTGCCACGTAGGACCTGGTTTAATGTCCTGTCATGCCTTATGCAACACTAAATGTTGTTGCCAATATTTGCCTCTACTGTTGCAAAATCAGCATAATGCAATACTTAGAGGTGTTGCACAAAGTGTTGCATTAGGTGTCTACGGCCACTTCCACATTTGAAACCCCTTCCTGGTATTGCCTATTACCTTATGCAACACCATTTATGCCTTATGCAACTGTATAGCAGGGGTTGCCTATGTGCACTTATGGCATAGTATACACCTTCTAGTCTGTCATGTTTTAACCCATGATAGTGCCTCCTTAAGGCTTAAAGCTTCAGATTCCCTCATACAATTTCTACCTCGGACAAGATTAGTACGTGCACATATGAATTCCCCTCTGTCATCCCTGACCACACAACCCACAGCCACATATGCATTACTCTGCCTGCATGAAGCATCTATATTAATTTTTAAATATTTATCCAATGGTTTAGTCCAGTGTCTGTCTGGTCTCTGTGTGGCTGCAACATTTCGCCTTACCTTTGTATGGGCTTTCCTCCAGTCACTTAGCATGTTCAAAGCCATCTATTTAATCCCAATCATGTCAACCTTCTCCCATACCCACTTGTTTCGTCAAAACCATAAGCACCAACATATCAAATCAATCATCAGACATTGCTCCTCATTAGATATAGTGAATGCACGTTTTAGGACATCCATCACTGAATTATTTTCCTCTAAACAGATGATGGTTTGTAGTCCTATTACAAAATTACACTAAAAAAGAATATGATCTACAGTTTCAGGCAAGATTTGACACCAACCACATATGGCCTCAATGTTTACTCTTTTGCTCTGTAATGCCACTTTCGTAGGCAAAATGTTTCTTGCTGCATGCCACAACATATTAACGACCTTACCTGGGATTTTCATTCCCCATAGCTTCTTCCAGAAAGTCTTATCACGGCAACCCAGTTCCCCCCTTATACTTCGATAGCAGCTTCTAACCGAGAAATCACCGTTATCCTCCAAGAGCCAGTACCACGAATCTTCCATATTTCGAAGGGGAATGGGTATTTTCTAGATAAGTAATCTATCACGCTCATTACATATGTGTGATAAGATATCCTCGTCCCACCGTCTGCTTCTCGCATCCATTAAGGCATTCACTGTTATGTTCTATAACTCTTCACAAATCCCAGTTGTCATGTATCTATTATCTGAACATGGTAACCAGGGGACCTTCCAGACCATTGTAGTATCCCCTTTTCCAATACGCTTACGGATGCCTTGATGAATTACACCTTGAGTTTCATAAATACTACGCCATATATAACTCGGGTTAGCTCCCAGATTATCATTCAGGAAGTCATATTTAGGATAGTACCTAGCCTGCATTAGTTCACTTACCAGCGGATTACTGTTGATGATCAGACGCTATGCTTGTTTGGCCAACATGGCTAAGTTGAACTCTCGCAATCTTTTAAAGCCCAATCCCTCCGCCTCCTTCACCATACACAGTCCTTCCCAAGATATCCAATGTATGCAACTATTAGATCTGCTACCATTTCTCCATCATAAAGAATTCATCCTATTCTCAATCTTTTCACATATCTCATTTGGAATTAGCATCAAATTCATCCAAAATTTAGGTATAGATTGCGCTGCTGTTTTTAGCAACATAATTTTCCCAGTTTTCGAAATATTCTTATGTTCCCATCCTTGTAGCTTCTGTTCTGTCCGTTCAAGCAAAAAACCAAACTCTTGCGATTTATTTCTGCCTATACGCATTGGTAATCCCATGTAACGTCCTAGTTCAACAGCTTCTTTGACCCCCAGCTGATTACACACTTCTCGTCTGTCATCTTCACTAGTATTCGGAGAGAACGTAAGCAGAGATTTCTGGAAATTAACCATCTGTCCAGATATACCTTCATAGTGATTAAGTATTCTCTTCATCACATTTGCTTCCGAGCTTATTGCTTTAAAGAAAAAGTAACAGTCATTCGCAAATAGAAGATACGAAATAGTAGGCGCTCCTCTAGCCACAGTACAACCATGTAATAAACCAGCATCCTCATTTCTCCTGATTATGGCGCTCAATCATTCTGCACTCATAATGTATATATACGGCGATATAGGGTCTCCTTGGCGCAAGCCTTGCTGAGGGATTACAGTACCAAACTCATTACTGTTATGCAGGAAGGTATATGAGACCGAGGTGATAAATTTCATAACCCTTTCAACCCAAACCTCATGAAAGCCAAACCTTTTCATCATGTTTTCTATGAACCCCCATTCTAGTCTATCGTAAGCCTTTCAGATGTCAATTTTTAAAGCTGCCAACCCATGTCGACCCTGAGTGCGTCTTCGCAAATAATGGTTTATTTCAAATGCCACCAGTGTATTATCTGTTAGTAAATGTCCGTCTATAAATGCACTTGGTTTTTCTGAGATAATCGATTTTAAACTCGATTTAAGTCTTGACAAGATGCGAACCAATACATTACACATGGAGATTGGTCTAAGATCCGCCATTTTCTGAGGCACCTTAACTTTTGGTACCAACCAAACTACAGCCTTATTAGCCCCAGTTGGTAGTTCACCCGTATTCATATATGCCTGACAGAAATTAGTTACATCACCTTTGACAATCCCCCAAAATGACTGGAAAAATGCAGGATTCAATCCATCCAGATAAGGAGACTTGTCCAAATGCATTGAGAATGTAGCTTCCTTTACTTCATTCTCCGTAACTGGGTTAATAAGCTTTGCATTATCACTCCCGAATACCCTTTGCACCACTTCTCTGTCAGACAGATCCCCATTTTCTGAAGTTGATTGAAATAGCTGTGAAAAATAGTCCACGATCATCCCTTGTATCTCCTCTGGTGTTTCTTTCCATTGTTCATCACCATTTTGAATACGCTTTAATACATCATTTTTCCTCCTCCTCGATGCATTATTATGAAAGAACCGTGTATTTATGGCTCCTTCTTGAAGCCAAAAACTTTTTGCCTTTTATTCCAATAGATCTCATGTTTCTCCAATAAATTTAAGTATTTCCAGGGCACTTCGTTATATAATTTAACTCCTTGAGCATCTCTTCTTGACTGAAGTTTCCGTAGCCTCCCTCTATACTCCAGACTTTGTTGCTTATACTCTCTGTTGATCCCTCCTCCCCACTCCAGTCTAACACCACAAAATCTAATCTCGTCTAAAATGCCCCTCTCCCGCCTTCTCCCATCCATTTTTTACCACCTGCTGGCACTCTTTTTCCCGTAACCAGGTATTCTTAAAACGAAACCTTTTCTCTTTCTGCTGGTAAACTTGTTTATTGAGATGAAAATATAATGGAAGGTGATCAAATGTAGCTACCTCAATTACCTTAACCTCTGCTTGTGGAAATAACTTAGTCCATTCCTGATTTGTCAGGCCCCTATCCAATCTTTCTTGGACCCAATTATGTTTTCCCCTCGACTTCTCTCATGTGAATTTCTCGCCTATAAAGCCTAAATCCTTCAGCCCACATTCACATATTGTCTCAGTAAACCCTTGTTATAAAATACCAGGATGTTCCTTCCCTCCCCTCTTCTCTGTTTTGAGAATCATATCGTTAAATTCTCCTATTATGCATCAGGGAAGTATCGATTTTGCAGCTAATTCCTTTAACATATTCCAAGATTCCTGTCTCCTTCCTCTCTCCGGACATCCGTAAAAACCTGTATGTCTCCGTCTCCCAACTTGACTGTTCTCAACCTCAAAATTTATCTAGTGTTTATTACTTCCCTTGATGATACACCCCCCTCAGTTCTCCATAATAATGTCAGTCTCCCACTGTGACCCTGAGCCTCAACCACATACCATTCTGCAAAATTTAAGGCTTTACATAATTCGACTATACGTTTGGTAGTTATATCACAACAGTTGTATAATCATCTCTCTCCCTTATATATGCGTCTGTTATAACATTAAAAAGCCGTATCAAAATGCTTTATATGTCTGTTTTCTAAAAACACACGTACAAAAGAGACACATATGATACTTTTTATATTAATTATGTAATATATCTCTAAGCTACTATTGATCCGGTTATAGGCATTATACGATTAAATCAGATTAAAATAAAATAATATATACCATTAATCAGGTTAAAAAGTATTATATAATTGATCCAAACTGTACAAAATTAAAATCAAATATAATTCGACCAATTATAACAAAATCATATATGATATTTATCAGGCCTAAACTAAAATTATCTTATTCAACTGGGCATAAATAAATTAAGATCAAACTAAAAATATGAGTTGGATTGGTTAGCATAATGGGTATTGGGTTTCGGGTTACAACACAATAATTTTAATTATTGATCCGAGATAAAATAAAATTAATATCATAATGAACATAATTCATATTCTATGATTTGAATTAAAACTTTAAATTTTTAAAAATATTTATATAATATTAATAACAATCCGTGTATTGCACGAGTTTTAAGATAATATTCTATTTAAGATTGCATTAAAATATTGTATCGTAATTTGTGTTTAAATATTATGAGAACAATGTAATCATTTTTTCTTTATTATTAAATTAAGAGAATTTACTTATTCTAATAAAATAAATTCTTTACCATTTATTTTTAATTATATCACTTCAACGGTTGAGATTGTTTTGGCGGCACATAACCAATATTTTGAATAAAAAAATTCTTATACTTTTATACTATAGACTATAATAAGCGGAATATGGTATAATTTGGTAGACTCTATTTTGAATGTTTTGGTTATCCATCCTTTTAAAAATAAATAATAATAATAATAATAATAATAATAATAATAATAATAATAATAATAATAAACACAATACTCATGTGCAATAGAAAAGTTCTGACCGGACTCTCCCATCTAACCTAATTGTAAATTTACCTCTCAACATCAGCCCAATTATTTTATTAGCACGGAAACAGAACTACGATAATTGAATTATATTATATATAAAGGATATAATAATTATTTTATTCATGATCTCTACGCATTTCACCGCTTCACCCAAAATCCCCTCGATATTATCAGCCTACTTTTCAACCCTGGTATCGAGAGTCTTCGACGGAATCTTACGCCCGATTATTATAAATTGTACTCACTTTTTTCAAGTTAACCATCTCATGCTGATCATGCATCCGCGTTACCTTTGAGAAAATTTGATCATGATCAAATAAAATATTTTCCTTCTTTGTCAAGAATAAACAAATTGAGCTGATTTTATTTCTCATAACTTTCGATCGACTCAACTTTTATATTTGGTCTACATTTACACTAAATTAAATAACAACAATACTTGTAATTAACTTTTCCTGTTTTGCGTTGAAGGATTGTCACACTCATTATCAAAATCTGCTACCGAAGGGAACATAACAGGCTGTCAAATAAGCTCAAACGCACCTAAGATAACACATTTGTTATTTGCTGATGATAGCTTTTTGTTCTTTAAAGCTAAGGCTAATGAAGCTATGGTTGTCAAAATGCTGTTGAATGAGTATGGTAGTAGGTCTGGTAGTGGTCAGAAATTGTTAGGAAAATTAATCTAAACTTGTTTTATTGTGTTAAAATTTTATTTTATTTGTTTTAAGATCAGCTTGTACATGTATGACTAGGTCATGCATTCAGTAGAGAATAAGTCGGGGTCTCATTAATAAACAGAAGTACCGGAGAAAAACCAGGAGTAGTTGCTATTTTATAGGTCTAGTTGTTTATGCACGTTGCACACTAACTTCTTTATATTTACTTGTAATCATTCATTTTATCCATTAGTGGAATACATTATTTAATACATACACCATGAGTTTTTGTCACAGGAAGCTGTGTCACTGATATACTTATATATATAGACACATAAACAACTGCTGGTTTTCTACATTTGGTATCTGAGCTTACGGTTCTTAATGGTGACCTGCTGGGGTTAAATGTGGAAAAGAAACAGCCATACACGATATGATGCCTTGTCGGAGTCTAAAAGAGAAAGAGAATGCAGTTTCTGTTTTGATTGAGGTAAGCATTGCACAAGGATGGTGGCAAAGCTGCATGTGTAGTATGGGATGCATGTGTAGTATGTGGCTGCCGAGAAAGATGAGACGGTGCCGGAGAAGCCTGCAAAAAGCAGAAAACGAGATACATTGGTAGGATGTCATGCAGAACGAGATGGAACGCTTCTTGGAGGTGAACGTGCCAGAAGGGCAAATAAGTTGAAGGGCAGACGAGCAGGAAGAGTGTTAGACGGGAAAATATTAGTCATACGGGCTCAGTTTATTAGCCATACGGACTCAATTTATTAGCCATACGGGCTCAGTTTATTAGCCATACGGGCTCAGTTTGAAAGCCATACGGGCTTGGAGGATTACATGAGACAAGTTTAGATTAAGGGGGAGATTATTGGAAAATTAATCTAAACTTGTTTTATTGTGTTAAAGTTTTATTTTATTTATTTTAAGATCAGCTTGTACATGTATGACTAGGTCATGCATTCAGTAGAGAATAAGTCGGGGTTTCATTAATAAACAGAAGTACTGGAGAAAAACCAGGAGTAGTTGATATTTTATAAGTCTAGTTGTTTATGCACGTTGCACACTAGCTGCTTTATATTTACTTGTAATCATTCATTTTATCCATTAATGGAATACATTATTTAATATATACATCATGAGTTTTTGTCACAGAAAACTGTGTCATTCATATACTTATATATATAGACACATAAACAGCTGCTGGTTTTCTACAGAAATCAGGGATTTTCTTAGTGCTAATGTAAGGAGAGATAAGCAACAGGAGATTAAGGATATTTTAGAGGTTCATAATGATCTTGGTAACAGTAAGTATTTAGGATTACCATCCCTTGTTGGTCGGTCAAAAAAAGTTGTGTTCAGTTTTGTTAAAGAATGTGTTTGGAAGAAAGTTCAGGATTGGAGTAGTAAGTTACTGTCCAAAGCTGGGAAGACATTCTGATTAAAAATGCAGCATAGACTATCCCTTCTTATGCCATGTCTTGTTTTTTAATTCCTCAATCGTTATGCACTGAAGTGGAGAGATTAATGAATGGGTACTGGTGGGGCTCCGGAAGTCACAATAATAAAGGTGTAAAATGGTTATCTTGGAGAAAGATGGCTATCACTAAAAGTAAAGGAGGTTTGGGTGTGCGAGATATGCATGGTTTCAACTTGGCTCTGTTGGGGAAGCATATATGGAATTTTTTCCAGAAACTAAACTCTCTCGTGGATCGGCTGTTTAAAGCTCGATATTTTCCAGATAAACATGTGTTGCAAGACAGGAAGGGAAATGACTCAAGTTTTATCTGGAAAGGTATTTGGGAGGCGAAATAACAGTTGAGGAAAGGGTTTAGATGGGTTTTGGGGGATGGGAAAGATATAAGGATTTTTCAAGATCCATGATTTCAAGGTATATTTGATTTTTGTGTGGAGGACAATCAGTTGAATATTAGTAGAAATGAAAAAGTTTGTCAATACTTCCGTTCTGATAGCAAAGGCTGGGACGTGCATAAGGTAAGACAAGATTTTCATGTCGCTGATAGTCCGTGTATTCTCCAAACAAGAATTCCCCAGAACAATGCCAGGGATATGATAGCTTGGATTGGGTCGAGTAAGGTGTGTATACAGTGAAAACAGCGTATCAGTTTTGGGTTTCTCAAAATGTAAGTGAAGATGAGTTGTCTAACTCGAAGGGTTGGAGAAGGCTATGGAATCTTCAAATTCCTCATAAGCTCAAGATATTTCTCTGGAGATTTTGTAAAAACAGTGTATCAGTCAGGAATTTATTGCGTGGGAAAGGAATAGCTACAACAATTCTATGTCCTATGTGTGGAATAGATATAGAACATGTTCGTCATTTGTTCTTTGAATGTATCTTTGCCAGGGATTGCTGGTTGAGATCTGAGGTATCTATAGACATAGATGGGATTGAAAATGCTTCGAAGTGGCTGTTAGAAATGCTAGACAAAGAGGTTGCAGCGAAGATGGAAAAGGTGGATGTTGTTTTATCAGGTATATGGTTTGCTAGGACTAAAAGAGTTTGGGAGGGGAAAACTTTGACACCTGCTGTGATCATGGAGAGTAGCAACAATTAGGTGGTCGAGTGGAAGGAAGCCAATAAACGTAAAAATCTGAGTGTTTCAAGTTCGAGCAAAGCAGAGGTAGGAAATAGAGATGTGTGGGTACCTCCAGATATAGGGAGTTTTAAATTAAATGTGGATGCCTCACTGCAGAGTATTGATAAAACTTATTCCCCGGGAATGATTATTCGTGATGATCAAGGTCGTTTTGTCTCAGGAAAAAATATGGAGATAGCAGGGGTGATTTCTGTTTTCGAAGCAGCGGCCAGAGGAGTTGAAGAGGCTATTCTATAGATTGGGGACATGGGTTTACATTGAATCACTATAGAGTGTGATTCTGAAATGGTAGTTCATGCTTTGCAGAAGGAAGAGATCTAACAGCTTGAGGTTGGGCATATTATAGAGGAAAGTAAAGAGAAACTTAAGAGCCGTTAGAATTTATCTATTTGTCATGTTGGAAGAAAAGCTAATATGACATCTCATTTAATGGCTAAATTATCATCTATGGTTAATTGCCAAAAAAAATTTATGTCTCCTCCAAACTTATTGTTGGAGATGTGTTATCTTCTGAATTTTCAAGTTAATGAATTTTCCATTCTCAAAAAAAAAACAATACTTGTAATTAAGGATTCATATAAGATAATAATTTTATTTAATTAAAATTTATATTTGAATTAATCTAATGTACTTTAATAGTTACTAAGCTTTACAAAAAATTCAAAATAAAAAATGTTACCAATATGAGTACAAATATATAAAACGAGTTATTATACCTAATAAATAACCGAATATAACACAAATTGAGTTAAAGTAATAGCCATTAATACATAATAGTTATATTGATATTAATTATGCAGTAACTCATTTTTCACATTAAAGCACTTGAAGTATATAAGGGGGGTAGCATTTGCTATTTCTCCAAACCATCGATCATAACCTCTATCTTCAAAAATTTATATTTTTCAGAACTATTAACAATGACTCTCACTAAGTTCATCGTTGTATTTCTAATTCTCATGCCTTTTATCGCTGCAACTTCCATTCCAGAGAGTCCAACACCTAGCAGTAGCGGTGTTATAGGTAATTAATTTGCTTAGTATACCGCTAGTATTTAACCTCTACCATGGTTGATGTAATTTAACTGAAGAGCTTATATCATTTTGTTTTGACAGATGCAGGTGAGTGCTATCAACATTGTACTTTGTTATATACGGAGGGCGACTGCAATAGAGATTGCATAATAGTGCATAAGCGAACAGGTGGTACTTGTCAGCTTCTTAAGAAGGTCTCGACTTGTTGCTGTAACATATGAATTAGATTAAGTAAATAATCTCGTTTTAATATAATTTGAATAAATAATAAATCTAATCATTGTTATCGTTTTAAGTTCATTTGCGCAATCTATCTAATTTATCCACATGGCGTGACCAGATGATGATCTTTCTATCAACAACAAGAAAATTTAAAATTTATACTTTCTGGCACAGTAAAAAAATAATTCATACATATATTAACATAATTTAATTCACATGTATAACAAAATTAAACATTGAACAAAAATAGGCAACTATTTGAAATGCAATATGTAAATAAATTAAGCTTGGCTAGCTAAGCATCAGACCAAGCACTAATGATCAAATTTAACTAAATTTGACCGACATTATTTTGGTCGAATAAAAACTAGTCGAAAATAAAAATTTCGGTTGAATTTATCTAAATTCGACCGCCTTAAATTTGACCGACTAAATTCGACCGCTCTAAATTCAACTGATTTTTGTGGTAATTTATTATTCAATTTTTTTGAATGAAATTTCAATTTTTTTTCAAAAAAAATCAAAAATCCCTCCAAAATACTAAATTAAACCAAATCTGATCGTACCTAAATTCGACCTAATATAGTCGGATATCAAATTCGACTAGCTCTGGTCAAATATAAATTCGACCTGATATGGTCACACACTAAATTCGACCATATCTTGTTATTATAAATTCGACCAGCTTTGGTTAATTTTAACTTTAAAAATTACTTTTTCTGATCGAATATAATATCCAGATTTTTTTTCAAGCTGTATTAGTCTAACTTCAGTCGTATTTAACATACTAAAGCTTTAATTGCTTTCCAATCAAATTAAATATGCAATTTAGAAATTTGCTACCTGTTTATAATAATACCACTCACAACTTCTCATTTCGAAATTATCGTTACTTTCTTGTAGTGAAATACTATCCAAATCACTCCGGTTATCTTTAGGCATCATATTACACGAACGTAAGGCAAAATTTAGCTGTACAAATTCAACTGGCCTAAATTTGACCGATTTCAGTTGTTTCATTTGGAACAGTCAACCGCTTGTGGTTGAATTTAAACCCGATTGAATTTAATAATAAATGTGACTAAATTTTTTTGTGCGGTTATATTTGACGCCAATTGAATTATTTTACGCTCCTAAATTTAACCGATAGCGCTCAAATTTAGCCTTACCAAATGGCGGGATATTTTCCCACTCTTGTTGTTTGAATTTGCTGAAATAGCAAAAAACGATTTCAATCGAAATTGGTTGAAATAATTAAAGTGATTGTATTTAGTAAACGAAAAAACACAAAAAATACTTAAAAATTTAAATAGTATTATATAATATAAAAAAATTTATATTTATATACAAGGATAAGATTCATCACATGTACAAATATTTACGGTGGTGAAAAAATACACATTATGGGAGAATTTTGAATTTTTGTGTCTTCTAATATTCAAAAATATAAATATTTGTTTAATATATTTAAAAAATTATGAAAAAATTACAAGAGTTTCCCGCCTATGTGCTTCATTCACTATAATTTTTTAATAAAACTTATTAAGCTAATAATATAGTCGTTGTTAAATCGGTATAAATGACTTTTAAAATAGCAAACCAAATAAATTTATTTTTTTTTGAAATTTTTGTCATATCACCAATATATACAGATCTTGACATCCGTATGGTCGGATCATTCATAAATATTTTTTAGAAAAATCGAAACATCAGTATGGAAATAAACACTAGTAAGAAGTCTCAGTCCCTATTTGTTGATTGTTAAAATAGTCAATCAAATGAATTTATTTTTTCTGAAAATTTTGTGATATCACTAATATAGACAGACCTTGACATCTATACTGTTGGATCATTCATAAATATTTTTAAAAAATCGAAACATCAATATGAGACTAAACACTAGTGAAAAGTACTAGTCAACACTGGTTGACTGTTAAAATAGCAAACCAAATGAATTTATTTTTTCTGAAAATTTTGTCATATCATTAATATAGATAGACTTTACATCTGTATTGTTGGATCATTCATAAATATTTTTAAAAAAATCGAAACATCAATATAGGACTAAACCCTAGTATGAAGTACTAGTCACCACTGGTTGACTGTTAAAATAACAAATCAAATGAATTTATTTTTTAAAAAAAATTGTCATTTCACTAATATATACAGGTTTTGACAATCATACGGTTGGATCATTCCTAAATATTTTTAAAAAATTAAAATATTGATACGGGACTTAACACTATTAAGTAGTGCTAGTCAAATCACTGGTTGACTATTAAAATAGCAAACCAAATAAATTTATCTTTTCTGAAAATTTTGTCATATCACTGATATATGCAGTTCTTGACATCCGTTCGGTCGGATCATTCATAAATAATTTTAAAAAAAATCGAAACATCAACATAAAACTAAGCACTCATAAGAACTACTAATCAACACTAGTTGACAGTTAAAATAGCAAACCAAATGAATTTATTTTTTTAAAAAAATTATCATTTCAATAATATATACAGGTCACGAAAATCGTACGGTTGAATCATTCAAAATATTTTTTAAAAAATCAAAATATTGATATAGGACTTAACACTATTAAATAGTGGTAGTCAAATCACTGGTTGGCTATTAAGAGCAAACCGAATAAATTTATTTTTTCTGAAATTTTTGTCATATCACTAATATATACAGATCTTGACATCCGTATAGTCGAATCATTCATAAATAATTTTAAAAAAATTGAAACAACAATATGAAATTAAGCACTAGTAAGAAGTAATAATCACCATTGGTTAACTGTTAAAATAGCAAATAAAATAAATTTATTATTTTCCGAACCTTTTGTCATACCACTAATATATGCAATATATAAATAGGTTATAATTAAACTGAATCCTAAATTACACCGCGCGCTCTTATAGTTGATATTTAAGATAAAGTAATAGTTTTAACGGTTCACATCGCTCAATCTCTCTCTCAACTAATTAATACAGCGAACGAAAAATAACAATTACAAATTATTAGTTTCATAAAAACAATCACAAATTATTTATTGTTTTTATGGAAAATCAGGTAGAACATTTAACAAGACACTGCGTATTTGAAAGTCCAATCATCACTTGACACTAGTTAACGATATTAGTCAAACTCATACTTGACTGTTAAAATGACAAATCAAATAAAATTATCAATGTAGTATAAACTTCTTTTACATGTTAGCAAAATGTGTACCAAAATTTGTTTTAAAATTTTAAATTCAACCTTTTAAAATTTCAAAGAATACAAATATAAATATTAAATGAGTTATTTAGTCCAAAAATTGAAAATGGTCAATATGAGATCCCAAATTTATAGGTTTTATATTTTAAACTTTGTAATTATAAATGACCAACTTGATTATTAACTTAATTTATTAGCAAATCATGATTTTACTATATATTTTTATTAAATTATCCATGAATTTGTTTAAGAAATTATTTCTCTAAAAAATTTGTAACTTTTCATAAAAGTCATTTCGGTAAGCTGTATTGTTTCGTTGATTTGTTTGCTAAGTTCGTTTCATAGAATTCATTTCAAGAAAATGTTGCAAACAAAAGGTTTAATAATATAAAAAGTTGACATCACTGGAAAACAAAATAAAAAGAATCGTGCCAAAAAATATAAATGGACGAAGTGAGAAAGTAGGTGTGTGGGATTAAAATCAAAATCTCAGTTGTTGGGCCGTTGATCTCAGATCTGAAAATTTATTAAATATATCTTTCACTCTAAAAAACCCTAGCGTCATTTCAGTCTCCACTTTTTTCTTTACAGAAGGAGAGATTCATGGAGTCGTAGCCATGACTCACTACAAGTACGACGAAGGTTTAATAAAAAGTAAACAACGTGTCAACCTAACTCGTTCAGCCGGAGATCCTCCTTTAAAAAGCTTCCTAGCCGTGTTTTAGATTTCATTTTCCGGTCTTCGGTTTGATTGTTTGTTTGTATTTTTAATATTAGTAGATTGTACATGATTCTACCTTTAATTTGTGTTATAAAACATTGAATTTTAATGTCGCCGGATTTTATTCCAATTTGGACGGAATCGTTGATTTGTTGGTGTTTAGACCCGATTGTTGTGGTATAACTAGTGTACCATTGTATATGAATAATATGAGTTACCTTACAGAAGGTTTGAAATTGCTGGCGGACTATATAAGCTAGCCGAAAATTTTTGAAAGCTGCCGGAGTTTTTACCGAATTCTTGACATATTTCGGACACCGGTTCTTCAGTATCCGGTGGCTGTTCTTCAACGTACCACCTTCTGATCTTCAAAATAGTACTCCATTTCTGCGAAATATTTTTGGATTAAAATTTAAAATAAAATCAAAAATCAGGAAACAAATTTCTGAAAATTAATTAATTTCAATCCAAAATTTAAATAAATTTGATAATATTTTAAATTCATTTAATTATACACAAATGAACGATTATGATAGAATTCAGTGTTTAGGCGGAATTTTCAATTTTTTAAATTTTGGACGGAAATGTTCAATTTTAAGCAAAAAGAAATACAACAAAAAAAATTGGTAAAATTTAGTTAAATTTAACCGCTCATGGTTATAGAAATCGGAAATCGGACTAAATCAGTTGAGCTATCGATTTGCGATTTATCGAAAATCGGGGATTTATTGGAATACTAAATCGGAATAAAATCAGTTATATTTTAATATTATTTTTAAAAATATATATTAAAATTTAATAATTATTATGTATATATGAATATTATATAATATAATATAATTATATTTCTAATACATTTAAATAGATATTGCAATGGGCCTCGTTGAAATATGACCAGTGAATATTGTTTGGGTGAATATTGTTTGATTATGGCTCATTAACTACTCGTACTACCCTCTGTACTGCTACTGTACATAGGTATTATATGTACTTTGTTTTATTAAAAAACGCGAGTGACTTTGAACATTCATCTTCTTCCTCCATTTCCTTCCGTTCTCTTTTGTCTTCCTCCTTGTCAACTCTTTATCAACTGGGTGTTTTGTCTGAGATGTTTCTATTTCTCTATTTTCAACTCGTTTGTCTCTCTACCAAATCATAGTACTCCGATTTCTTCAAAATTGAACCCGATTTTCAACGATTTTGATCATTTGACCGGAAAACGTTTTTCTCCGGCGATTTTGTGTTATTAGATCGGAAGCTCTCCAATTTCCGATTTCTCGGCCGATTAATTGGGTAAATCGCCGATTTTTAGAACCATGTCGCTGACAGTTTTATTTATTTAAATGCAATTGATTTTTGACAGGTTATATTTAGTCATATTTCTTATAGTGCCCCCTAGGCTTTTTACACACCCTTTGAAGCATCAACAATATTATTGGGACACGGTGGCCGGTAATTATGTTCATCATCGCACCCCATTGTCGAATCACACTCTTCATCATATTTCTTAAAGTTGCCTTCGTATTTTTGAGTTACCAGAGGTGAACATGTGTAAGTTGGGTATAACTTTCCTTGAACACAACAGTCAGAGTCATTCTCGCGGTTGCATTGGCCAGGTGGAGCCTTTCTTCCCTTAATTTTTCTGCTTGGGCGACAAGAACGAACATCAACCTTCAGAGAACATGCAACGAAGAAAGTAATTAGCAATACCGGAAGAAATATTACTAAGCTAAACTTCTTCATCCTATCAAATTTGAATAAACTTTTTTTTATCTATTATACTAGTATGGAAATATGTGATGCTTAAAGATTATAGAACTAGTTAGTATATAACTATATATACAATTAGCACTCCACAAAAGGCCAAGTTTGTTCTCAAATGCAACTATCTTGCAATAGTATGGCCATATACGGGGATAAAATTATGGTCTAAACAATATTCCCGTACGTGGTTTTCACAAGTAAAACCACACAACAATTCCATACATATTGTCATTTCAAGCGTTGCAAATACGCCATATATCTATACTAAACTATAATAACCGAATAGAGGTATAATTTGTAATTTGGTTAACCCTTATTTTTGGTTATTCCTCTCGATCACGATCGTCAGATCTTTTAACCAAATGATGATAATTGTTAGATCCGAATACTTAAAAAATTACATCAACCAAACTTATAGGTTCGAATCCCGCCAACAACAAACATTTATATTATTATTTATAAAATTACAAATAAGTTTCTAGGTTCGCACCCGGCCAACAATAAACATGTATATTAATATTTATAAAAAAATATTAATATTTATAAACATTTAGTATACATTAACCAAGTTCACGGGTTCGGATCCGCCAACATCCTCGCCAACATCAAACATTTAATTATTATTTATAAATGAGTTTAATGGTTCAAATCTCATCAACCATATACTATTTTATTCTATACTATTTGATTTAACTTAAAGTTATATACAATCAAATTATAATTATATTATTATTAATTTAAGTATTTAATTATATATATTAGAGTTTCAATAAAATCATATAAATATAAATATAAATATATAAATATTAACGAGACCCCGTGCATCGCACGGGTTTTAAGTTAGTATATATAATTATATATATATGCTTGCCAAATTTGGAAGAAAAAAATGGTTTCATCGATCGTAGCAGCACGTTCACTAGTGCATTACCCTGCTCCGTCCCTTTTGGCAGTAAATTAATAGAGATGAAAATAAATAAAAATTGACTTGTGTTAATTACCGCACAAAAAACTCTGTCATATATTATAAGTTAATGTATATATATGTAATTGTATAATACTAATATAAAATTATAAAAATGGTCTTAATAATTACTCCCTTCGTCCCTTTGAATTGTTAACATTTGAAATGAAGTATTAGACACGTATTTTAAGGCTCCTATCTAGTATAGTTATATAAATTATTTTTCAAATTTTTTTCTTGTGAAAAATAGTTTAAACATTTAATATTTATTCAGAAGAAAAAAATTGAAAAAATAATTTATGTAATTATACTAGATAGGAGCCTTAAATTGCGTATCAAACAGTTCATTTCAAATGTTAACAATTCAAAGGGACGGAGGGAGTATAATTCTATGGTTGATTCCCTGCAATACAAAAGTAAGAACCAGACGAAAATATATTTAATGCAACAAGAGCATAATGGAAAAGTGTATGCAGTCATGTACAATATTTGAATAAAAAATAATGGCAAATAGCTCTAGCTAACTAATTACACACTACAAGAAATTAGTCAATAGATATCATTTCTTTAACATTGGTTGTATTTATAACCGATGTTAAAGAAATTTTCTACATCACTTTTACTTGAACTGATGTCAAAATAGTTTATAAATATCGGTTATAACCAAAACCGTTGTTTCAAGTACTTTCTAAAAAATAAAAAGAAAACATGCAGAGTTCTCTTTCCCCTTTACTTAGTAAAAAAATTCAGTTTATTTCCCCCCCTTCAGACATTTTCATTTCCCCTCCCCTCTCAGACAATTTCATTCTCCGCTTCTCTCAGACGATTTCAATTTCCATTTCCAAACTCACTCACAAACTAAATTCACTCATTCACAAACTCGCTCAAGAACCCCAGATTCAAACCCTAGATTTTAAAACTCCCAAATTGAATCCAATTAGGTCGAACCCTAGCTTTTGATTTTTGTAAGTTTGTTGCATAAGAGGCTTTAGGTTGATGTAATTGTAGCAAACGAGGATTCATATATCTCGAATCCCCTCAAATTAGTAGGTTTTTTTTCTAATTATTGTTTCGAAATTTAAATTTTAGTTTTTAATAAAACTTTTTTTTACAGATTTATTGATTCTTCATCATGGGTCAGCTCCAAATTAAGTCATTCTTCAAATTTAATGTTACAGATGTATGCTTGTCGATTTTGGAATTTAATTAAGTTTCGTATTGTTTTGTAATTTTAAAGTTTGATTGTGTTGATTGTAGGGCTCTGTTTGTTCTGTTGGTTGTAGGGCTCTATTTGCAATTTCGTTACAATATTTTTTGACTATATCACGTACGATAATTAGATTTTATCTTTTTAATATGTTGAAGTGATTGTGAATAAATTTTTACTTTCTCAAATCTATAGCACAAAAAAAGCAAATGATGTATACCTATAAATAAGATTTAGGATCAGGATCCTTACAGTAGGTGCTCTATTACCCATTCTATAGACGGAATTAACATCATATGACATCTCTATATAAGGTGTTGTGGCAATATTTGAGAAGGATTTTAATCCTACAAGGCCAGGACTATCTGCATTTTGTTATCTTTTACTATGTGTAAAAATCTAGTAGACTAATATTAATTACTCTATAGCTTTCCACTACTTATGTATAATAAACATCAGCCAAGTCAATGGCTTTGTGTAGATCTGATTACAAAAATGAATTGTGCATGATGTTGCTTCCTGACTTGAGGACTTCATTCAAAAGTTTTTGAATACCAAGAAGCTGCACGAAATGGGACTCGAAAGCCTGATGCATTTATTGCCAGCAAAAGCCACTTGAGGTACAGTTTGGTACTGGCATCTCAAAGGTACATCTAGTACCTTTTTTACTAAAACATCTTAGATGGTTTTGTTTTTTGTTGTGTGACTAATTTACCGCTAGTAATAACCCGAGCATTTTATACTGTATTCACTATTTTTCAATTGGAGATGTGTATTACTTTATATGTTCCTTTTTCTTCACAGACTGTACTTCCTGGTGTACAAAATTAAAATTTTGTTAGTGTTTATTTATTTTATAATTTACCATCTCATTTACGAATTCAGTCAGTTTAATCCTTAGATAAAAGTTCTGGAAGCTTATATAATCCCCCAATATTAGTGGAAATTCAGATTTAGTACAAATGACAAATAGTTTAATATAAATATATGAATTATTGTATACCTTAAATATCGTATTATAATTCACTAAGATACTTTGTGTCTAACTAATTTTTGCTTCTAGCTAATTATTTCAACTAATTATTACATATGGTTATGTCTGCTTTGTGTTTCTAACTAAATTAAGTTATATGTGACGCCCTCCAAATCCGGGGTCTAGATTTGGGGGTTCCCTAGCCAATAAATCATAATAAAATAATCACAGCGGAATAATATAATAAATATGACCCCTTGCATGCAACTGGATCGATCACAGGTTATAGTATAGAACATGCACTAATACAAACCAACTGTTATTACAAACCATAAGTCTAATTAGTTTTACAAATTATTCAGATTTTATTACAAACCTCTAGACTAGCTAAGCGTCCCAAACTGTCTACCTGGAAAACACACCGTACTATCTATAAGCACACAACTTCTGGTCAGACCTGGAACTCAAGCTTGCCCTGGCCTAGCTGAAAGAATCAGAATGTGAAATAAGTATGAGCGAAAGAAATGCTCAGCAAGCAGTATATAGCTTAAGATTTAGAACAATAATAACAATATATATGATGAACAAAACCAAATCACAATACCTGAACAGTATCAAAACAGTTATATATTTTGATAATACACAACATTTGCATATGTATTTTGTTTTGGGATTGGAATCCTCGTACGACGGTGTGTTACCGCCAGTGATCAGCCGCGGAGCAACACCGATATCACTACTAGAAATATTATATACGACATCAGTGCTTAGACATCGGCATGTAATGCACCCGATGTTAAAATGCAGTTTAACATCGGTTTTGTAAAAAGCGATGTTGAATACAAATACTGACATCGGTTTCATTTAGTAGCCGTTGTCTATGTTCAGAAATTAAAAAGGCCTGAAATATGCTTTTAACTTTGACATCGGTTGATTTTGTTAACCGTTTTTTATGGCCTTTTTTAAAAATAAAATAAAAATTATTTGTCTTTTTTTCCCCCGGTTTCAGTATACTTTCCCCCCGATTCTTTGGGATCCTTCCTTTCTTCAAACGGAACGAACAGAGATAGAATCAACAAAAATTTCACTAACCTTATTCCCCCCCTTTTCCAAAATAACTCCCGCGACCCTCATCTCTCCCCCGACCCTCATCTCTCTCGTATCTCTCGTCTCTCTCTCTCTCTTCAAATTAGAGCAAACTAAACTTCAAATTGGTAAGGTTAGACCTAAATAGTGGCTTTAGATCTTGAAAAGGGCCATGAGTTTCGTTCCAAAAATATAGTCGAGTTCTTGTGTACATCTCTCTCTCTCTCTCCCTCCCCCCTCTGTCCGTCCCTCCCCCGCTCTCTCTCCCTCTCTGCTATACACATATTGTATGTGAACACACTTACTTCTTTATTACATACACATCTCTTCACTCCCCTCTCTCCTCTTTCTTACCATATGGGCACCCTTATTTTAGGGTTTTTTCAATTGATTCAATATTTCTCTCTTTCTCAGGGCTGATTTTAAAATTAGGACCTGTTTCAAGTTTGGGGCTTCATTCGAGTTCAATTTGGGCCTTTAGGGTTTGAATCGAGTTTAAGGTAATTTTATCTCTTGTGTTACATATGTTAATTTCTATATGTTATTGAATGTGCAATTTGATATGTTGGCTGATTTTTTGTTGAATTGTCTTTTTAGTTCATATGTACGGATGTTTGTGTTATCTATATTATTGATCTGAAGTTCTTCGTATTGTTCCGATTGATTGATTTTTTGTCTAAACGTTGTTGATTTAGTTGAATACTGTAAGTTTATCGAACTATTATTGATCTGAAAGTGTCGATCTTGAGATACTTCTACTTAATTGATATTGCACAACAACTGTTTGTGAAAATTACTGGGAATTTTCTTATCAAAATGTCGTCTACTTCTGCTGTCGTCTACTTCTGCTGATGTTACTGGACTATTTATTAGTGACCGGTAATATGCCCATCTTGAAAGTGATACTGATATTTTTCTTGTTTTGTTCTTCTGTTACTTCATTTAGTTTGTGTAACTACCCAAGTTTCGATTTTTTATATTCTTGTTTGCGGAAAATTCATGATTGGTATATATGATTTTTACCTGGGATTCTGCGTTTTCTTTATTATGTATCTAATGCACATTTTAAATTAATAGGTGATTGTTTTTTTGTCACGTACTTTTGATTCCGTAAGTTAGCTTGTTAAGACGACAAAGAGGGATTGATTGAATTAAAGAAGTGAGCACTTGAAATTTATTGGGAAAAATGGAAAATAGCAGTAGTAGTGTTGAGTGTGTGAAAAGACAGCATAAACATGATCCAGCTGCTTATCAGTGCTCTTCTTCTGTTACCCAACACATCAAAGCTCCTGTTGATATTGTAACTTTCTTTATCATCCCCCCTCCTCTCTTTATATGTATGTATTGTTTATGCAACTGTAATCTGCGCGATAACACATGGAATTGAAAGATCAAATCACCTACCAAATTATTCGATTATGTTTGCAATTTTATTTTTGTATCCAGTTTTGGGATTTCATGAATGTATTTTTATTAGATTATTAAGGTGCTACTTTACTTTTGGATTCTCTTATTGTTTAGAAATCAGCAAGTATAAGAATTTCTCATGTTGACTTTAAATGTTTAGGCACATTATTTTTCTGCTATTTTTTGTGGGTGAAACAAATTAAAATTTTGTTTATGCAAATTTGGTTGTTAAGGTGTTCTGTTTTCTGACCAAGTGTATTCGTTTATCAGGTATGGTCACTGGTTAGGAGATTCGATCAACCGTAGAAGTACAAGCCCTTTGTTAGCAGGTGTGTCGTGCAGGGGGACCTCATGATTGGAAGTGTTAGAGAGGTGAATGTCAAGTCAGGTCTTCCAGCCACCAAAAGCACCGAAATGTTGGAACTACTTGATGATACTAAGCATATACTTGGTGTTAAAATTGTTGGTGGTGATCACAGGCTCAAGGTAAAATAAATCTATTCTTGTAGATCATTTGTACTACTACATCAGTCTTATATTTAGGTGCCAATAAATTCCTCAGTTATTACTGTCCATCCAGAAGTCATTGATGGGAGAGCTGGCACCCTAGTCATTGAATCATTTATGGTCGATGTGTCTGAAGGCAATACCAAAGAAGAGACTTGCTACTTTGTTACGGCTCTGATCAATTGCAACCTCAAATCGCTGGCAGAAGTGTCTGAGAGGATGGCCATGCTGAATCGCCGTCAAGTTTAAGCTCATAAGTAAAAGAAACGGGATAAGAATATAGTTCTTTTCATAATCTCAAGATTATTAAGATTTTACAAGCTTTGTGGAGTGCAAGCAATCAGTACTATTTATCTAGTGATTTATCTGACTATTTATCTGATGATTTATCCGACTCTTACTTAGATTTCAAAACAATGTCTTGGATCTGTGGTCCCTTTTTGACTTTCTAATGTCGGGGTTTCTTGGTACCGATAGACAAGTATGTTCTAATCTGTTTCCAATAGTTGGGGCTGTATTATTTGTAAGATATTTATAGATGACTGGTAAATAATATGACTGTTGTTTTTTTAACTCGTAGTGGATCTACAAACTGGTTAGCTTGGTATCTGATGTTATATTGAAACTGCTTGGTACAGTAGAATCCCTCTAAATTAATAAACTCTTTAAATTAATTTAAAAATTTGTCTGAATCAGGACATTAGTACAATAGAACCCCTCTAATATGATTACCTCTCTAAACCCGGTTTTTTAAAATGTTACTTTATCTTATAACATTGTAAATCTTTTTAGTATATGTGAAAAATGATATAATTCTTTCTATAGTGGTATGTGCTCAAGTACATGTTATTTGATGTCATTCTCACAGTTCCAAGCCACTTATGGAAAACCCTTGCTGGCAGCCAGAGATCACTTCCCTACAGGTGCTGATATTGCTTCAGAACTTCATAAGCTGCATCACTCTAAAAAATTAGTGGCCCTTCAGCAAATATTGGAAGAATGCGGGATTGGTCTGGAAGCATCAAATTCTGAAGGCTCTCTGAATGTTTGACAACACAGAGTTTTGATATTTGCTCAGCACAAAGTAAATTATGTTTACAAGTTCCTGCCACTGAATCACTCAACTAGTGTGCAATTTCCTAATTTTTTATGTATTGCTGATAATTTGCAGGCCTTTCTGGACATCATAGAAAAGGACTTGTTTCATGCCCATATGAAGACGTGAGTTCTCTAATACTTCCAAGTGGTTTGTATGTCAATGTGTTGTGCTGTGCAGTAAATGGATTTTTTTTAATTGTATTATATAAAAACTTGATAGAGTCAGCTAATTGTAGTTGATGTAGTTGTAAGTTGTATCTATATTATGTCCAGAAAGTACCTAAATGTCTATTTTAGTTTTTCTTTGAATCTGGGAAACTACATTTGCTAAACCTTGTTAGTCCTGCAAAAACATGTGATGTATTGTTCAATGTTCTCAATTTGAGCAGGTGATAAGAACATATTTGAATTTTCTGCGTGTACCCCCTTCGTGCATATAGATAACACCTTTAGCACAATTCTTCTCAAACCTATTAAAATAGACAGTTTCATCACATTTGTAATGCATTACTTCATATACTTATTTATAAAATATTCTTGTTCCTTAAAGATAATTCACAAATTTAGTGACCAACTTTATTATTGCAGCAAGAAAACTTACCAGTTTCTTGAAATAATAGAAGAGGAGATGTAGTTTTGTCTCCTGTAAGTTAGCCTCATCACTCAAAACTCAAGTTACAGCTGATCTTATGCCTAATTTTTATAATAGGAAATTACCATATAAATGTAGTTAACTCAATTTTTAAAAGTCTACTTATATGTAAAGGGTTTTCGTGCATCTTCAATGGGAAGGGGAATTTCCAGTAGGTACAGTGGAATGGAGGGAAAGCCAAACACACAATTGAAAATAGAAGTCAAGTATACGGCTCTGTTGTGTAAGCAACACTTAACGGCTTGTATTGAAAAAATATATGGACTAATCTGTGATAGCTTGAAGAAAGAGATTAGCCCATTCCTGAACTTGTGTATTCAAGTATGCGTTTTACTTTAATTTTTTTTGGTCATGTATAAACTCTTGACAAGTCCTTAGTTAAAAGAGTCTGGATAACTAAGTTATTTTATTTTTATTAGTTGGGATGTTTATTTTAGACATGGAATGTATGTCCGAATTGGTTGTTGGAATATTGTATGTTAAGAAATTTGGTATCAATGTAGTTTTATGTTTCTGTTGGATGTTTTTGGTTGGATATTGCATTGTTTGGTATTTTTTTGGTTGTGTAAATGCAATTGGTTGATGTGGCTGTAAAACAGGACCAGGATGACATGTAATTTACATCCCATTAATATCACAATGGTAAATATAAACCAATGTAAAAAATGTATAAAAGATATCATGTAAAATAATATTAAACGAAAAAGAACTAAAAACCGATGTGAAATAGTCATTTGACATCGGTTCTGAAAAGAAACTCAATATATTTTAAGTCAAATAACATCGGTTAGAGAAATTGGCTGATGTTAAACAAAAAGATTTAACATCGATTTCGTGAAGAACACCCATGTCTTATCCATCATTTCACATCGGGGGGCTAATTTAACCGATGTCTGATCAAACATTTCACATCGGACAACTAATATAACCGATGTATGATCTAGCATTTCACATCGGTTTGTTCGAAAGAATTTTAATAAATGGCTTTTAGAGCTTGTAGGTTTCATGTTTTAATGGATAAATACCTCACAATATACTCATATTCACCTAAAAATACTGTAATATAAGCTGAAATTTGTTACAAAGACATCACATTTAATCTTAAAACCGATGTATAGCACTGTAATAGACATCGGCTGTTAACCGATGTCAAAGGCTGATGACATTTAACATCACACGCGAAGACATCGGTTCAGATTTTTTTTAACATCGGTCCTGAACCGATGTCTGATCCCATATTTCTAGTAGTGTATGCCGAAGCATATTCAACTAAACAAAAGGTACCCAAGGCACATATCGGCCTAGCAAGGTGTTATATCATGTATAATACATAGCTCACGTTGGACCGCCGCCACGGCCTCTTACGCAACATCCAACCCATAAAAACAATTTTCCGTCAATGGAATCGAATCAAATGACATCCTTGACCACATAACTCCCCATTTCTCATGGTTCGGAGTTATCTCAACAACCAATGACGAAATAACCAAAACAATTAGTTATTCGCTAATCTCAATTCAAAGCTTTACTGTATAGAATAAGTTGTAGCGAAATATAAAAACATTTAACTATTCTGAACTTAGAATAGTAGAGAAATTGAAAGAATAAAATTCGGAGTCAATATTTCTTGAATGATAAGTGAGGATATAAATATTTACATAATATGATTCGAAATAAACGTCACTTGAACGATAAGTGAAGTTATGGTACTTGCCTGATATGCTTGATAACCTCTTACTATAACTTTGCTTATAGTTGCTGGCTACTATCACCGTCTAACACTTGACTGCACTCCTTGCTACTCGATTCTATAAACAAAAGGGTTATCTTAATTGACAGAACCAAACTCAATCGACGTAACCATACGGCTTGATATTTACCCGATCATTTTATAACTAGAAGGGAATTTTAAAACTGTAAACAGATAGCATGCATATCACGTAACACATAATCATGGTATTCGTATAGCACATAATCACCTATTCCATATAACCCATAGATCAGATAGTCAACAGATAGGTTTTAGAACGCCTAGAACTGAAATTGGGTTAATAACGGTGTTTATCGATTAAATACCGACTCAGACTGACACATAAATCAAATGACATTGCAATACCGAATCAAACAACACAAATTTATAATCAAATCGACTGGAAATCATCATCTAAAGCTATTGGTAATATCAAAATCAATCAAAAATCAACACAACTCAAAAATGATTTCAAAAATAAAAGCTTAAAAATCGATTTTAATCATCAGCTCACCTCAGTTTATGATTTTGGTACCAAAAGATCTGTCTTCTCGAGAGGACTGTATTGATTACAAGAGCGTTAACAGAGGTTTAGTAAAACTCTCAAAATCACCGAATTTGTGTCAAGAACAAGATTACACCCCCAAAGTTTGTTCTTGGCTAATTTCTATTTTCTGAATATTAATAAAATAAAATGAATAAAATAATTCCTACTCAGCTATTTATATTATTACAGAAATTAATACCCTAAAATAAATTAAGGGTGTTTTTATCCCCTAATTATAATAATTAGGGCACCAAAATAATAATTACGTGGAATAATTTTTAAAAACGATAACATACAAAATTAATGTCAAAATTCCCCAAAAATTGCGAATAATTCGAAAATATAAAAATAAAGGGTATTTGAAATACGAATAATTTTATAAAAATACAAACACGGATTTTGCGGGGTTTGATGTCCCGGTGGGGTCCCGGTCCATTGATTTTTGAAATAAAGAAACGATCCCTAAATTACTAGAAAATCCCGAAAACACCTAGAATACATTCAAACGCGCATAAAATGAAATAAAACGAGTACCTTAATAAAGACGCTAATAAATACGCGTCCCGATTGCAGATAGATTCATATAATTACAGTTTTAACACATATTATTCAATCGAAAAATTTTCTGGCCCGCACGGAAATACACACAACAGCTATAACATCTAATATCATGACAATAATCACTTTAAATTTATAAAACACATAATATTTATTTATTTAACATATAATATTTACATAATTTTCCCGGATATTACATCATATTTGTGCATAGATAATTCGCTTTCAGTCTCAATTTTACCTCTGGTCCGTTGTTCTTGAGCGTTGCTAATATAAGAATCAACATTATAATTATACGATTAATCCATCAAATTCTAGGGCAATGCGAATCTCGTATTGTGGAAAGGAAATGTTAGTGAGAGCAAGTTGAGAGATTTTAATTTCTTGTACCAAGAAATTTAGATGTTAATGTCCGGAGCTTAATTCAACTGCCCTGTGTTGTGCAAGACATGCATGTACAATAACAAGACTAAGTCAAATTGACAACCCTAAGTAAGTTGTATTGTAATTTAAGTTTGTATTTTGTATTGTACCACTTAAGTCTGTAAAAATATTCAAGGGTAGACTGGAGTCTTTTTCTGTAAACAGTATCAAGCCTAAGAATTCTATCTGGAAGAAGATCAAGAAGATCATGCTTCAGAAGAATTATGAAGAAGTTTGGAGTTGAATAAATCTGTTTTGAGAAAAATATTCTAAGTCAAGATCTCTACAAGTCACAGATTAAGTGTTATAGAGAAGTCGTTCGAGAACTCCAGAATGACTTATCGAGAAGTCAGGAAAAGAACTAGAGAACTCAGAGATATCGACAAGCCAATTTGAAGACATGAAGAATGGAAATATTGACAAGTCATTTCTTCAGTAGAGAACTCTGAGTTATCGATAAGCCAATTTGTCACTAGAGAACTCAGAGTTATCGATAAGACAAAGTGAAGAAATAAAGATGAGAGATCTCGATAAGCTAAATTCTCTTATAAAGAACACAGAGACTTCGATAAGTCAAAACAACTGTAGAGTAATTAGAGATCTCGATAAGCTAATATACTTATCGAGATGTCAAGTTCTCTATACACCAAACTGGAGATCTCAAGGTAAAACTCAAAGTATAAAGTGCAGACCAGTTAAATATCCAAGATTATCAATCAACAAACAATCTAATCAGTTGGATTGATAAGTCTACTAAAGCAGCTTGAAGAGTACAAGATCAAAGGCCAAGATTAACTGGAAAAGTAAATTCATAAGCGTGCAAGATTAGCAAAGATACACTAAGCCAGAAATAGAAAGATTTGATTATCCAAAAATAGGGTTTAGTACATGCTACTGCACACTGTATAATAACCAGTGTTTAATGTTCTATAAAGTAAACACTGAATGCTTTGTTAAAAAAACAATTTAGATAAGAAATCTTGTATTCTCTCAAGAAAGAAGCTAAGCTCTTTTATTAACAAAGAGCCTAGAAATTTTGTAGCAAAACATTCTTAATTTTAATATAAAATTAAGTGAGTTTTGAAAGATTTGTGTTCACTATTTTATCTGTCTAAATTAAGTACTAACACATTTCACTACAAGATTTTAATTTACTTTGTTCATTACCATAAACACTTCAAGAAAAGCAGAAAAACACAAAAATATATTCACCCCCCCTGTGTGTGATTCATTATCTAATAAGTGGTATTAGAGCAAAATCTAAAAGTAAACAGATTCAACATCTAGGAAGAATGAATACACAGAAAATCAGTAGCATCAAAATCCCTACTTTTGATAAAACTAACTACACTCTATGGAAGAAGAAAATGTTGTTGTTTATCAAGATGGCCAATCCATTATATATTCAGATTCTCAAGAATGGGCCTTTCACTCCTATGGTAAGAGTTGAGGAATCTACAGATGGAGACATGGTCATTCCAGCTCATTATGTTCCTAAAGATCCTTCAGAGTACACTGAGCCTGAGAAAGAAAAAGTTTTCCTAGATTGTGGCTTGTAGTTGATCTTGATAGAGTCACTTGACAATGTAATGTATAATAACATTGTCAACTGTGACACTGCTAAGCAGATCTGGGAGAAGATAGAGATACGTTGTGAAGGAACAGAGGAAGTTAGGTCAAATCAAAGAAGGATACTGATTTTATAGTATGAGGGTTTCATGGCTAAGCCAAAGGAAAGCATTACTGATGTGTTTGAAAGGTTTAACAAGTTGATTAATGACTTGTTGCTGCATGATAAATATTATGAAGCTGAAGAAGTGAACCTGAAGTTTTTGTTCACACTCCCTGACCATTTGGAACAGAAAATTTCAGCAATCAGAGAAGGGAGAGACTTGAGCAGATTGACTTTGGAAGTTCTATATGGAATTTTAAAAATATATGAATTGGAAATGATTCAAAAAAAATCACTAAGAGCTGGTCAAGTGCATATTGTAGATGGTTCAAGTGCTCTTATTGTTAATGAAAGCCAGATCTCTAATGATGAGCCAAAATTCCAGACTCCAAGTGTCTCAACTAGTGAGCAAAAAAATAATGATTAACAGGAACAAGTCATACTGGAATTAGAAGAAGATGAGTTTATACCCTGGATGAACTTGATGAGCTAGATCAGTCAATGGCCTATTTGGCAAGAAAGTTCTCTAACATTAGAGTAAAGAAGCCAAGATTCTTCAAGGGAAAAGGACAATCTTTCAACAAATACAGCAGCTGGAAAGGAAAAGGGAAGTACACTCTTGATAGCAAAAATGGCTATAAAACTGGATATGTTGACAGATCAAAGATAAGATTCTATAACTGTGATGAGCCAGGCCATTTTGCTACAAAATACAGGAAACCCAAGAAAGCAATGAAAGACAAAGCTTATCTTGAACTGGAAGCAAAGTATGAAGCTCTTCTAAAGAAACAACAAAACAAAGCCTATATTACAGAGGGAAAGAGTTAAGATGATTTTGAAAATGATGAAGATAAGAAAGTTGGAAATTATGCACTTATGGACTTGGAGCAAGGAGAGTCATCCTCATAAAAAATACAAGTACCAACTCCTACCACCATTGATTTAAATGTGAGTCAATATAAGGAAACTGTTGATAAGATGAGCAACGAAATGTTGCACATTCACACAAGTATGGTTGCTGCTAATGAAGAGGTTAGCAGACTGACAAAGATGAATAAGAAACAAGAAACTGAGTTGTTGTTGGTATATCTTGAAGTTGTGAAACAAGAAAATGCATATCTAAAGAACAAGCTCAAGTGTGCAAATAAGATTGAAGCTGTGTTAAGGGAGAAGCTAGAAAAGAATGAAGTCAAGTTGAAATCTTTCAGGAATGCATCTGAGTTGGTTGCAAAATACCATGAGAAGAACAAGCCATGTGAGAATATTGCTCTTGGTCTTGATTATGATGCCTTGAACAACAAGAAGAAAGCAGCAGGTGAAAAAGGGAAAGCAAATGAAAATGAAGATGTTCCAGCTATGCTGAAAAAGGTTGGTTCACCTATGTTCAAAGCATATGAGGTAGATTTCAGTGAAGAAGAGTTGATCATAAAGCAAGAAATTGTTGATGAATACAATGAGAAGAAAAATGCAGAAACAACTCAAACTTACAAAGATGAAAAGAAGCTCATGGATAACCAAGATTCCAAGACACCTGTCAAGGAAACAAAAACTGAAGATGCAAGAAAGAAGAAGAAGAATAGAAATGGGTAGATTGGGATAAATAAAAGCTACAATTTTGCTTATGTTTCAGATGCTCCAAGAAAGAAATATGAACAGTGTGGCTCTATGAATCACCTAACTCATCTTTGTAAAAAGGTTATTAGCAAGCCAGTTGAAGGAGTCTGCAAGTATAATGAAGCCAAGGCAAATGATCCCTATTCATTTTGTGATAAGTTTGAATGTATTTCCTGTAACTTAAAAGTAATGAAAAGTTGCCACAAGCTGAGAGTAGATCTCAAAGAAGTCAGTATTGGAACTACAGCTGCAAGGGACAATGCACAAACATCTATGAATGCTATTCTTTCTGAGACTTCTAACTCTACTTATGCTAAATCAGTTAACAAGAAGAAAGTACCCAACACTGCTTGGGTTCCTAAATACACTTAAAACTCATTGTGTGCAGGGAAAAATGAAGAAGGTCATATGAATCATATTTAGTGGATGTTGTAGGCAGACAGGTGATAAGGCCTTGCTATCATAATTTGAGGAGAAGGCCAACCCTTTGGTGACCTTTGGAGATAACAACAAAGGATTCACAATGGGATATGACAAGATTATTTCTAGAATGTTGTCATTAATGATGTAGCATTGGTAGCTGATCTTAAAGTAAATCTTCTCAGTGTCAGCCAGTTTGCAGACAAAGGTTTTAAAGTTCTATTTGACAAATAAGAATGTATTTTCATCAGCAAGAAAACCAATGAAGTTGCTCTGATAGGAGCAAGGAAAAGAAGCTTGTTTGTTGCAAACTTGGACTCAATAAATGATGATGGAATTTGTTGCTTCTACACCAAGGCATCCATAGAGCGAAGCAAGTTATGGCATAGGAAACTCTCACATCTAAAATACAAGACAATCAACACTCTGGTCAAGAAAGAGTTGGTGAGAGACATGCCAAAATTAGAGTTTGCTCAAACTGAAGTCTGTGAAGCCTATCCAGAAAGGAAAAATGAAAAGATCAAGTCACAGGTCAAAAATTGTGAACTCCATAAGTGCACCATTGCAACTTATTCATATGGACTTGTCTAGGCAAGTAAATGTCTTATCAATTTCAAGAAACAAATATGCACTTGTGATAGTGGATGATTTCTCAAGATATACTTAGGTAGAATTCATGCACTCTAAAGATGAAACTCCACACATCATAATTAATCACATAAAGAAGATAGAAAAATAGGCTGAAGATCAAAACTGTGCAAAGAGATTGAGAAGTGATAAAGGAACATAATTCGGAAATGCAACATTAAGTGATTTTTGCAAAAATAAAGGCATTGTTCAAGAATTCACTGCTGCTAGAACACCTCAACAAAATGGGGTAGTTGAGAGATAGAACAGAACATTAGTAGAAGCTGCAAGAACAATGTTGCAAGATGCCAATCTGCCAACTAGTTTTTGGAAAGAAGCTGTAAATACTGCATTCTACACTCAAAACAGATATTTCATTAACAAGGTTCATGGAAAATCACCTTACTCAATCATGTCTAAGAGAAAGCCTACTGTAAAGCATCTTCATGTGTTTGGAAGCAAGTGTAACATTTTAAAAGATAACTCTGAATATGTGGGAAAATTTGACTCAAAGGTTTTTGAAGCGATTTTTCTGGGATATTCATTGGAGAGAACTGCCTACAAGGTCTATGTAATTGATCAAAAGAAAATTATGGAGAGCACAAATATGACTTTTGATGATGACAAGTGTCCAAGCTTGTAATGCATTGATCATAATAAAGCTGAAGCCCTTGTATTTGAAAATCACAATATTGACAGTGATTCTGATAAAGAAGCTGAAGTCAATGCACAACAGATGATGAATGAAGAAACTACTGAACTGGAAAATCATGGAAATAGAAGCTCATCTCATACACCTGAATTTGATAGCACAAACTCAGGGGGAGAAAGAGAAGAAGGATCTACTAGTCATACCAATAATGAAGAAAATAATGAAGGCACCAGTCAACAAACTCACACCACAAAAATGGGATAGGAGTCACAATCAAAATGCAATAATTGGTGATCCCAATGCTGGTGTAAGGACTAGAAGTGTAATTGTTAATGAGTGCCTACATGCATGTTTTCTGTCTCAAGTAAAGGCCAAGAAAACTGAAGAAGCTCTTAAGGATCCTGATTGGATATCTTCCATGCAAGAAGAGCTGAATTAGTTTGAAAGAAACAAAGTTTGGGAGTTAGTTCTTGCACTAAAGAATAGAGGTGTAATTGGGACAAAATGGATGTTCAGGAACAAGATGGATGAAAATGGTATAGTTACCGGAAACAAGGCAAGGTTGGTTGCAAAAGGCTACTCACAGGAAGAAGGAATTGAATATGATGAAACTTTTGCTCTAGTTACAAGACTTGAAATAATAAGGATTTTCTAGCATTTGCTGCATATTCAAATTTCGAAGTGTATCAAATGGATGTCAAGAGTGTCTTTCTAAATGGTGAGTTAGAAGAAGAAGTTTGTGTGCAACAACCACCTGACTTTGAAGATCCAGAATTTCCAGATTTTGTGTACAAGCTACTCAAGGCTCTATATGGACTAAAGCAGGAACCTAGACCTTGGTATTACACACTGACAGATTTTCTATTTAAACATGGTTTCACTAGAGGAACAATAGAAAAGACACTCTTCTACAAGCTGCATGGTGGTGATATGATCCTAGTTCAGATTTATGTGGATGATATCATCTTTGGTTCTACTAATGAAAAGCTCTGTCAAAGATTCTCTAAGCTTATGTAGAGTGAATATGAAATGAGTATGATGGGGGAATCAAGTTACTTTCTTGGACTTCAAGTCAGTCAAAGAAGTGATGGAATCTTCATCAGCCAAACTAAGTATGTTAAAGATTTATTGAAAAAGTTTGACATGGGTGATTGTTCACCTGCATCTACACTTATGTCTACAACAACAAAGTTGGATGAAGATAAAAAAGGGCAAAAGTGTAGATATTACAAGCTATAGAGGAATGATTAGATCATTATTTTACTTAACTGCAAGTAGACGAGACATCATGTTTGCTACATGTCTGTGTGAAAGATTTCAAGACAATCCAAAAGAATCACATTTGATGGCTATGAAGAGGATTTTCAGATACTTGAAGGGGACTCCAAACTTGGGATTATGGTATCCTAAGGGAACTGGTTTTGAAGCTGTTGGATAAACATATGCAGATTTTGCTTGATGCAGGGTTGACAGAAAGAGTACTAGTGGCAGCTGTCAGTTTCTTGGACAAAGACTTGTATCCTGGTATAGCAAGAAACAACAATCTGTGTCAACTTCCACAGCTGAAGCAGAATGCATAGCTGCTGGAAGTTGCTGTGCTCAAGTGCTTTGGATTAGAAATCAGCTAATGGATTATGGCCTAGTGTTACACAAAATTCCAATTATGTGTGACAATACTAGTGCTATATCTATTATGGCTAATCCAGTTAATCACTCTAGGACAAAGCACATTGAGGTAAGGTAACATTTTATTAGAGAACATGCTGCAAATGGTACCATTGAGCTCATTTTTGTTCCAACAGAAAAATAATTAGCTGGCATTTTTACTAAACCTTTGGATGAAGCAACTTTCACTAGACTTGTAAGTGAAATTGGAATGCTTAATTCTTCATCCTAAGGTAAGAACTCAACTAATGTTTTGCAGCAGATCAATTTCTAGTAAATCTAAATTAATTTGATTTAATTAGAAATTAACTGGAATATGAATTATAAATATTTCAGAAATCTCTGCATATTTATTTTTCAAAATTCAGAATTCAACTTGGAATTTTTCAAATTCTAAAAAAACTGTCTAATTGTTGATTTATATTTTCAATATGTAAAATTAACACAAGGCAGAATCAAAGTGATCAAAAGTATATAGAGAACTGAGTTCTCGATAAGTCAACAAGTCATTTTAAGACTTCTCGAGTGAGTTCTCGATAAATCAATTTAGTGACTTCTCGAATGACTTCTCGATAAGCTTTATTATGACGTATCCATAAGTCATTATAGAGTTCTCTATAAGTGTTAATTCACAAAATTCTCTACAAGTATCATTTTGGACTTATAAATAACTCAGAACTGAAATAATTTAATTCAATAAATTATTTTGGTAAAATACTTTTGGCAAACTTATTCTGATTTTATTTTGATTTATTCAAATAAAAATTGGAAACAATTCAGTCCATTTTGGACAAACTGGATATTTATTTAACATATCGATAAGCTTATTTTTAGTTCTCTACAAGAATTATACAAAATGAATTATCGATATATTTTTCACTTTTCAAAATGACTTCTCGATAGACAAACTCCAAATGTCTATTTTTGAGTTCTCGACAAGTCATTTGCTTTTACTATAAATACCCAGACATCTTGATACACATATACTTACGCCTTCGAGAACTCTAAGTGACCTAGCTTTTTCAATTCCAAACCGATTTCTCTCTCGTTTCAAACTCTTTCTCACTAATTTTTTTACCCATTCACTCTTACTCAACAACAATGGCACTCAATAATGTTAGAGTTGTAATCCCAGAGAAAGGAACCAACTATATTGCTTTCACTGATGCTAACCAAGCCCCTGACAGTTTCAAGGGGTTTGTGAAATTTCTATCTGAATCTTATCTTGCAGGTGCTTTAACTGCTAACCCAGTCCTATACTTGGATATTCTGCATGAATTCTGGACAACAGCAGTAGTGAGAACTGTTATGCATGACAACTCTGTGTCCTTGGTGGTGAGTTGCTCAATTGGAGGTCAACAAATAGAGTTCAATGAGCAAGATGTGAATGCAACTTTGGATCTTCCAACTGCAAATCTAGTGGAGGTGCCCACCCAGGATGAAGTAGCTGAGTTCATGGACTTCATCAACTATGGTGGAAGAAGCAACTTGGAAAGCTTGAACAGAATAAACATAAGGAATAAATGGTCCTTTGTGTTTGATTCTATAGTAAGGAGCCATCACATGCTGGAAGACAGGATATGACAACATCTCAAGTGTGGTGCAGAAGCTGGTGTTCTCAATAGCCCACAACAGACACTTGAAAGTTGGTCTATTGATCCTGGAAGAACTTGCCGCCAAGATGACCATGCCCCAATCTGCTAGAGGTAAGGAAATTTTCTTTTCTAGATTTATTATGTCTACTTTAAATCATAAGGTATCAGACATACATTTATTGAATGGTATAGACAACACTAAGATAGGCAATTGTAAGCAAGTGCCCAAAATTATATTTAGTTCACTTACTACAAAGAATAAGGTAAATGTGAGTCTGAAAATTACTCCATTCATGATGGAGAGGTTCAGGACTTACCCTTACCCTATGCCTGACATGAGATCAAATGCACAAACTAGTACAGCTATGGTCCCTGAACCTGTAGAAGTACAAATGCAGGAAAACCAACAGGGGCCTTCCCAAGCTGAGACTACTTTTTCTATACCTCTAGAAGCTAGGAAACCAACCACTTCATCCTCCCAAAAGGGTGAAGTGAGTAAAAAGAAGAGAAAGCAGACAAAACTGACAATCATAAATGAGAGTGGTGAGGAACATACAGAACTTGAGTCACCATTGGTCAAAAATACAAAGAAGGCTAGAAAAACTGAGCTGACCACTCAATCTACCTCTGCACCCTCCCAAAATGATGCAGTTATACAAATGGGGTCAAAACAGATTCTAGAGACATCCTCTCAATAGGTTGTTTCTATTGAAAAGAGTATTCTCCCCAATGCACCTTATAAAAAGTCTGCACAGCCAACACTTGAACAAATCCAAGTGTATGGTAGAAGAAATAAGGATGGCACACACAAGGAGAGCACATCCCTTGAAGCTCCCTCATCCATTCAGGGGGAGCTTCCAGTCCTGAGCTTCAAAATCTTATATCTAATATTTCTTCTTCCTACACTGAAACACTTGAATCAAATCCTCAAGTGTTTCCCCCATTCAAGTGACTTGGTTCATGAAACCTTGCTCACCACCCAGGAACCACAATTAGTTGGTGAGAGGCTACATATTTGGGTAGACCTTGATGACACCAACATAAACACAGGGGTTTCATCAGTTTTTAATGAAGACCCTGTGACAGACACATATACACGTTCATGTACAAATCAGTCTTCACGGACTGTTAGGTTTGAGGGTATTACTCCTGAGCGTAAGCTATCTAAATCCTCTCCAATTCAATTGGAGGTTCCTGTTCTGGAAACAACTCCCCTCAAAACCCTGACTGAAATTTCCCTGACCATTGAAGCTGGGAGTATAATTGCCAATGATCCTGTCATAGAGGAGGCAAGTATAGCACATTTAAGTGACAGTGTGGTGCAAGACACGCAAGGGTTTGAGACTGTTGCAAATGACAGTAGCACATTCAAATCCCCTCCAATTCAAATGGAGGTTCCCACAACTGGTGAGGAATAACACCCTGTCATAAACACAGAGAAATCTGTGAGTCAAACTGTGACTTCTGTCACGGGTGGTTCTGATCCTTCTCACCAACAATCAATCTCTCAACCTCAACAACCACACCTCATATCACAATGGCTACAAACTACTGATTCTCAACCTACAACTGTCGATGATCTTCTTGTTGAGCAGATTTCTGGATTAGCAAACATCTCATAACATCTATTTACTTCAGATATGAGGAACCAGGATTATAAAGCCATTCTGCTAACATACAATGAAGAAGTGGAAAAATAGAAGGAGAAAATTATAAATGATGCAAAACAAGATAAGAATGTAGATGCATGGCTGTCTAAAGATTTTGTTTTGGAGATGGATCAAGTCTTGGCTAGGCTTAGGGATGAATATGTCACTATTCTTGGAAGCAATGTTAAGGCCTTGACTCCACAGGATGTGTATGATGCAGTCACTGAAGTTTACAAAGCTCAACTCAAGGATTTTCACCTCTTTGATAAAGCTATAGAATTAAAGTTGACTGGTCATGAAGAAAAGATAAGGAAGCTAGTGAAGGAGAAGATGGATGAAATCATACCTTCTCAGGTCAAGATCACATCAAAGTTTAAGCATTTTACTGACCTGTTAGGTCACACAACACTATAGAAGGAGGTTGAATATACTGTTTACACAATCAAATCGATTTCAACACAAGTTTGTAACAAAGATCAAGTATATTCAAATAAACTCTGTTACAATAGAACTGTTGTTCTCTCTCAGTGATGAACAATATCACTAAGAGCTGCTAGGTTACAATGTATAATCTTCTCGATAATGATAACACATATAGTTAAATTCTAAGCTGTGTTTATATAGTACACAGTTATAAGATATATTCTAATTGATATGGAATATAATTTTGTCTCCTAAAATATATCAATCAGATATCTTCTACAAGTCTTCTAGTCCACTAACTCTTCATGCATATCTTCTTTTGCTTTAGTCCAGATATTCTCCTGTAAATTAGCCGTATTCCTTATCTGAAGTCTTCCCGCACTTAAAGTCCTGATATATATCTTCTGACGCTTTAAGTTCTGATATTAAGTTCTGACTTCAGTAAATTTTGATTTCAGTAAGTCCTGATATGTCCTGTTGTTAAGTTCTGAAAACTAAACACAAATCAGATTAGACATGACATCTCAAATGTATCTAACAATCTCCTCCAACTTGTAAATTATGAAAAATATACAAGTTAATAGATTTGATGATGTCAAAAACATTTTAAGTACAAACACAATAAGAGTTTAATAAGACAACTAACTACAACTTACAGTCCTTGTAGCTTTTACCAATCTCACTGATTCAATCTGAATCCAAAGTGATTCTTGACAAAGTTTGATATCATCTTTTCTTCTTTATTCCTCATGACTTGAGCTATTGTAGCTTTGACTTGCTTCAATTCTTCATTCTGACTTCCAATATGGTATATTACAGTCCTAAGTGCTGAGATATGGTTTCTTTCCATACCATCACCAAGTCTGATTACCCTTGGATGAGAAGAGTCTTCATTGTAGCACATACATTTCTCTTTCAGAATCACTTCAAGTTTAGCAGAATCCTTCTTCATTGGAATTTCACTTCCATCATCTTCAACTATGTTTGGAATGAATTATGTAAACCTTGAACCGGAAATTCTTGCTTTATCTCTTATGGTCTTCATAATGAAATTTGACCATCGCCTGGTAATCTCAGACTTTATCTCTAAAAGATAATGAAAGAATTGAAGTTCTTTCAGAGATTTGTTCAGCACATCTGATTCTGACATTTGATATGTTCTTCCATCTTCAAGAAATAGAATCAGATTTTCTTTGACATTATGCTTATCATGAGCATCCAGTACCACTTGAACAGAGATAACCTTATCAAGGTGTTTCTGTGTAACATCTTCAAGAGGTTTGTCAGTCAATAAGAATGGATCTCTTGTAAGTACTTCAACTCCTGTCTTGATCTTACTTCATCTGAACCTAGTCCAGCTCTGTCTCTTGCTTCTCTTGCTTTCAATCCAACAGTCATGAAATCAGATAACAATTGGCTTTTCTTTGGATCTGATGGTTTGACATTCTTCCATAGGAGTTTCTTCTTATCAACAACTTTCATCTTGTCTAAATCAACTTGAGCACTGTCAGAGGTTGATTTCTTGATGACTTGACCAGAATTTGTTGTTTCTTCTGTTGCTTGCTGTTCTTTATTCTGAACAACTTGAGCTTTGTTAGAGGTTGTCTTGGATTCTTCAGTTATCTTCCTTCTTTTCAAAATTTGAACAGTTTCATCTTCAACAGCAGTATCATCATAAACTTGAACCATTTTGCACACAGGTTTCATCAAGATTTGAGGAATCTTCATCTCCCGTGGCTTTGTTGGTTCATCAACTTTTCCTTTCCCTTTATCTTTGGGATCAATCTGTGATCTTGTCATGGGCTTTGAAGCCTCAGAATTTGACTTTTCCTTGATCACAATGTCTTTTACCTTAGGCCTTGGAGGTTTCTTAGCATCAGAAGCTTTAGACTTTAGGTTTGTCTTCTCAGCTGCAAATCTAGATTCTTCCTCCTTGGGATTCTCTAAATCCATACCAGGATTATGCTTGAGAAATAGTCTTCAAGCAATCTCTTCATAAAGTGTCTGAATTTTAGGATCTTTGTAGTAGACAGTAGTCTGCTTTCCTTTGACCTTCAGAGTTTGCAAAAACTTCTGAGAGTCTTTACTTCCTCCTTGAATCAGAACATCAGAACTTGATATCAGATTTTGATTATCAGAACTTGCTATCAGAGCTTGAGCATTTACAACATCAGAATTTGTCTTCTTTTGAGTAGAAGATTTGCTTGAATCAGAAATTAGTTTCCTTGAAGAAACTTTGATGCTGTGCCCTTGACCTTGACCTTGACCCTTGCTAGGGTTTCCCTAGTCATCCTCATTGTTATCTTTTTTCTTCAATACTTGAGTATTAGAGCATTTGGACTTAACTACCTTCTCCCTTTTTTTGGCATCATCTGGTAGTAGGAGAGAGAGAAGAAGTTCTACTAAAGATTGAATTTCATTAAGTTGAGCTTGTTGAGCAGCTTGATTCTGCAGGACCTTAGAAATTTGTGCCTGTTTCAATTCTTGAATCTTCTCAATAGCTTCAACTTTCTCAGAAATTGGTCTAATAAACCTCTTTTTATCTAGCTTGATCTCCATATCCAGCTTATCAGACTTTTCCAAAAGTTTGTCAACTTTTTCATGAGTGATAGAGTGTTGACCTTGAAGAGACTTGATACTTAGAGCTGTGACTTTGAGTTGTGTCTTGAAATCATAATTTTCATCAGCTCATCAGCTTTGGCAATATGCTCTGTCAGAACTTTGGAGATTGGAATGAAATCAGATTCATTCCACTTCTTGGTCCACTCCACTCCTCTGTGAGTTTCTTCCCAAGGAATAGGAACAACTTGTTCAACAAATTTTTCAATCAGTGCCTCCTTTCCAAGAATGGGATCATTTACTGGAGCACTATCTCCAGAACTTGCTAAAATCTCCTCATCTTCTGACAACATAAGAGTGTGTGTAACAGAAGGAGATTCTGTAGTAACTTCATCTAAATTCTGAGCATCAGAATTTATCTCCATAATTGGAGTTGTTGGTATCTCAGCCTGTAAGATAGGAGAATTAACAATAGATGGCTGAGCTGCAGTTGGAGCTTCAAGATAAAGCACAGTTGGAATGATCAGCCCGTGGATGTCTATTTCAAGACTTAATCCTGAATCTTCAACTGTTGTTTCTTTGACTGGAGAGATAGGAGGTGTGATCACTGTTTCCTGAACAGTGTCTTCAGCCTGAGTTGGAGGTGGCAAAGATTCAATTACTATTGGCTTTGAGATCAGAGATTCCTGATCCCCTTCCTCAGCTTCATAAGTATCCTCAGATGGAGGTTGTGCCACTACAGAAACTGTAAATAAGTTGGCAAAATCTAGCAAAATATACAGTATTTCTGTCCTCTTGCATCCTATCCCCAATAAATCCTAGCACAACACTAGCATAATCAAAATGAGTTTTATTAATGAGAGCATACCCGATTTGCTGACTCAGGATTGGGATTGCACAAAATTGGAGCACTTGTTTGTAAAGGCCTTGGTGATGCAGTCAAAGAAGAAACTCCACTCCCTCCTGATGTGGGGTCTCTTCAGTTGTCCAGCTTTGCCAAAGTCTTTTCATAGCCCAGATTGGACATCATTTTCTGAAGGGCCGGCTCCTCAACTGTTGAACTGTAAACACAATTTTCTGGCAAATGTAGTGCTTGTCGAACAGTTGACAAAGTCACCACATGTTCATCCTCCCCTGTTGTAAATATGATACTGGGGGGCCCATTTTCACCACCATCATCATACACACCACTCCTCCAAAACTCCAGCACTTGAGTTCCTGAGATTGCTTCTGCTTGGGTCAAAGCATACCCAATCTCACTTTGAGATAGCAAATCTTGGATGAAGTGAAGTTCTGATGAAGCTTCATCCTTAGAAAGAATAGCCATGTAGTTGTTGGGAACAAACTTGGCTCCATTGAAAATGATGTCCTTTGGTGCCATTTTTGTAAGAAATAAGTGAGAAAATGTGTGTTTGCAAAGTTTTTGATAAAATGCCTGTGAAAGATAGAGCTTCGGAGAATATTAGAAAGAGAGAGAGAGAATAATAGAGATAAGAAAAGAATTAGAAAGTAGGTAAAATATTGTAAAATCTTTTAACTCCCATATAAATACTCTCTCCACTCTACAGTTCTTTTTGGAAGTGAAACAGACACTTTACACCTGTCATCCAGTAATTAGTTAAAGCAGTAGTTAGTGGGCACGAGAAATAAGCAGTAATTATTGTGCACATGCAGTTGTCAAGGCAAACACATTTACCACTAACCAAATGATTATGACTGTTTTTATCTGACTTAATTATTTTCTGATAAATATGACCGTTATGGTAAAACCACAAATAAGTCAAGTAAATAAATAATGCCACGTAAGCATCAGAGTTTCCATCAGGATTTGCGTCAGAACTTGACTATTATCAGAATTTAACGGTCATCAGAACATGGCTTCTGTACTCAAAAAGTGAATGTCTGTTTCTGTGATTCTTCATACAAATACTGACTGGTTTCTTCAGAGTTTAATCATCAGAACTTTCATCAGAACTTGTCCTCAGAATTTATGCAAATAATAATAACTTGTTTGTCAAAAATAACTTAATCACCACAGTAATTTTCATCATTCATATGGAGTGAGAGTGTGTGCATTTACAAATGATCAGTTAAAGATTAAAGTCTGATAAACTTCAGTATATCTTAGAAATAAGGCATAACTAAGAAAAATGCTTAAAATCTGTCTTTAATTTTGAAATCTACTATAGAATAAATTTATGCAAGAGTCCACCAAAACTGTTTATGCTCATTTTATGCATCTTTTGACATTCTTTTTACAGTGGCTTCTCAATGTAAGTGAGTCACAACTGCTATCAGAATTTATGCTATTATCAGAGTATTTCTCCAGTAATCAGAGAATGTGAAAAGTCACCAAGAAAAATTTATTAATTTTCTAATGCATATAACTTACTACCAGCAATGCACTTGAGTCTTTCCTTTCACATATATTACTCTAGATCTCAAAAGAATACCTGATTTTGATTTTCTTTTCTTTTCTTTCCTTCAGATAAGTGAGGCTTATCAAGCATGTAGTTCATCCTTAAGATTTACTAACATCAGAATTTGACAGATAAGAAGCAAGAATCTAGTTTGTGACTTAGTAATAAGATACACAAAGTAAATTTGACTAAGCTCAAAATCAGAATTTGCTTGTGTTAATGAATTTCCACATAAACAACTAATTCAACCATGGGATTTCTAGTATGTTAAAGATTACTAGGTCAGCATCTAGCACAGTAATCCTCATTGGAATGAATAGCCACAGAACATTCAAAACACTATCAGAGTATATGGAATCACATCAGATAATAATCAGTATTTAATATATAACAATATGAACACAGATTATACAGAGATAAGACAATCTATAAATACTGATCATAAAGTCTGATGCATGAGAACAAAAACTAAACAGATTTTGAGAAAGAACCTGAAACCATTCCAAGTTCATTTACCATTCTTGTAAAAGTAGCTTCACATAGTGGTTTGGTGAAGATATCTGCTAGTTGTTGATCTGTTGGAACAAAATGCAATTCCACTGTACCTTCCATCACATGTTCCCTTATGAAATGGTACCTTATGCTGATGTGCTTTGTCATTGAGTGTTGAACTGGATTACCTGTCATAGCAATAGTACTTTGATTATCACAGTAAATAGGTATTTTAGAAAATTCTAACCCATAGTCCAGTAATTGATTCTTCATCCAAAGAATCTATGCACAACAGCTTCCTGCAGCAATATATTCTGCTTCTGCAGTTGATGTGGAAATTGATTTCTGTTTCTTGCTAAACCAAGAAACCAATCTGCCTCCAAGAAATTGGCAGCTTCCACTAGTGTTTTTCCTTTCTATTTTGCATCCTGCAAAATCTGTATATGAGTAACCTATTAGCTTAAAATCTGATTCTCTAGGATACCACAATCCTAGATCAGCTGTACCCTTGAGGTACTTGAAAATTCTTTTCACAGCTATTAGATGAGCTTCTCTTGGATCAGCCTGAAATCTTGCACAAAGACAGGTAGCATACATGATATCAGGTCTACTTGCAGTTAAATAGAGTAATGAGCCAATCATACCTCTGTAGTTAGTAATATCTACTGATGCTCCAGTATCTTTATCTAACTTGGTTGCAGTGGCCATGAGAGTGGATGTAGTTGAACAGTCTTGCATTCCAAATTTCTTCAATAAATTTCTGGTGTAATTGGATTAATTTATGAAAGTACCTTCTTCATTTTGCTTGACTTGAAGTCCAAGAAAATAGCTAAGTTCTCCCATCATACTCATTTGATATCTTGACTGTATTAGCTTTGCAAACCTTTCACAGAGTTTGGCATTTGTAAAACCAAAGATGATATTATCAACATATATCTGTACCAAAAGTAAGTCCTTTCCATGGTTGAGGTAGAACAGTATTTTATCAATTGTGCCTCTGTTAAATCCACTTTCCAGAAGGAATTGAGCTAAAGTCTCATACCATGCTCTTGGAGCTTGCTTAAGGCCATAACAGAGCAACCTTTAGCATAATTGATAAAATACCCTCATGTTGAGAGTAACCTTTAGCAACCAATCTTTTTTGTTTCTTGTAATTATGCCATCACTGTCAGTTTTGTTTCTGAACACCCATTTTGTGCCAACAATGGATCTATTCTTTGGTCTTGGCACTAGAGTTCAGACTTTATTTCTTTCAAATTCATTTAACTCTTCCTGCATTGCCTGCACCCAATCAGTATCTTGAAGAGCTTCTTCTACTTTTTTTGGTGCAGTCTGAGATAGAAAGGAATGATAGAGACATTCATTTGATGTTGTTATTCTAATTCTGACACCTGCTTCAGGATCTCCAATTATTAAGTCAGGTGTATGTGATTTGGTCCACTTCCTTGTAGATGGAAGTTAATTTCTAGAACTGGATCCTCCCCCATGATCCATGTTGTCTTCATCAGCATTTTCTGATGCTCCCCCTGTAGTTATGCTCTATGAGACTTCAGAAATTGAGTTGGATCCTTCAATATTTAAAGAATCAGAGTTTCCAGAATTATCAGAATTTGGCTCATCAGAGGAGCCAGTGACATATTCTGATGCTTCTTGAGAGTTTTGAGTTGTGGTAGGATCTTCAGCTTGTTCCCCCTGAATAGGTGCATTTTCCCTTGGAGTAGTTACCACAGTTTCAATGACATCAGAATTTAACCCGTCAGATCTTACAGGATCAGGATTTAAGCCATCAGAATTTACAGAATCAGAATTTAAATCTTCATTTTCAAATCTCAGCTAATCATGATCATTGAAATCTTTAAGTCCAGTAATCTTTTTATCATCAAAAGATACATTGATAGATTCCATGACAACCCTTGTTCTTAAATTGTAGACTCTGAAGGCTTTTATGGAAAGTGGATATCCAATAATAATTCCTTCATCAGCTTTTAGATCAAATTTTGACAGCTGTTCAGGATGAGTCTTAAGAACAAAACACTTACATCCAAATACATAAAAGTATTTCAGATTTGGCTTCTTTTTCTTCACCATCTCATATGGTGTTTTTCCATGCTTGTTTATAAGTGTAGCATTCTGTGTAAAATAAGTAGTATGCACAGCTTCAGCTAGGTTGGCAGCTTTGCTTCATCAAGCATAGTTCGTGCAGCTTCAATGAGAGTCATGTTCTTTCTTTCTACAACTCCATTTTTCCGTGGAGTTCCAGGTGCAGAAAATTCATGCTTAATTCCATGCTCTTTGCAGAACTCTTCCATGATTGAATTCTTGAACTCAGTGCCATTATCACTTCTTATTATTTTAACAGAATCTTTGACCAACTTATCCAGCTGTCCGACATGTTCAGTTAGAGTAGATGCAGTTTCATTCTTCTTGTGCAAGAAATATACCCAAGCGTATCTTGTGAACACATCCACTATAACCATAGCATATTTCTTCTTCGCAATTGACATGACATTTACTGGACCAAATAGATCAACATGCAGTAAGTGATAAGTCTCAAGAATTGAGGATTCAGTTTTGCTCTTGAATGAAGATTTTTTTTTGTTTTGCCTTTTGACATGAATCACAAAGGCCATCAGGAGCAAATACTGATTTTGGCAATCCTCTCATAAGATCTTTCTTTACTAGCTCATTTATGTTATTGAAATTTAAATGAGAGAGTCTCTTGTGCCAATTCCAGCTTTCTTCAATTGATGCTCTACTCAACAGACAGATTGCAGAGCCATCAGAGTTTGTTGAAAGTCTGGCTTCATAAATGTTACCATGCCTGTAACCTTTCAAAACTACTTTGCCTGTAAAATTACTTACAACTTCACAATGTTCTTCAAAGAAATCCACATGATAACCTCTGTCACATATTTGACTCACACTTAGCAGATTGTGTTTAAGTCCTGAGACAAGAGCTACTGATTCAATGATGACATTCCCAAGATTGATATTGCCATATCCCAGAGTTTTTCCCATGTTGCCATCTCAATAAGAAACTCATGGGTCAGCTTTCTCCATAAAGTCTGATAGCAGGGCTTTATTTCCAGTCATATGTCCTGAACATCCACTGTCCAGAACTAGGATATTTTTCATGTTGCCCAGCAATCATAAAGACCACTATTGGTTAGTTTTAAGGATCCAGACTTGCTTGGATCCTTTGGCCTTTTTAAGTTTGTTAGCATTTGCAGCGGATTTAATTTCAGAGTTTATGCTAACATGCTGATTATCAGACTTTGCATCAGAATTTACACTAGAAGTAATTACACTAACTTTCTTCAAAGAAGGTTTTATTTGATAATAGTCAAAGTATAAACTATGATATTCCTTACAAGTATAAATGGAATGCCATAAACTACCACAATGAAAACAAGGATTTTATGGTTTAAACCTAACAGACTGACTCTTAACTCCTGATTTAGGAGGTAAAGAGTTTATATCTTTATTCTTCCTGCAAAAAGAAGCAAGATGGTTAGAGTTTCCACAGTTGTAACATTTCTTTCTAGGAGCATTAAGAACAGGCATATAATTATTTCTTTTATTCACACCTTCCTTTCTAATCCTATTTTTCCTAGCTTCCTTTACCTTATTCACATTTCTAATCTCTTTCAGCTTATGCTTAAGCTGCTTCTTTGTCATTAAGCCTATGTTTACTTCAGCTGGTTTATCCTGTTTTAATTTGTCAGAAGTTGACTTTTCTTTTACTTCTGTCTTAGAATCTTTCATCTTTTCAGAATCATACATTACAGTTTTTGCTACAAATTTAACAGGATTTACCTTTGGCTTAGCAGTCTATTTAACAACAATTGGCTCAATTTGCACAGTTCCTTTCTCACTTTTATCATCTCCATAACCTTAGCCCTCTTTCCAGTTTCCAATACTTAGTAAATTCTGAGTTGTTCTTCCAGAGTTAGTCCAAGTTCTGATAATCTCTCTTTCCTTTTCTAAATCAATTTTTAGAGATTCATTCATTTTTAGCACTTCATCTCTAACATACAGAGCCTCATCTCTTTCTTTCTTAGTTTGATGAAGAAAAACTAACTCTCTTTCTTTTATAAATAGTCATTTCTATTTCTAAGAGCAAGACTTTCAGATATTAATCTTTCACATGTTAAAGTCTGATCTCTAAAACTAATGAACATTGTTTTAAGATATAATCTCAACTCAGTAATATCATCAGTATGAAAAGCAAAAGTTGTTTGAGGTACCTTCAATTCAGCAGTGTCAGTACTGCTATCAGCATTTGCCATCAAGGCATAGTTCTTCTCATCTTCAGACTTTGAAGTATCTGTCCAGCTTTTCTTCTTTGTGACAAGTGCCTTGCCTTTATCACTTTTTCCTTTCTTGCAATCAGGAGATATGTGGCCTCTTTCACCACAATTATAGTATTTGACATTTGAGTTTTCTCCTATGTTAGACTTTCCTCCTTTGCCTTCAGACTTTTTGAACCCTTTATTATTAGAACTTCCACCTTTCCTGGAAAACTTCTTTCCTTTCTGAATTTCCAGTAGGCTATCTTTGTGATACCCTTCACCATAAGAGCACACAGTCGCATTATCTCTGCATCAACATCAACTTCAGATAAACTTTCAGTTTCTGAATCATCATCATCAGAATTTGATGACTCTGAATCAGACTTTATGATGAGAGCCTTTCCTTTGCCCCTTTTTAAGGCAACCACTTTAAGAGATTCCTCCTCAGCTTTAAGAGCAACTGTCCTTGACTTTCTTCCATGCCTCTTGCTCCTTTGATCCATCTCAAGTTCATGAGTCTTGAGCATACCATAAATTTCATCAAGAGTAGTTTCAGTAAGGTCATAGTTGTCTCTTATGGTAGTAGACTTCAAATCCCAATTTTCAGGAAGAGCTAAAAGGAATTTTAGATTTGAGTCTTCAAGATCATATTTCTTGTCCACCAGTGACAGATCATTCAAGAGTTTGGCAAACCTGTCATATAAATCAGTTAATGACTCATCAGCTTTTGAGTCAAAGTGCACATACTCTTGAGTGAGTATAGTCCTCCTATTTTTTTTAATTGCATCAGTTCCCTAGGATCTTGTCTCCAAAGCATCCCATATCTCCTTTGTAGTCTTGTATCCAATTACCCTGTTTGACATGACATTATCAATGGCACTATGCAGCAAATGCCTTACCCTTGCATCTTTGGCAATAGATGAGATATCTTCAGGTGTGTATTCACCTCTCTCCTTTGGTATGGTCTTTTCTGGTTGATCAGCAACTGCAACATAGAGCTTAGTAGGCTTATATGGTCCTTCATTAATTTTGTCAAGGTATTCTAGATCTTTAGCTTCCCGAAATATAGCCATCTTCACTTTCCATATGTGATACTCAGAAGGTCTCAGTATGGGAACCCTAATAGTCTCATATCGACTGTGGGTTTGAGTGTTTTGAGTTTCTTGAGTTTTGGTGGGCTTAGTTGGGGTTTGTGTTTCTTCAGACATGATTGTTAAGATCTTTATTGTATGTGTGTTAACAGAAAAGCTTTGATACCACTTGTTAGGTCACACAACACTATAGAAGGGGGTTGAATATAGTGTTTATACAATCAAATCGATTTCAACATAAGTTTGTAACAAAGATCAAGTATATTCAAATAAACTATATTATAATAGAACTGTTGTTATCTCTCAGTGATAAACAATATCACTAAGAGCTGCTAGGTTACAATGTATAATCTTCTCGATAATGATAACACATATAGCATAAACCCTAAGCTGTGTTTATATAGTACACAGTTACAAGATATACTCTAATTGATATGGAATATAATTTTGTCTCCTAAAATATATCAATCAGATATCTTCTACAAGTCTTTTAGTCCTCTAAGTCCTCATGCATATCTTCTTTTTCTTTAGTCCAGATCTTCTCCTGTAAATCAGCCGCATTCCTTATCTGAAGTCTTCCCGCACTTAAGTCCTGATATATATCTTCTAATGCCTTAAGTTCTGATATTAAGTTCCGACTTCAGTAAGTTCTGATTTCAGTAAGTCCTGATATGTCCAGTTGTTAAGTTCTGAAAACTAAACACAAATCAGATTAGACATGACATCTCAAATATATCTAACATGACCAAATGTCAAGACTAGATCTGACCTCTATTGAAAAAGATGTCAAAAATCTCAGACAATCCTTCATTGCTCTCCATGAAGTGGTTCAACAACAAATCACAAGTTTAAATGACACAAAGCTCAAGTTGGCCCAGCTTTATCAGAACAGATTTGAGCCCTCTGCACTACTCATGGAGGGTATCAAACAGGCTGTAACAGACACCTTTGGACCCTCTATCCCATCAAGCTCTCATCCACCTGCCTCTACATCTACCAATCTTCAAATTCAAGCACTTCAAGGTCAAGTCTCCACTCTGTAAACTTCAAATGACCAACTCACAGCTCAAGTACAAGCTCTCACTACACCGGTACAGAGTCAACATGCAGACATTCAGACTTTGGTGGACTCCCACAAGCACTTACAAATGCAAAATGTTGTGGCTTTGGGAGCTATCATGGAAAAGCATGATATACCTATGCCTGCACTTCCAGAAGCCGTGAGACCAGAATTGCCAACTCCTCTAATCATACATGTCACCAAGACTAAGGGGGAGATAGAAGCTAGGATTCAAAAATCCAGGGATGCTGGCAAGTCAAAAGAAGTGATCTCAACAACTCAGCATGGTCAAAGCTCATCAAAAGCTCAAATTTCTCATGATATTGGAAAAAAAGACTCCTAAAAGCTGTAGAAGGACCTGGTCAAGATAATGAATTTAATAAACTTCTGACAGTCTTGAGGGTGTCTCTACACAATAATTATGTTACATACAAGAAAGCTTTGGCCAACAATATAAACTTTGTTAGAGTGGTCCTTGTCCAAGTTGACAACTTTATGGAAAAGAGAATAATTGCAAATGTGAATGACTGTGGACTGGACAGATGTCTCCAGGTGTCCCTCTCCAATCTTCAAAAACTAAGAGCATCTGAGCTGGATATGGTAATTGACAAAGTACACACTGTAATTCCAGAGGACACTCAACTGCTAAAGGAACTCAAAAATGCCCAGATAGCTTCTTTTCCTGAAGCCTATCTTCATCCAAGCAGGGGAAGCGCCAACATTTGTCCACAAACCAAAAAGTGCAGATACTTCGCAGTTCCTAAAAATTGTGTAAGGAATAACTTGAGATTGATCATGACCCTTAAAATTGATCTAAAGACCAAAATTAACAAGAAGTATGAAGATGGGGAAATGATCAGGATCTTGGGAAAATATCTTCAAAGTGTAGAGACCATGTTGCCTACAACAGATTATAATTTAAAGGATGACAAGTATAATGATGAGCAGAAGTCAAGTGATCAACCTCCTTCTGGATTAAATCCAAGTCAATCCTCAAGAGCAACTGGTGACAAGGGAAAAAGCAAGATGAGAAGAAGGAAGATGACAGGAAGAGAGGGGAAGAAAGAAGAAGGAAGAGAAAGGAAGATGGATCACAACCACAACACCAGCAAACCCTAAAAATCCAAACAAATCAAGCTCAATCTTCAAAGCCAACAAACTCATATACTGAACAATGTCCTACCTCAAAGCCTAAATTCCTATACAAGTAAACTGCTAACACCTTTATAAAAATACCAATCACCTCAAGCCAAATACTTCTCAAGAAAATCACAAACCTACTACCTTCTGTCAAGCCATCACTCAAAATTCACTACAAGTCTGTTGGGAGGAAACCTAAGAAAGCTAAGCATACTCAGAAAGTGGAAGTCACTGAGAGGGTCATCTAGAATTGTTACAAGCAAAGTGATTTTCTACCTCTAAACTGGTGCAACTCAGATGAAGACTACTTTCAACAACTAGCTGGGGAAATAGTCAGAGTTTGGGTTGTAACGCTAAGGGAAGTAAGAATCTACTATGAAGATGGGTCCTTCACATTTCTTAGCATAAATTTAATGGACACCTTATCACCCACAAAAATCAAGATAGTGATAAGTTTACTGAAGGATTAGCATACTCTTACAAGAGCATGGAGATCTGTTTTAGTTGAATGGTTGATAGTAAGGGAGGAAAGAAGAGTAAGGAATAAGGCTGAACATGAGGAGAGGAAAAGGAAGTATAATGAGGATATAGAAATGTACATTAAAAGATCAGAAGAACTCAAGGCAAAAGGGATGAGCAGAATCTCCAAGGATGGAAGATTTCTAAATGTTAAAGCTGGCACATTCTCAAAATTCAAGATTGATTTGCTGAGTGGTTACCCAAAGCCTGACAGACTCAAACTTGTGGAAGCTCTAAGAGGGACACCAATCATAGAGGAACTTGAAATTCTTGTATATTTAAAGGACCTCGTTAGAGAAGAAACAAAAGACACAGTCTGTGTCTGATGCATGTAACTGTTTAAACTCAAGAAATCACCTAATGTATAAATGTTATATTTATGTCAATTTTTATGTATTAGTCTAATTTTCCATTGTAGCTTAGGGTTAGTCTTGTTAACAGGCATGAATTTGTGATAAACAATCTTCTCACAAATTAGGGTATCACAAATTGGGGGAGATTGTTGTGCAAGACATGCGTATACAATAACAAGACTAAGTCAAATTGACAACCCTAAGTAAGTTGTATTATAATCTAAGTTGGCATTTTGTATTGTACCACTTAAGTTTGTAAAAATGTTCAAGGGCAGACTGGAGTCTTTTCCTATAAACAGTATCAAGCCTAAGAATTCTATCTGGAAGAAGATCAAAAAGATCATGCCTCGGAAGAATTATGAAGAAGCTTAGAGTTGAATAAATCTGTTTTGAGAAAAATATTCTAAGTCAAGATCTCTACAAGTCACAGATTAAGTGTTATAGAAAAGTCATTCGAGAACTCCAGAATGACTTATCGAGAAGTCAGAAAAAGCTACTAAAGAGCTCAGAGATATCGACAAGCCAATTTAAAGACATGAAGAATGGAGATATCGACAAGTCATTTCTTCACTAGAGAACTCTGAGTTATCGATAAGCCAATTTGTCACTAGAGAACTCAGAGTTATCGATAAGCCAAGTTGTCACTAGAGAACTCAGAGTTATCGATAAGCCAAAGTGAAGACATGAAGATGAGAGATCTCGACAAGCTAAATTCTCTTATAGACAAATCAGAGACTTTGATAAGTTAAAACAACTGGAGAGTAATTAGAGATCTCGATAAGCCAATATACTTATCGAGATGTCAAGTTCTCTATATACCAAACTGGAGATCTCGAGGTAAAATTCAAAGTACAAAGTGCAGACCAGTTAAATATCCAAGATTATCAATCAACAATCTAATCAGTTGGATTGACAAGTCTACAAAAGCAGCTTGAAGAGTACAAGATCAAAGGCCAAGATTAACTCGCAAAGTAAAGTCACAGGCATGCAAGTTTAGCAAAGATACACTAAGACGGAAATAGAAAGATTTGATTATCCAAAAATAGGGTTTAGTACATTCTACTGCACACTGTATAATAACCAGTGTTTAATGTTCTATAAAGTAAACACTGAATGCTTTGTTAAAAAAACAATTTAGATAAGAAATCTTGTATTCTCTCAAGAAAGAAGCTAAGCTCTTTTATTAACAAAGAGCCTAGAAATTTTGTAGCAAAACATTCTTAATTTTAATATAAAATTAAGTGAGTTTTGAAAGATTTGTGTTCACTATTTTATCTGTCTAAATTAAGTACTAACACATTTCACTACAAGATTTTAATTTACTTTGTTCATTACCATAAACACTTCAAGAAAAGCATAAAAACACAAAAACATATTCACCCCCCCCTCTGTGTGTGATTCATTATCTAACACCCTGTACCTGATTGGCATTATCAATTTTACCTTTATATTTAAATTGTCGTGTCTTCTCTATTTTAGTTTATTTTTGACTTTATTCTTGCATAATATATGTTATCTCTTCGTAATTGGGAAATTTTGTCTTAACTACAATTACGTTAAACTGAATTCTTAATGCCGAGATTATTCTTTACTATTCAGTTCTAATTATCCTTTATGCTCACATGACATACACAACTGGAGAAGAGCTTTATATATAAAATACATTTTGTCCTTGAAAGTGGTGAGTGAGAGCAAGTTGAGTACCTGAACTCAAGAGTTTTAATCTAATAATTGGACAATATTTAGAACCGTGACACTGGAAGGGAATCTTACTAGACCAACTAAAGAGGTAGCTGAATTACAGGGAAGTTTAATTTTTCCAATTATGTATGGTTTTGTAAGAATATGGATTTACTTGGAATAAGGAAGAGACCTGTATATATACGCGGAAGGTTTGACAAAATGATGGAGAAGATTATAGAGGAGCACAATATGTGATGAGGAAGAGGAGCACACCGATTTCCTGTCACCTGATATTTTTTGTTAATTTTTAAATAAACAAACTGTAAACAAGACCTTAGGAGGAAGGATGTAATAGTAGATTTAGTGAATTATGACTTTGGGTGAATTGTGTATTGTCGTGTTTGGTTATATATATATATATATATATATATATATATATATGGAAATTTGGATGCAATTCTAATTTTTGTTTTTGGTGATTTTCTTGTACATTTTTGGGCACATAATAATCAAATATACACATCACATGGTAATGAAAAAGGCAATTTTAAAAATTATATAATACATCGCTGATGGTACTGCACTACACATACATCGATTTGAGTCTTTAACACATCACCTAAAAACTGTTGTCTATTTTAGTACGTTTATGAAGATATTTTACATCGGTTAAAAAGTGATGTGATAGTATGTTATAGATATCGGTTCTACTTCGAAACTATTGTTATAAGCCAGTTTTAACATCAGTCTGGAACCGATGTACAAAATATGGACTTTTCTCTACATCCACCTAGACATCGGTTTTTAGAGTTTTTTACATCGGTCCAGAACTGATGTCTATTGACGTTTTTCTAGTAGTGACAGTAATAGATTCAATACAATGCAAAAGTTCGATGGTCCATAAAATAACCTACTGTACTACTGTAACAAATGCATTTCTATTATTATGCATTTTGATGCCATCCAAAAGGTCATAAATGGGCTGAAATGACATTTGAGTTATTTCCGGACTGTTTGGTAAAAATAATAAATGATCATATTTAACCCCTAAAATGTTAGAAAGTGAATATTATATATAGTGCTTTCTCATTCCATTTTTATTTCACATTTTACAAATAACAAACAAACACCCAAACAATGTGTTTTGCCTCTTTTCAAAAGAATTTTAGTTTTTCAAATTTTATATTCGTATGTTAAAATTTTAATTTTAAAGCAAAATATTTTTTTCTTAAAACTTATAATTAACCAAACACTTCGTCAAATTATAAGTAAATTATTCAAATACCTAAATAATTTATAAATTATAAATGATGGTTAGTTATTTTTCGATTTTAATTTTGTTTTAACCCGTTCTAATCGTATAATTTTATTGTAACCGGAGACAATTATACCGACCAAACTAAATCAATCTAATTGTATCTTGTTTAGGTTTTTAACCGGGATTAATAGTACAATTTATTATAAATTTTTTCAAGATAAATAGTGTATATTATATAGTTTTATCCTGGGTCATTATCCTTATTTTAAAATTTTCTCTTTTTTATTTTTAAATTCATGTATTAAAATTATTAATTTATGTAATTTATAATTACATTTTATTTTCATTCAAAAAATTATAAATTTACCAAACACATTATCAACTTATTAATAACTTATACTTAAAATTATTCAAATACCTAAATAACTTGATGTTCCCATAAATTATATCACACTTTTAAACTTTCCCAACTTTCCCATTATATGTATGGTTGATCATACATATTACTGCGCGTGTCCACCCAACTTGTATCTTTTGTTCTTGTATGTTGGCTATATCAGTAAAAGCTTCTTTAGAAAGGACCATATCATTCTCTCCAGGGCATTGTTCTGGAGAACCCTCCTCCACAATCTTGACGTCAAATAATCTCGCATGCTTGCAATGTGATTTCTTACCATTTATTCCACACATTACTCTTATTCCCATCCGCATGCATATCCATTCATACTAAAAAAACTATGAATTCACGACCGCCGTATATGTTCCCCTTCACCTTGATATCAAGACATTTTTTAGAAGCTTTACATAAATATCCAATCAATTAAATTTTGATAAGCATGCATATGATGAGACAACATGTTTATAGACCAATACTATATATACACATGCACGTAGAGCTATTCATGAGCTGAGCCAAGTTTTGATCGAACCAAATCGAGTTTTAATTTTTTCTTTCTGACAAACCGAACTGAAGAGACCGAGTTTTTTATAGAACAAAAAACCGTGTTCGACCTTGAACTCGACACATGAGTTTTTATCAAACACAAACGAGACCATTCGAACGATCCGGAAATGAGCCAAACACTAGCTTTCACCATCAAAATGAGTCGAGTCGAGCTGAAGTAAAACATTTATGGTCAAACCACCGGTTGACTGTTAAAATAGCAAACTAAATATATTTATTTATTTACTTTGTAAAAAAATTATCATATTACTAAGATATATAGATCTTGACATCCCAGTTAAATCATTCATAAATATTTTTTAAAAAATCAAAATATCAATATGGGACTAAATAGCAGTTAGAAGTAATTTTCAAACCATTGGTTGATTGTTAAAATAACAAACAAAATAAATTTATTTTTTCTGAAATTCTATCATATCACTAAAATATATAGATCTTGACATAGGTACGGTTGGATCATTCATTAATAATTTAAAAAAATCAAAATATCAATATCGGACTAAACCTAGTTAGAAGTACTATTCAAACCATTGGTTGATTGTTAAAATAACAAACAAAATAAATTTATTTTTTTCTGAAAATTTTATCATACCACTAAAATATATAGATCTTGACATTGGTGTGATTGGATCATTCATAAATATTTTTTAAAAAATTGAAATATTAATATGAAACTAAACACTAGTAAGAAGTACTGGTCAAACTAATGGTTGGCTATTAAAATAACAAATCAAATATATTTAGTTTTTTCCCACATATGTATGTTTGGATCATTGATAAATATTTTAAAAAAATCATTAAAATATTAAACTACGTAAATTTATTTTTATCTGAAACTTTTTTCAAATCACCAAAATACATATTTTGACATCCATACAGTTCAATAATTGAAAAATGTTTATAAATTATCTGAATAATATTATAATAATCTAATTTATAAAATATTATTTTTGTTTAAATTATTTTTTAGCCGAACTCGAGTCAAACCGAGCCGAGCCGATCATATCAAAATCTCGACTCGAGCTCATTTTCTTAACGAACACATTTTTGTGTTCGTGCTCGAGCCCTTAACGAATCGAGCTGAACTGATCTCTTAACGTGTCGATTTCGAGCTTATTCGTGAACTGATTGGTACGCTCTGGGGATGAAATTGTTAGCATGACCTTCCATCTCAGAAATTCCCGAAGAGAAGATATGAGAGTGCACATAAGAGCTACAACAATAATAATATTGAGCCCAATGACATATATTTACGTATTAGGCTCTCGACATTATTATGCTAATTGACAAGTTGAATAATTGATGTTCCTTTATTATTATGCTAATTGACAAGTTGAATGATTGATGTTCCTTTGTTGATTTCTTGTTAAGATGAGCCTGATTCATGTAATGTTTGGTGCTAACGCCAAATTAGAAAATCGAGCTTTTGGTGGATAATTATATTGAACTTCACTACAAAAAAATGGCTAAATATGATTGACTAAAAATGGATAACTATATTCATAATTATTATTAAATACGATCGAATAAATACGACCGTATTTATATACGATCATATTCGATTGAATCTAGTCGTGTCCTTAAATTCGAGCAATCTCGTTCGGTCAAATCTAATTCCAGTTGCATTTATTCGGCCTTTTGTTAATCACTTGGGTTTTTAGTTATTTTATTTGTCATAAATATTTATGATATATTTATGAAGAAAATGTGCTCATTAGTAAAAAGACTATTTAAATGATATAATTTATGTTGGTTTTGTGGACTCTATTAATTAGACCCCTGAAAATAGACTATTTAGATTTAGTTTAGTTTATGGATTATTTGTATCATAAAAAACTACACGAACCGCTGGAAGAGAAGAAACCAACGTCATTGAAGGATAAAGACGGGAAGCAAGCGGAAAGGCAGGCTCTAGGGGTTGATAGGTTGACTTTGGAGAAGAACGTTGCTTACAATATCGTCAAGGAAACGACAACTTATGATTTAATCAAGGCTTTGTCAAATATGTATGGGAAGTCGCCTGCTTCAAATAAGGTGTATTTGAATCGCTTTTTAGTTGCCACGAGATTTAATTAAGGCGATTGTGTTGTTGATTATGTGAACAAATTTAATTCTATCCTAGAAAGATTGGCATCGGTGGATATTAAATTCGACGATGAAAAAAAATATAAACATTCCACACATGTCATTTCATGCATAACAAACACGCCCAAATGCTTATTGATCAACAACACATCAAAAAGAGGGAAAGGTTGTGATACCGCAAGTGCCTGCTCTGCCCCGTTGGCAGTTCTAGCACATTAAGTCAAAAATAAAGTAGTAACCGCTAGGATATGGCTCACATATATTAAATTATCATATACAGATAATAACTTCAAACTCTATATATTTTATAATATAAAATTTTTCACAATCCTTTACTTGACACAAATTTGGCAATATGTTGCACTTAGTAATGTTAGAAGCACAAAGAAAGTGCAAAAATTGTTATGAAAAACGTGGCATACATTACTGATGTGTCAATATATAATAATTTAATTGGTGTTACTGGTGTGAATGCATGGATACATTTTCATTTAGAAAATAAAAATCTAACACGTGGCATTTTATCTCTTATATATGAAGCATGCATCTTACATGATCAAGAAGTGAAAAAACTAAACCAATTAAATTGTGAATGGAGAAACACAAACAAGTTAAAAATCTGTACAATATTCATATATACACTTCTTTACAAATCAAGGATGAAGTCAAAAGAATGAACCATGTGACGTACAGATATAGAGGGTAGCTCTTTTTCAAGGATGAATCACAGTGGAGTTTTTGAATCAATATCAACTTTTTAGAGGCTTAGCACCGAAAATACTATATAACCTCATGCAGATCGCTTAAAGGAGTTCAAACACCAAAGAAAGGTCAGTTGCAAACCAAGGGACAAAAAGACACATAAACTAAGACAAGTTATAGAGCCTCAAACCCTAAAGATTCGATTAATATTCCTCTACTCACCTGAAATGATCTTGAAAATGATTATTTATCATTATTATCACATTCTATCCTCGACTCTCTACACGCTTTCCTCCAAGTGCTCTCTTTTCAGCAACCCTATACATGTGGGCATCATCCATGTGTTCCACATGTAGTTGTCCAAATAAAGAACGACACGGATCTTAACTCTCCAATATAAGAAGTCAAAAATTGAGAATTATGATATTTTTGGAGTTAAATACATAATATATACGTGAACTTTAATTAAGATGCAAAGTGTGTACATGATGTTAAGAAAATATAATTTGTATACTTCAAATTTGAAAAGTGATGCAGTTTGTATAATTCTATTGTTGAGTAATGGAGTAAGGGCAAAGTTGGAAAAAAGTAAAATGTAAACTTGATTTTGTCTAAATAGGATAAATCTGGCCATTAAATAGTTGAAAATATAAAATTTATTTTATAAAATTATATATAAGAATTTTTTCATATTAATAAATATATATCGTACAAGGCTCAATCAAGTATATTTGTAAAAAACGTATATATTAATGAATGTATTTCAAATCATGTGTAACAAATAAATTTAATATCTTAACGTATCATAATAAAACTTGATATATCGAAGATACATGCACGCACACATAAAATATATTATCACATAATAATAAGGCATTTGTTCTAGGCATACTCTCATAAAGTTTTTAACGTAAATACAGGAGGGGTATTTATTTGTTTAAATAGAAATTTTATTTAAAAAGTTTATGATTTTGAATGAAAATATATTATTAAGATTTCTATTCTTTTAAAATAATATTTTCTATTGTGTGAGCCCGTAGGGTTTACCCAATGCGCATCCGAATGGTAGCGGCTGCGGATTATCTACGATAAAAAATATAAAAAATATATTTTCTATGTACTTAAATATATGTGAAAGAGATTGTAGAAGTAAGTAAGTAATTTTGAAAACGAAAAAATATATGCCAACAATTATGTATCAAAATTTCAAAGCATCATAGGCAAAATAAAGTTGTCAATATAAATATTGGTCTAATTTTATTTCTTATACCAACATATACTAAAAAGATCAACCATACAAAACTTGAAAGTGGGGCAGTTAAATTTATTGAATTTTACAACTACATTGTCATTGTGTTAACAGGAAATTCACGGGAGTTACCTGATGTACACAGAATGCAGCATTTATGAGACCACAGGTACACAAATGACATATCAAAAAGTTTAGGCACACATTATACACAAAAGTAAACTGCAGGTACATATTTTGTATTTTACTCATATTTTTATGTTTTACACACACTCATTACATAATGACACAATCTTTCTATCTTCTCCTTCCTTCAATGATATATTGTCTTAGACATGTGAGAATCTAGTAAGGGACATGGTGGTTGAATAGATATTTAATATCTTTTGACCATTAAAAAAATTAAAAAAATAGAAGATGGTAATTTTCAGAATTTACTCCATAAGTAAATGTTTCCCGATTCGTCTCAAGTCTTACATAAATCTCTACTAGCAACAACACTTTATTCAAAACTAGAGAAGAGGAGTAATCTGACACCCTGATGCTTATAATTAGGTATAAATTAATTATAAGGTAACACTATTCATCTATTTATACAAATGATCATAATGCATGGGATCTGGATGAGTTTTGACGCAGCATGAAAGCGTAGGATAAACAAGCATTAATCCTCGCAAAGACTCTTAAACGAGACATCCTTAAAACACCTTGAACCCCATGCCAAACTTTAAATCCACAAGGGTTTCTTGAATCCACGCAAAAGAAAAGAAAATTCTCTAAGGTTTTAATTTCAATAAAAAGTATCCATATGTTACATCATAATATTATTTACATATGGATTAAAAATCCTAAAATGAAAGAAAACAAATCATAATTGAAAATAAGTAATAATTAAAATTAGCATGATCATGCAGGATTTTGGCATGATCATGCACAATCCCTACATCCTCCACCAAGTGCAACTGTTGAAAATTTCCAGTTTGGCATGATCATGCCATCCCAAATCCCAAAGCGTGACATGTCATCATGCATCCTCATTAGCGTGATCATGCAGTCCTCAGCGTGATCACGTATGTGCTCTTCTCGAGTCTCATTACACCTGCATTACGTACCGAAAATCCACTTACATAAGACTCTTCCACTTCAAAAAAACTCAAGCTCGAGTTCTCATCTAGAATAACAATTGCGTCGACTTTCCTTTTATCTCGCCATGGTGGTACTTTTACATGCAATAGTCTTATTGGAATTTTGTACCTGAACTCCGCTCGAAGATTAATATATTGTGAAAAACGATTGAACTAATACAACCACATATTTTTTAACCACTACCAACTTATAGCTTGAACCAACTTCAACTTATTTAAACCCATTATTTGCATAAACAACCATAATATATTCAAAAGAGGGATGACAGGTACTCCTATCGTCCAATAGATACAAAACATACCCTCTATCATTGTCAATTTTATTCTCCTACTTTTGTGACACAAGTTTAAATCAAACTGATATGGTCTATATAATACTAACTCACATGAATCTACATCAAAATTATCAAACACCGTAGCATCTTTGTACCTCAGGCTAACAATATCAATCATAAAATCTTTAATTAAGGTAGTGACAACTAATGGGTTATTGCAAACAATATTATTTGGTGCTATATAAATTTGTGGAGGAAACTTGATTTCATTAACCATATCCCTCAAATTAAATTTATCGTGATATTGACCATCCACCATAATCTCACAAGTTTGGGGACTCGCCTTTAATGACTGAATTAAGTATTGATGTCGTAAATCATCCGTCAATTTATAAGTGTCCAAGGACAACTTTTATACTCCTTCACCAAGTAGTTCAACATCATTTGCATCCCCGTAGATATCCTCAATATTTTCTTTAGTGTGCTTTCGTACATCCTCATCATTGTTTTCTTTGTTGACTGCATCCACTATTACCGAATCAATAGACATACAATTTTCAGAACCCATTATCTCACACCCTTCTCTCACTATATCGACACCTTTCAAACCTTCCAAAGAAAGTTTTGTATTTACATAACCAGGCTCTTTTCTCTCTTCCTCACCTAACAAGCTATCTAATTTTGATTAAGGACAATCATCAAACACTTTGTCTATATAATCAGGTTCACAAGTTTCAACTATATCATCATCATGCTTAACCACTATATGCAACTTATGCTCACAACCCTTTGATAAACACCTCTCCACCATAAATTATTTTATCTCCCGACATGTTCTAACAGGTCTTTTCATTTATTTCTCTCTATGGATAACAAGTTTACCCCACCATAAAGAAGCAACACTCATCAATCAAACTTTCACCATCTAAACTTTGTTATTTTCAGGAACTTCCATGAAAGCGAAAAATTTATCGACATCACTCTGTCAATTCAGAAACTCTTCAACTCCCAAAGTCCCAAAGAATAATGATATATTTGTTTCTTTCATATAATCATTGTTATTACACTGATTACCTGTATTTGACCCCAAACAAGAATTATCACAAATCTGATACTTCTCATTTTGAGGGACTCGATTCTGATTTTCTCTTTGATCTCTACGTTAGTTGTTATTGATTATCACTTGATTTGGCAACGTATCCATTCGATCTAAGAAAACCTTCAGAGTCGCGGTTAAAGTTGTCGTAATCTCTCGAAGATCCTCTTTGGTAATTGATTTTCCCTTAATGAATCAGGTAACGAAAAGACAGGAAAAAACCTGCTCTGATGCCAATTGACGCAACATGAAATCGTAGGATAAACAAGCGTTAATACTCGCAAGGACTCTTATGCGAGAAATTCTTAAAACACCTTGAATCCACAAGATAAACCTTGAATTCATAAGGGTTTCTTGAATTCACAAGAAAGAAGAGAAAATTCTCTCGAGTTCTAATTTCAATAAAATTTATTCATATATTACATCAAAATATTATTTACATAGAAATAGAAAATCCTAAAATGAAAAAAACAAATTCTAATTAAAAATAAATAATAATTAAAATTAGCGTAATCATGCAGGATTTTGGCTATCATGCCAAAATCCCTACATCTTCCATAAAGTACAATGGTTGAAAATTTCGAATTTGACATGATCATGTCATCCCAAAACATAATCATATCATTATACATCCTCATTGACGACATAATCAGGTACGTGCTCTTCTCAAGTCTCATTGCACTTTCATTAAACACGGAAAATCCTCCTGCATCACGTTCACATGGGATAACAAAGTCCAACCCATAGGAATGGCAACACCACTGAATCTACATCACTTTATGTTTTTTTTTGCCAAAATATCACTTTATGTTAATATATTTAAATTGATATAAATTTAATGGAGTACCAATCTCGACCAGGTCACATGGGATTACAAAGTCAATGAATCGGTACCCATGACTTATTTAATGTACATGATAAGACAAAATGACGGTGAGCTTGTCTATACATGAGTTCTCACCGATAAAATTACTTAAAGATCAGCACAAAATGAAACAAAAGTTTCATAATAATAACCCCTCCAAGCATTCTACATTTTGTTCTTCCTTGATCCTCCAAATTCATTTTTAGTCTTTTTTTCGCACACTCACATATCCAAACTACACATCCAAATCCATTTTCCTAGTAAATAAAATGGAACCGCAAACTACTGCTAAACCAATTGCTACGGAATGGTCTCAATTAGTGTACTCAATTGTATCAGATAATCCTCCTCCTGATATGTCAAGAGCATATTACTATGCACGTCCACTTCCTATTCAAATCCTACAGGAGCAACTGAAGCGCTTTGGCATAAGAAGGTACAATCTAAGGGCTGCAAATGCGCAACCTGGAAATTTGCCACGGCTACGGAGAAACAGATATCACCAAGAGATCAGGCATCTTGAAGATCGTTCAGAATTTTTGAAGCACTCTGAAAATTTGCAAGCAAATAAACATAAATATCAGCGGCGGACTGAGCATATTCAAAATTTAATGAGAATTGCTAATGAAGCGGTGCATGCAAATAAAGAAGGAGGACTTCCCGAGGAATTGAGCAAGTGTATTCATGATCTTACATGGACAATTAGAAATATCATGACAAGCATTCTGGATGATGAAATGGTCCAAGTAAATGAAGATAAATATCGAGGAATAGAGCACATTCGTTCTGTTACGAGAACCTGTGTAGTCCGTGTGTATGATGAAGTGGTGCAAGGAAATGAAGATAAATACGGGCAAGGAATAGAGGACATTCAATCTTTGATGAGAAGCAAAGGGTTCCATGTGGATGATAAAGTGGTGGAAGAAAATGAAGATAAATACGGGCAAGGAATAGAGGACATTCAATCTTTGATGAGTGAAATTCGATGGCTCGATAGATAAAATAATATTCTAACTGTCAAGGCAAATGGGACAGTCTCTTATGCAAATGGGACAGTCCCTTTACAAATGAGACAGGGTATGGGACATTCTCAATTACACTGCAGAAAATAAATAACAGAAATAAAATGCAGAATGCTGAAAACTGAAAAGTAAAAACACCAGAAGTTTTCACTTGGTTCGGCCCCTACACGTCCCCATGCCAACTAGCATAGAGAATGTATTATATCAACTTTAATAAAAGAACTTATAGTCTTTTCCTTGATTACAAATATAGCACCTGAAAGAAACCCTTTCCCAAGCTACCTTGCTACCTAGCCCACTGTTATTCCTTAGCCTTCTAGCTACCTTGCTATACTTTGAAATCAAGCTTGCCACAACCCGGCACAAAGTTGATATGAATACACAAGTACAAGAATAAACAAATTGATTACAACTCAAACTAGGTTTCTTGTTTTTCTGGATATGAATATCTCGGGTATGAAACAAGAAAATGATTTCAGATGATGAAAGATTCTCGTGAAAGTGTTAGCTACAAATCTGAAATGAAGAGTTGTATTTATAAGCAAAATTCTAACAGATTTATTTTCAAACATAAGATAAGGTTGGAAGATAAGTTTGTTTGAAAATATTTTGAATGAATCTTTGAAACTAATCTGTTAGTACGTTTAAAAGAGATAAATCAAGTAAAGATAAGGCTTGAGAGATTTAAACTTGATTTATAAGATAAGGTGGTGGGTTTGTTTGAGATAAGGTTTATCCAGATAAACAAGATTTACACAAACCCTAACAACCTAATACTAAACCTGCGGGATAGACTTCCAGGAAGATTGAACAAACTGCATTCTGATAAACATTGCTGAGATCTCGGATGATTCCAATCTGATGTCTTCATTCTGTTGCTAAGAACTCTTATCATCATAAACACTTGAATTAACATTCTCCCCCTTTTATGATGATGACAAAGAAAGCATAAATGCTCCCCCTATCAAAAACACTAAAGGCCTGTAAAACAAAGTTAGAACCAACAGAATATATTGCAGTTTATGATACATGCAATCAATATGAGAATGAGACAACTAAAGACTGAATGAGACACGAGATCAATATGCATAAAAGAGACAGTCTCAATCAATAAATACTTAAAAAATAACAACCCATCCCTAAACCAGGATGTCCAGTTGTTAATGAAAATCACATTATCAATTCAATCCAGGAAATATATCAGATAAACACACACATAAATCATCCATCAAAAAATTAAGTTCAAACACCAACACACCAGCCAAAAACATAGTCTTAAACACCCAAAAGAAGAAACATCGTCTTAAAACACATAACATCATAATAATTTCTCCCCCTTCATCATAAAAGGGGTCTCTAATCAGAATCGTCATCAACACGAATTGGAGCTTTGCGTTTGCCTGAACCAGAAGCCTTGTTCTGGGATGAAGGAAACACTGGAGCCGAGCCATACTCTGAAAATAACTTGTCAAAAGCTTCCTGAGCTGGTGCCTTTCCATCCCTTTCATGAAGCCAGTCAAAAATCTTTGCCTTGTATTCTTCTCTGGTCATACCAAAAACTGAAGGTGGAGGAATGACAGGGAGTGGCAGAGGAGCAGTGATTTCTTCTAAAGTACAATCTCCAATCCAGTCTCGTTTCTTGTGCCAATACATCTTGCTCTTGTCTTGCATGGCTGACAACTGCTGAGATAAAAACTTAGTCTCGGACCCAAGCTTAAAAAACAACTTAACAAATTCCTTTTCCCATGCCTTAGCAGAGGAAACCATCCCTTCCTGTAGAGTCCCAAACTCAAAGTCTATGGTCTTAGACAACTTGACATCAGAAGTATGCAATACAGAGAGTTTGGCATTGATATCATCCAAAGACGAACAAACATACTTTCTAAACAACTCAAAAGAAGCATTTAGAATACTAACTTCAGAAGTTAGTGATCTGAGAGTTTTGACAGAAGCAAAATGCTGATTAAGATTAGCCAAAGCAACAGAATTTTCATTTAATTTGATCAACAGAGAATTAAGAAGAGTATTGGTAGGCTGATCAAAGGGGTCTGAGGCATAATTAGGAGACTTAGGAATACCACCAACATTCCTAGAAGCATCATCAAAAACTAACTCATTGGACTCAGAGACAGTTAAACCATTTAAGGTTAATACTGACAAGTCAAAAACTACGAAAATCTTATCAGACACAGAAGCAGGGGTCAAGGCACAAAAATATTCAAATACTCGAGACAAAAGGCCAGGGTATGGTAAGTGCATAGAACCATGCTTGGCACAGTGACCCATATTGGATATAATCAAGGAAGCAACATTGCACTGAATCTTTTTAACAAAAACAGACATAAGAATACAATCTTGGAAAGTGACTCTATCACGACCGGATTTACGAGGCATAACATTCGTATGAAATAAGCGAAACAAAATAAGAGAAACTGGGGTTAAATCATTTACCGAAGGTTTGACTGACACCGAAACAAAATTGTCACCAAGAATGACCTTGAGCTGTTCCTCGTACTGGAGACCAGGAATGTCTTGAAATGCTTGATGAGTTATCGACGGACAAACTCCCTTGTCAGAAACACCAGTAAGCCGTGCCAGAAGATCCGCTTTAAAACAAACAGGATTCCCTTGGACTTCTGAGAACACAATATTTCCATCCAAAATACGTAGCTTGGCGTAGAATTCTTTCACTAACTCGGGATAAATAATCTCCGGGGGCGACAACAATGACGAACAACCAACTGAATCAAACAAGCCCACAATACCGATTTTCTTCAGAAGATCCAGATCACACAGGCGTTCCTTCAGAATCAACTTTGACATCACTTTCATCGAAGTATTCTCCTTTGCATGTCGCTCAAAAGAACTATCAGTCGTTCCGCTTGATACTTCCGGTTCAAAATTACCGACCCGTTGACGCTTGGAACCTGAAGCCGCATCAGTTGGGGTATGATGAGCGGTAGATCGAGAACGGGTGAAAGGGGTAGATTTGCGTGCCATGGATAGAGGTGAGAAAGTAGAAAAGAAATGGAGAAAGGTTTTTGATTGTGTTTAAGAGAGAGAAGGTGAATAGGAAACTGAAAGGGTTAAGAAGATGAGTTTAAATAAAAAGTGAGAATTGAAGAGATAGAGATTGAAAAGAAGTCGAAGAGATGCAAGACAGAAGTTATGTACAGAAAGAGTAATACATGCACGAGTTTCAAGGATATGAAAAGTCTAATCAAGAGATCTACAAAATCTAATACTATTTACACGCAAAAACACACGGACAAATAAAAACAAATTAAACACAAACTCATAAACAGACCTAATTACTCAAATAATAAATACCCAACATATATTTAAGTATTATGACATAATTCATATTTAAACACATAAATTACATAAAATCACGTAATAAATTACAGAGAACACATACCTAATTCACGGCGCATTTTACAAAATCTATATTCAGCTAAAGGCTTAGTGAAGATATCTGCACGCTGTTTCTCAGTAGAAATATAAATAAGCTCAATATTACCTTTAGAAACATTATCTCATAAAAAATGGTGACGAACATCAATATGCTTAGTATGAGAATGCATAACAGGATTTTTAGAGATATTAATTGCAGAGGTATTATCACAATATATAGGAATATTTGAGTAAGAAATACCAAAATCCTGCAATGTTTGTTGCATCCACAAAATTTGAGCACAGCAACTTCCAGCTGCAATGTATTCTCCTTCAGCGGTAGAAAGAGCTACTGAAGTTTGCTTTTTACTATGCCATGCAACTAAACAATCTCCTAAAAATTCACAAGCACCACTTGTGCTTTTTCTATCAACCTGTGACCCTGCATAGTCAGCATCTGAAAAACCAATTAAGTCAAAGGAAGAGGAGCTTGGATAAAATAATCCCAAGTCACTCGTACCTTTCAAATATTTAAAAATACGTTTAACGGCATTCAAATGAGATTCTTTAGGTTGAGATTGAAAACGAGCACACAAGCATACACTATACATAATGTCAGGTCGTGAGGCAGTTAAATATAACAATGAACCAATCATACCTCGAAATTTAGTGACATCTACAGGTGTACCTTGTTCATCCTTAGTAAGCTTAACTGAAGTACTCATCGGAGTTGATTTAGGTGTGACATGATCAAGTGCAAATCTTTTGAGTAAATCCTTTATGTACTTGCCTTGGTGAATAAATATTCCTGCATTAGACTGATTAATTTGCAAACCTAGAAAGTACTGCAATTCACCCATCAAACTCATATCGAATTCCTTATGCATGCAATCAGAAAACCACTTACACAAAGATTCATTAGAAGATCTAAAAAATATATCATCAACATAAACTTGAACTAAAAGAAAGTTATCACGTTTATGAAAAATAAAGAGAGTTGGATCGAGTGTACCACGAATGAAACCATTGTTCATAAGAAATTGACTGAGACGCTCGTACCAACAACGAGGGGACTGTCTCAATCCATAGACAGATTTCTTGAGCTTGTAAACATAGTTAGGGTACTTCTCGTGAATGAAACCTGGAGGCTGCTTCACGTAGACTTCTTCCTTGAGATAGCCATTTAGAAATGTGCTTTTGACGTCCATCTGATAGAGCTTGAACTTCTTGTGAGCTGCAAAGGCCATTAAGATTCGAATAGCTTCTAAACGAGCTACTGGAGCATATGTCTCGTCGTAATCGATTCCTTCTTGTTGGTTGTATCCCTGAGCAACCAAACGAGCTTTATTTCGAATGATATTTCCATCTTCATCTTTCTTATTCTTGAAAACCCAACGAGTACCAATGATCTTGGCATCCTGAGGAGGTGGGACGAGTTCCCAAACATCACAACGCTCAAACTGGTTCAATTCCTCCTGCATTGCAACAGACCAGTGTTCGTCTGCAACTGCTTCTTGAGCGTTCTTTGGTTCGAACTCAGCAACAAAAGCACAGAATGCACATAGATTATGAAGTCTGCTTCGAGTAGAAATCCCTTGATCTAAATCAGTGAGAAGATTATCTGGTGGATGATTCTTCACAGTCCTAGAAGACTTAGGAAGTTGAATATTACTCATTTCTTCCTCATTAGAATTATCTGCCTGGAAATGAATAGGAGTTGTCTCATTCAAAAGAGACTGCCTCATTTCCGCTTGTGAAGATTTATCCAGAGGAGTAACAGAATTCACATTTGAAACACTATCGGGAGTCTTTGGAGAGCCAGAAGATTCATCTGAAGCTTGAGTAGATCCTGAAGAATTATCAGAAGACTGAGATGGACCTGGAGAGTCTTGACTGTTTGATTTGTCAGAATGAGACTGACACTTTTCAGAATGAGACTGTCTCATTTGGGAATGAGACGATAAATCTGCAGTGTCTTCATCAATTTGAGATATATTCCTTGAGGATTCATTGAACGCAATATTGATGGATTCTTCTACTTTGTTCTTGACAGAATTATAAACACGATAAGCTTTGCTTGTTGTAGAATATCCCAAGAAGATTCCTTCCGTAGATTTCGCATCGAACTTGCCTCGATTATTTTGAGTATCTATAATAAAACACTTGGAACCAAATACTCGAAAATAACTAATATTAGGAGTCCTTTTCTTAAGCAATTCATACGGTGTTTTAAGCAAAATAGGACGAATAAGTACTCTATTTAAAACATAACAGGAAGTGTGTACCGCTTCAGCCCAAAATTTTCTTGGAAGCTTACTCTCATGCAGTAGAGTTCTGGCAGTTTCCTGTAGAGTTCTGTTCTTGCGTTCTACTACTCCGTTCTGCTGAGGAGTTCGAGGAGCTGAGAATTCATGAGTGATTCCTCTTGATTTACAGAAGGTTATGAAATCCTTCTCGAATTCACCTCCATGATCACTACGAATAGTCTTGAGCTTAAATGAATACTTAGTCTCAAGGTTAGTAATAAGATCCTTAAACTCAACAAAAGCTTCATCCTTAGTTCGTAAAAATTGAAAGGAATATGTCCTAAGTCCAATCATGAATTAGGATTTAGGAATAACTTCCTGTGTAATCTATTTTGATTTCATTGATATTAATAAAAGACTTGTTTTGTTTTTATTACGGGCTCTATCTATTTAAGTGTTTAAATAAGATATACCATAGTTTAGAGTAAAGCTTTTTATGAATTATGATGAGATCATAATAGTGAGACCTAAAAGATGATAACTCTAAACTTAAATAGTTCCTGGTCGTAGGAATACTAACTGGTAATTAATAATCTGCAGAGATCGGTACATACTATGCTTGCTTCATTATGAAAGATGTCTGTTCTCATAGACATTTGTGTGGTGACACTATAGCTAGTATGTAGGTGCTTATTATGGAATAAGTTCACTGAACATGACTCGCACAGCTGAACAACTGATGAAGTTCACTCACGTGTCAGCAGTTGTTCACATAGTGATAGTTGTACAAGTATCCTTAGACTTGAGGTCATCATAGTCATCTTGTGTACACTGAACTATGCTTTGGTTTAGTTCTTAGTCTCCAGGGACAATTATTAGGGCTCTACTGGGTATAGGAATTTGTACACGAAGATAGTGTATGATCAATAAAGGATCTACCCCTTCCAGTGAAGGAAGCGAATGTTCAAGGCTGATCCACTTATGCTAGTTTAGGAATCTCTGGCCAGAGTAAATGAAATTAGAAAGGAGTTTCTAATTTGCATAGAACTACGCATAGTAAATGGTAAGCAAGTGATTGAATTAGATAGGCTTGACACGAGATTCATGCCTTGTATTTAATCGGGACATTGTAGGGTAGAAGGAGTTTATTGTACGGTAACTATTCACTGAATAGGTTCTTGGTATTCTAAGCAGTGAATTCATATTATCCGGATAGTCGCGATATGCTGGGAAGTATCCCTCACGATGTAGAATAAATGTGATTAATTAATTAATCATATTTAATAAATTAGAGAATTTATATAAATAATAATAAAATAGTTTTATTATTATTTATTTCTACTACCGGCTTAATATTGAACTTACAGGGTCACACCATAAAAAGAGAATGATTTAATGGTGGAGGAATTAATTAATAATGGCTAATAATTATTTATTTATGAAATAAATAATTAATTGGCAAATTTAATAATTGATTAAATGAGATTTAATTGATTATAAATTAATTAAGAAAAGTTCTTAATATTATTAATTAAAGGATTTAATTTTTGGAAATTAAATCAAGAGAGATAATTATTTCTAAAGTGTTTAGAAAAAGGATTAATAATTAAAAGGTATTTTAATTATTAATGAGAATAATAAATGGGATAATAATAATAATATTTATGGGAAAATTTCAGCTGAAAATTTTGCCTATAAATACAATATTATAGACCCTAATTTTATTCTTACCCACATCGAACCCGAAAACCCAAAAAGTTTGGAAAACCCAATTCTCTCCACCTCCTTCCTCCTCCTTAACATCGTTTTCTTGGTAGATACCGGTGGAGTGCTACACACTTGAGGAGCAACTGCTAAGGATCTCTGATCATTGTCTCCGAATTATTTTAAAAGGTTAGATTCGATCCCTCGAATTTTTATTCACGATTTATATGCTTTTATTTGGATTTTGTATGTGTAAAAGTGTTTTACCATGACCCCGCTGCGTTAAAAATCCAACATTGGTATCAGAGCATAGGTTGTATGCATATAGATCTGTGGTAAAAATTTCAGAATTTTATGTGCTTGTATGAATTAATTATGATTTTTACAAGTTATATCATTGATTAATTTTGTCTGATGAGAAATCGTTTCTCATAATAATTTTGAATGTTGATCTGGGTTCTACAAGTGTTGTAGATCGTCTGAGTATTTTTTTCATAATTTTAGGATGTATAGATTTTTTATTATGAAATCTTGAAGTTCTTGTAATTAAAATTCGTAATTAAATAAATCTTATATATATATATATATGAATTGTATGTATGTATATATCTGTATCTGCTGTGCTGGTTTGTATTTGTTGTCTGTTGTTGATGCTGCACGGAGAAGGACAGAGAAGGTCAGGCGGCTCGTTTTCCGAGAAGAAAAAGCGGCGGCTGCTGAAAGAAAAAAATAAAAAAAATAGGGGTGTAACGCATTCCGGGAATGCGTTACACACCTGTGGCGCATTCACGGAATGCGTTACACCCTTTAATGGCTTAAAAGGGGTGTAACCCATCACCGGAATGCATTACAGGGCTTGTAATGCGTTCCTGTAATGCGTTACAGCCCGTCTGTTGATTTTTAAAATTGATTTTCTGGGAGTTTTGTAACTCCGTTTTGGGCGTGCAATATATCGTTGGATTCGTTTTTCCGAGACGGATCTAATGGAGTGATCAATTTTAGTTTATATAAAAGTTTTGATCTGTTTATATTCCATAAAGTGTTTTAAAGCTGTTTTTGATCGTTTGAATTGATTTTAAATGCTTCTTGTGATACATGGAGATGTATATTGCTTGTTCTAATGTGCTAGATGATGTAACATGCCTACCTTGATGTTTATTCATGTTGATATATGTGATATATGCTTAGTTTATCATGCGATGATAGATTTAGGTGAACTTAAATGAACATAAGGCGTTTGTTAGACAACCTAGTATAGTGAAATTGTTTCATAACCTTAATAATAATATTATGAATACAATCATGAGATTCTTGTGTTTATGAAACACGTAATTGAATATAAATTTTCAATATGAGAGAAAGGATGATTCTGTCAACAACAGATTTATATCTGTAAGAAAGGGTTATTAAGTGACGCCTCTTGACAATGCTCCACCCGATCTGGGAATCATCTGATTATTGATTATTGATTTGAAATATTTAATTTAAAAGGAAGAATCTCTTTATAATATGATTATGATTGTAACGTAATATAATCCCTCTAAAATTAAATAATATTAAGTAGTAATTGGCCAATGACACAACGGGCTTGTGTCGGTCATAGCCTTCCAACATGGTAGAAAGTAGTTCTTATTTTTGAATCATTGTCATTTCGTGCCACAGCCGAGGGCTTTGATTTCGAAATAAGAAATACTTGTCTATTACATAGAGATGTGTACATTGAATAAGAATCTAAAGGTCGTTACGTGCCACAACCGTGGGCCTTTGGGGACTGATTCAATTGTACGGAATGTTGGGTTAGACTTGACTTAGAATATTGAGTTTGTCGTGCCACAGCCGTGACTCAATTATTCAAGAGGCTAAAGTTTGATTAGGGAATAATATTAGATGTAATTGACAAGAGTTGTCTGCCTATTGAACATTACATGGCGTTTCGTGCCATAGCCGGGGTTGTGTAATGGAATGTAGGATCCCTATTCCCACTAGCATTATGAATGCTTAATTTTTCATGTAGGGGGTTGAATAAATTAGGAAAACTAGTGGGAGCCACTTATGAATAAAGACCCGATTCATATAGTGTTTTGAAATGAAATCGAATATTTGCTAAGTGTTGTTATGTGTTTATCATTTACAGATTTACTTTGTACGTTATGTCTTCTACACTATCACTCAGGAGCATACTAGATGCTCACAAATTGACTGGTCCTAATTATGCTGACTGGCTTCGAAACTTGAGAATTGTTCTCAGGATTGAGAAGCTGGAATACGTGATTGACTCACCTAAGCCTACTGAACCTGCTAGTGATGCACATAATGATGAACATGTTGTGTATCGTAAGTGGATAGATGATGCAAATGTTGCTCAATGCATCATGCTAGATTCCATGAACATTGAGCTACAGAAGCAACATGAGCATATGGATGCTCACACTATCCTCATGCATCTACAAGAGTTGTATGATGTGGCAGGGAGGACAGCTCGATATGAGATATCGAAGGAGTTGTTCGGTTGTAGGATGTCTGAGGGATCATCTGTGAATGACCATGTACTTAAGATGATCAATTTGATTGAACGTCTTGGACAACTTGGTTTTGCCATGGATGGGGAGCTGAGCCAAGACCTGGTCTTGCAATCGCTTCCGAGTTCGTTCTCGCAGTTTGTTCACATGAATAAGTTGGATGTCAGCCTGCCTGAACTCCACAACATGTTGAAGACTGCGAAATCAAATTTTCCCCCTAAGAAGAGTTCTGTTCTTCTAATTGGTGAAGGTTCCAATCCTAAGAAAAGGAAGAGGAACCCTTCCAAGAAGAAGAAAGTAGGTGAGAAAATGCCGGTTCCACCAAAAGCTGAAGACCCCGAGAGCAAAGTTGTTTGCTTTCACTGTAACAAGGTGGGGCACTGGAAGAGGAACTGCAAGGTTTACCTTGCAGAATTGAAGAAGAAGAAGGGTAGTGAGACTACCGCTTCTGATTCAGGTATGTTCATGATAGAAGTGAATATGTCATTACATCAAATTTCTACTTGGGTATTAGATACCGCCTGTGGTTCTCATATCTGTAATTGTTGCAGGGACCAAGGAGAAGTAGGACTCTTGAGGAAGAGGAGGTGATTCTACTGATGGAAATGGAGCAAGAGTTGCTGCTGAAGATGTAGAATCATTTCATTTACATATGCCTACGGGCAAGACTATTGTTTGAAATAATTGTTATTTTGTTCCCTCGATTGTGAGGAATATTATTCCCATGTTAGACTTGGCTGGATTTTCATTTATTATTGAGAATAATGAATGTTCTATTCTTAGAGATAATATTCTTTATGGACGTGGTACTTTAAATAATGGTCTGTATAAATGTGACATAATTTACTTCAGATTGAACAAACTAATAAAAGAAAAGGGATGATGAAAATCTCACTTCATAGTGGCACTGTAGTCTCCATTTAGTAGACATGGAGAGAGGGCTGCAAATTTGCTAGGAATGGTACACACAGATGTATGTGGACCAATGTCTAAGCAAGCCATGGGTGGATTTTCATACTTCATTACTTTCATAGATGATAGATCTGGATTCGGATATGTGTTTGATGAAACACAAGTCTGAGGCCTTTGAAATGTTCAAAGAATATAACTATGAAGTGGAGAAACAACCAAACATAGTATTATAACTCTTCGATTAGATCGAGGTGGTGAATACTTGAACGGAGAGTTTCTAGTTTATCTCAAAGTAAATGGTATAGTCTCCCAGTGGACTCCTCCAGATTGGTATCTGAAAGGAGAAATCGAACTTTGTTAGACATAGTTCGGTCCATGATGAGCTATGCAAATCTTCCAGTATTCCTATGGGGTTATGCATTGGAAACCTCAGCATATTTACTGAATAAGATGCCTTCCAAATCTGTTCCTCAAACTCCGCATGAGATATGGAAAGAAAGGAAACCGAGTCTTAAACACGTTAAGATTTGGGGATGTCCAGCTTATGTCAAGAAAGTTGACCCAGATAAGCTGGAATATCGATCCGTAAAATGTAATTTTATGGGATATCCTAAAGAGACTTTAGGGTATTACTTTTACACCGATCATCGGGTGTTTGTCTCCAGACATGCTACCTTCTTGGAAAAGGAGTTTATCTTTGAAGGAAACAGTGGGAGCAAAATTGAACTTGATGAAGTTCAAGAAGCACAAACTACTACGGATCAAGTGGAAACACCTGTTCTGACTGAACAACCTTTTGTGGAACAGCCCATTCATAGATCAGGGAGAGTGTCTCGCCAACCTGAGAGGTATTATGGCCTTGTCATTGAGAATGACAATGAGTTGTCGATCATTGATGATGACGACCCTGTAACCTATAATGAGGCTATGAGTAGTGTTGACTTAGAGAAATGGCATAGTGCCATGAAATCCAGAATGGAATTTATGTATACGGTATACAAAAGATAGATTATAGCAGATGGCCAGGTGGAGACCTATAAGGCCAGGCTTTTGGGAAAAGGATTCAGACAACGGTAATGGATTGACTTTGATGAAACTTTTTACCTATAGCCCTGTTAAAATCAGTTCGGATTTTGCTTGTGATTGCTGCTTACTACGACTATGAGATCTGGCATATAGCCAGATGGTTTTCTTTCCAATGGAAATGAAAGCCTAGTGTGTAAGCTACTGTGAACCATATATGGTTTAAAGCAAGCTTCTCGAAAGATGGAACATTCGTTTTGATGAGACAATCAAAGAGTTTGATTTTATCAAAAACGTAGATGAACCATGCGTCTACAAAAGGGTTAGTGGGAGCGCGGTAACATTTCTTATATTGTATTGAATTAGAGTTGACACACATAACAACATAGCAGACCCACTCACAAAGCTACTTTATGAAAGTCACTTTGATCGTCATAAAGACAAGATGGGTATTAGATACCAGAGTGATTGACTTTAGTACAAGTGGGAGATTGAAAGGAATATGTCCTAAGTCCAATCATGAATTAGGATTTAGGAACAACTTCCTGTGTAATCTGTTTTGATTTCATTGATATTAATAAAAGACTTGTTTTGTTTTTATTACGGGCTCTATCTATTTAAGTGTTTAAATAAGATATACCATAGTTTAGAGTAAAGCTTTTTATGGATTATGATGAGATCATAATAGTGAGACCTAAAAGATGATAACTCTAAACTTAAATAGTTCCTGGTCGTAGGAATACTAACTGGTAATTATTAATCCACAGAGATCGGTACATACTATGCTTGCTTCATTATGAAGGATGTCTGTTCTCATAGACATTTGTGTGGTGACACTATAGCTAGTATGTAGGTGCTTATTATGGAATAAGTTCACTGAACATGACTCGCACAGCTGAACAACTGATGGAGTTCATTCACGTGTCAGCAGTTGTTCACATAGTGATAGTTGTACAAGTATCCTTAGACTTGAGGTCATCATAGTCATCTTGTGTACACTGAACTATGTTTTGGTTTAGTTCTTAGTCTCCAGGGATAATTATTAGGACTCTACTGGGTATAGGAATTTGTACACGAAGATAGTGTATGATCAATAAAGGATCTACCCCTTCCAGTGAAGGAAGCGAATGTTAAAGGCTGATCCACTTATGCTAGTTCAGGAATCTCTGGCCAGAGTAAATGAAATTAGAAAGGAGTTTCTAATTTGCATAGAACTACGCATAGTAAATGGTAAGCAAGTGATTGAATTAGATAGGCTTGACACGAGATCCATGCCTTGTATTTAATCGGGACACTGTAGGGTAGAAGGAGTTTATTGTACGGTAACTATTCACTGAATAGGTTCTTGGTATTCTAAGCAGTGAATTTATATTATCCGGATAGTCGCGATATGCTGAGAAGTATCCCTCACGATGTAGAATAAATGTGATTAATTAATTAATCATATTTAATAAATTAGAGAATTTATATAAATAATGATAAAATAGTTTTATTATTATTTATTTCTACTACCGGCTTAATATTGAACCTACAGGGTCACACCATAAAAAGAGAATGATTTAATGGTGGAGGAATTAATTAATAATGGCTAATAATTATTTATTTATGAAATAAATAATTAATATGCAAATTTAATAATTGATTAAATGAGATTTAATTGATTATAAATTAATTTAGAAAAGTTCTTAATATTATTAATTAAAGGATTTAATTTTTGGAAATTAAATCAAGAGAGAGAATTATTTCTAAAGTGTTTAGAAAAAGGATTAATAATTAAAAGGTGTTTTAATTATTAATGAGAATAATAAATGGGATAATAATAATAATATTTATGGGAAAATTTCAGCTGAAAATTTTGCCTATAAATACACTATTATAGACCCTAATTTTATTCTTACCCACATCAAACCCGAAAACCCAAAAAGTTTGGAAAACCCAATTCTCTCCACCTCCTTCCTCCTCCGTAACATCGTTTTCTTGGTGGATACCGGTGGAGTGCTTCACACTTGAGGAGCAACTGCTAAGGATCTCTGATCATTGTCTCCGAATTATTTTAAAAGGTTAGATTCGATCCCTCGAATTTTTATTCACGATTTATATGCTTTTATTTGGATTTTGTATGTGTAAAAGTGTTTTACCATGACCCCGCTGCGTTAAAAATCCAACAAAAATAATACCCAAGTAAAACGAGAATAATCATCAACTATAACAAAAGTATAATTCTTACCTCCCAAACTTACATACCTTTCTGGACCGAAAAGATCTAAATGAAGAAGCTACAAAGGAACAGAAGTTGATACTTTATTCTTAGCAGTAAAGGAAGTTTTCACCTGTTTTCCAAGTTGGCAAGCTGAACAAGGTTCTATTTTCTTGTACTTCAGCTTTGGTAAACCTCGAACTAACTCATGTGAAGATATCTTTCGAAGTAAATCCATATGAACATGACCAAGACGCCTATGCCACAGATCTTGTTGTTCTTGAACGGTAGGTAGACAAATTTCTTCTTGCTGCTCATCAAAATCTAACACAAAAATATTTCCTTTCCTTTTGGCAACTAAAGCAAACTCGTTAGTATGAGTACCAATATAGCATACATCTTTATCGAACTTAACCTTATGACCAGCATCAGTAAGTTGACTTACACTAATGAGATTATATTTCAAACCATCAACTAAACGAACATTAGAAATGGCAAACCTGTCATTACCAATGGTGCCTTTTCCAATAATTCTGACGGTGTTTGAATCTCCAAGAGTAACTAAGCCACCTTCCTTGGCAACTAAAGATAGAAACTTGGATTTATCACCTGTCATGTGACGTGAACAACCACTGTCGATGATCCATTTATTTTGCGGAACATGGACCTTCAAACAAACCTGCAAGAATTGTTTTATCCCTTAGGTACCCACTTAACCTTGGGTCCTGGTTGGTTAGTATCACAAATCTTATATAAATGTCTATCTGATTTCTTAATCCACATCTGAACAATATTAACAGAAGTATTAGCAGATTTATATCTAGTAGACGATTTATAAGATGAGTTAGAGAAGTGGTCCTTGATACCACATAATCTAGATTCAGCTGTAGGGTGGCCAGCTTTGCCACAATCTCGACATTTCTCATAAGGCATCTTATATTTCATAGGAGCTCGCTTATACCCACCTTGAAATGCACGTTTCTTGATTGATTCACAACCTAAACCTCCTTTATCAAGAGAAGATTTTTGTTCACCAAGAAGAGCATTCAAAGTTCCTTCTCCATGGAAACATTTAGCTAAATCATTTTCAAGCTGTTCGACTTTCTGCTTCAATTCAGGAACCAAGGGATCAGGAGCACTGTCTTCTTTAACGGTTTCTGGATCAACAGATATTGATTCTTTCTTCAAAGCTTCAAGGCATACATCCTTTATCTCAATCTCATTTTTGAGATATTGATTTTCTTCAGTAAGTTTTGAAACCCTTTCAAGCAATGATCTGTTCTCAGCAACTAGGGCTTCTTCCTTCATGGGGTCATCCATTTCACTAAGAACTTCACTTAAAGCTTGCTTTAAATAAGCATTCTTTTCTTTCAACTTCTTAACCTGGACCTGCAAATTTAAAATAGACGAAGATATATTTGAATTATACTTAATATTCTGTACCTCATCATTATCACTGGAGTTGTCCTCTAGTCCAGCAAAGCAAAGTTGAGCAACTTCATCGTCTGAATCGATCTCCACATCAGATTCATCATCACTCCAGGTAATTAATGCCTTCTTTTTATTCTTCAGCTTGTAGCAGTCCTTTTTGAAGTGCCCTTTCTTTCCACACTCAAAACAAGTATCCTTGCTTTGATTCACTTTGACCTCCTTGCTCGGATTAGATTTGAAGTCCTTCTTCGGAAACTGTGACTTCATAGGTCGTTTGGAAACATTCCGTTTGGCAAGAAATTTATGAAACTTCTTTGTTATAAAGCAATCTCTTCATCAGAATCATCAGGAGACTCATCTGCATCTGCATTAAGTGCAAGAGTTTTCTTACGAGGAGCTTCATCTTCTTCATCATATCTACGTAGCTGATTTTCGAATTCTTCCAATTCACTGAACAGTGTTAGAGTATCCATAGTCGAAAGCAGTGTTGAATCCTGTAGAATGGTAACCTTTGGAGCAAACTTCTTTGGCATTGCTCTGAGGATTTTTCTATTGATCTCAGATTGAGGAATGATCCTTTCCAGAAGTGAGATGGAGTTCATCAATGTCAGAAACCTCCCTTGAGCATCTCGCACGCTTTCATCTCTTTCCAACCTGAAACCTTCATAGTCACTCATTAGCATACTTAATTTTACTTCACGTACCTTAGACGTGCCTTCATGGCTGACTTTGATCGTATCCCAAATCTGCTTGGCAGTAGTACATGCTGAAACTTTTCTTAATTCTGTAGCTACCATGCCATTGAGAAGTGAGTTCATAGCTTTAGCATTGGAATTCATTGCGTTCACTTCTTCGGGAGAGAGATCCTTGAGAGATTTTGGCTTCCCTTCTTTCATAGGAATTGTGAAACCATTTTCTACAGCATCCCATTCAAATGCATCACGCTGGAGAAAGATTTTCATCCGAAACTTCCAGTCATTGTAGTTTTCAGCACCATGAAGCAGTGGTGGATAATTGTTTGAATACCTATCTGGTTGAGCCATGGATCGCTAGCAAAATAAACACTAAAAAGAGAATTAAATGCACCTGCTCTGATACCAAATGAAATTCGATGGCTCGATAGATAAAATAATATTCTAACTGTCAAGGAAAATGGGACAGTCTCTTATGCAAATGGGACAGTCCCTTTACAAATGAGACAGGGTATGGGACAGTCTCAATTACACTGCAGAAAATAAATAACAGAAATAAAATGCAGAATGCTGAAAACTGAAAAGTAAAAACACCAGAAGTTTTCACTTGGTTTGGCCCCTACACCTAGTCTATGGCCTACATCCAAGTCCCCATGCCAACTAGCATAGAGAATGTATTATATCAACTATAATAAAAGAACTTATAGTCTTTTCCTTGATTACAAATATAGCACCTGAAAGAAACCCTTTCCCAAGCTACCTTGCTACCTAGCCCACTGTTATTCCTTAGCCTTCTAGCTACCTTGCTATACTTTGAAATCAAGCTTGCCACAACCCGGCACAAAGTTGATATGAATACACAAGTACAAGAATAAACAAATTGATTACAACTCAAACTAGGTTTCTTGTTTTTCTGGATATGAATATCTCGGGTATGAAACAAGAAAATGATTTCAGATGATGAAAGATTCTCGTGAAAGTGTTAGCTACAAATCTGAAATGAAGAGTTGTATTTATAAGGAAAGTTCTAACAGATTTATTTTCAAACACAAGATAAGGTTGGAAGATAAGTTTGTTTGAAAATATTTTGAATGAATTTTTGAAACTAATCTGTTAGTACGTTTAAAAGAGATAAATCAAGTAAAGATAAGGCTTGAGAGATTTAAACTTGATTTATAAGATAAGGTGGTGGGTTTGTTTGAGATAAAGTTTATCCAGATAAACAAGATTTACACAAACCCTAACAACCTAATACTAAACCTGCGGGATAGACTTCCAGGAAGATTGAACAAACTGCATTCTGATAAACATTGCTGAGATCTCGGATGATTCCAATCTGATGTCTTCATTCTGTTGCTAAGAACTCTTATCATCATAAACACTTGAATTAACAGATGAGAAGCAAAGGGTTCCGTGTGGATGATAAAGTGGTGCAAGAAAATGAAGATATATACCAGCAAGGAAGAGAGCACATTCGATCTTTTAGAAGAAGCAATGGGTTCCATGTGGACGGTGTCCTGGTGCAAGCAAAAGAAGATAAATATGAGCAAGGAATAGAGTACATTCAAGCTGTTATGAGAAGCCAAGGAATATATCACCAAGGAAATGAGCATATTCAAAGTGTAACGGGAACTACTGCCAATGAGAAAATGGTTGAAGCTTGTGAAGCTGAAAATCAGATTGAAATCGAGCATGAACGAGAAGTATTGTTAAGTTTGCTTGCATTTTTGGAATTTGTTGAAGATCATCTATGGGAAGAACATCTGACTCTCCGATCTGAAGTGCTGGAAGCATATGAACTTATATGCACGACAATGGGGTAGCTGACAGTGCTCGAAGTGAAATGGAAGGAAAAGATACAAAAATACGATATCAGGAGAAACGTCTAGAGCTTCTTTTAAGAATATGTGACCAAGAAATATGTCAAAGATTTATTGGCAATCAATTTTATAAACCGGGAAGGGATGTGTACTGCAAACACTGTGAAATGTCGCAAGCAAATGAAGATGCAACTCAAGGGATCAAGCATGCAAAAGAAATATCAAATCTATTTGATGATTTGTTAGAATTAGTTGAAAATGGAGATATGCAAGAGGAAGAGAAACCAACTGTGTAGGCTAAGGTCTGAAAACTAATTAAAATTTTAAATCACTGCGGGTTGGACACTATTGGGAATGCAGCGGAGAAAGAACTTGAGGACCTGAGACAAAAGAATGACGATACAATGCAAGATCCGTCAATACAATACAAGAAGAAAGCTCTGGAGGTATGTTGAAGATATGTGGCAATGAAACATATGAAAGAGCTAATAGGGAGATGGTAATTGAAGTAGATAGGGATCATACTCGGTATATTAATATTTCTACTGCTTGCCAAGTATAGGGGTAATGGAAAGCCAGTTTGTTTGGTTTGTATGTCAAACCGAAACCAAGCTACATATAATTATATATATTACTTGTTCTTAAATAATTCAAATCAAATCAACTCGTAATTACTCTTGTTACTCAACAAAATCAAATAACTTTCGATTTTAGTCTATTTGGATCAGCAAGTATTTGTTCACCACACACTTTTCAAACAGGTCATCATTGGTTATATTAACTGTAGAATCTGAAAATATAGACCAAGTGTGGCAAACTAGTAAGAAAGTTGCATACCACCAGGTCGTCATGATAGAACGACAAGCGAGACCTGTATATTTTCTCTTTGCCTTCTCATCCATACTCATTAAGCATGCTCTAGCTGGAAATGAAAGAAGTCGACCATTATTAATTATGCATCTCACAAACTAATCAAATCTTAGTCAAGTCAAATATGTGCAGTTGTCATAAGCTTCGTACAAATTTGTGTATTTCCACCCTTAAGTCAATTATCTGTGTTTGAAGTGGAACTTTATCCCATAATTAAATTAATGATCTTTCTTTTTCACATTGACTTTGACAGTCTTGTTTCACAAAATATTCAGCATCCTGGATGTCAACTTCACTAAATTTTAAAAAAATAAATATATATATAGAGAATTGCTCAAATGAGAATCCATCTAAAAATGAGATATGAGATCTAATCTTAGTCCTTCATTTTCTATTTTTTTTTAATTTTCTTTTAATCTCATCCATATATTTCCTTCTCTCACTCATTTACCAAACTCTTACTTTAACTCATCTCTCTCATCCCTCCATCTCTCTCATCGACACCACTGTACCTCTCCAAGCCCACCACTCGTCGTCGTCGCTGCTCCACCGCCCCCGCCGGACTGTCATCCCCCTCTCCCTTCTTCCCCTCTCTCCTTCCGCATCTCCCCATCTTCATCTCCTACCTCCTCATCCATCCATCACCGCCGTCTGAAATGTTGGCCGGAATAATCGTGGACCACTTCCACTTCAAAACCAATGACTACAGAGATTTACACAGACTTCGATTAATCTTATCCATCACAATAATTTCATTAGCCTTCGCTCTTTTTCAGATCTGATTTATCATAAATTTCATTTTTGTGTTGTGTAGCATCTCCGTAGTTTTAATTAGGTTAAGTAAAGATTATGATGATTGTTGGGATTGATTGAGGTCGTCGAATGATTTTTTGGTGGTGTGATTTGATTTTGGTGTTTATAATTTATTTATTGGTGATTTAGATTTAAATATGATAACTTTAGTACCGATATTGTTGCTCAAAGTTTATGAAAGGAGATGGTAGCCGCATCTGGTGGATATAAATAGTTGTTGGATGTGGTGATTTTAGGTTGACGATGGTGATTTTTTGTATTCTGGGTTTGATTTTTCATTTTTCAAGTGGTAATTTTTAATTTTCCGGAGGTGATTTTTATTTTCCGGAGGTGATTTTTGATTTGACAGTGGTGATTTTATATTTGACGATGGTGATTTTCTGGTGGCTGCCAGAGGTGGTGGTGGTTGGCAGCGAGGGTGGTGGCCGGAAATGGTGGTTGGACGTAATGGCGGTGGTAAGTAGAAAGGAGATGATGAAGGAGGTGATAGTTAAAGATGATAATGAAATATAAAATGAGTGGTCCAGATTAAAAGTGAATTTAAATTTATGTGGTGGAGATTAGATCTCATATCTCACCAGAAAGAAGGTTCTCATCGGAGTAAGACCCTATATATATATATACGGTCTTTCTAATGTGTGCCCAGGGGCACACAATAGTCACTAACTCCCATAAAAATGTGCTCTTTTTATTTGTGGAATTGATGTGAATGCAGGGGGCCATTAACATTTATTATTCAACCACCAATAAGAATAACTCATTTTTATGGGAGTTAATGACTATTGTATGCACTTGGCACACCATAGAAAATCTCATATATATATATTGAATTTTTCTAGTGTGCCCATAAATACATTCTAAGAGTTAATGCGTGTCAATAAAATATTGGTGAAAATATATTAATTTATTTATTATTGAAATCACAAATAAGGTTATCATAATAATTTATTCAATACTGGAATCACAAATGAAATGGGCATCAACTTTGAGCACCTCCGACTTGACAGCCCATGCCACATCACTCCCAAAACCTAATAACTCCAACTGAATGCTAATAAAGATGACAAACTGAGTGACAGTGTTTGATTCAATTCGAGTTCAAAGATTTTAAATCAAGCTGAGTCTGGCAGTGTTTGATTCAATTCGGTAGATTATGCCCCTAACTATGATCGGTGATATCTTGTAACAACTGGACTTTACTGAGCCGGAGAAGAGAAAGAGTCGTGTGACACGCTCATACCTTGGATCAAAATCAAGGATGATGTGAAAATAAGTCTTATTATTGTTATAATATTACACGAAAAATATATTTTGATGTTAAGATAATAACCGACATATCTCTAATACGCAGTTCTATAGTCAACCCACTTACTCAACTACCTTCGTATTTATTTCTCTTCTTTCTAGAAAAATGTGACAAATATAATATAATGCTATAATTTATTTCATACGTGACACAAATTTTAGTATTATATTATTTTAACACGATATATAAAACATGATTTTAGTTTTTTTTTTATCTTTTCTATTAATAATATAACTTGCATCGTGTGCGATTCATGGTTTCCGTTAATATTTATATAATATTATTTATATTTTATATAATTTTATTAAAAAATTAATGTAAAAATTAATTACTAACATTAATATTCAATACTTATATCTGATTTTGTATAATTTTAAATTAAGATCAATTGATGTAGTATATAATTTATTAGATTTGAACCATTTATGTTATCCATAAATAATAATTAAAATTTTGTTATTGGCGGGATTCGGCCTCAAAAATTATTTGTAACTTCATAAATAATAATATAAATATGACTAATTAGCATTTTGGATCCCAAAATTTTGGCTGAATATCACTTTGATACTATTATTTTTAACCTTAACACTTTGCATCCTAAACTTAAAAAACGGTGACTTTTTGCGTCCTTTGCTAGTTTTGCTGTTAAGTTAGACGTTAACGTTAATTGTTGGAAGGGTATTTTTGGTAATATTTTTATATTTCAGTTTGCATCCTAGAATTTTCCTCAAATGTTACTTTGCATCCTAGAGTTTTGTATTTCAGTTATCAAAAAATAATGGTAATTACAAATTATCAAAAAATAAATCGAGTTATATTATTTTTATGTTCACATTAGGATTTTAAAACTGGACCATTAGTTCATTTGGTCTAGTTTAGATAATTTTTTAACGCGAAATCTTTACTATATTTGTTGTATATTAAGTTCTAAAAGTCAATTTCTAAAATGTTACGACTTACATAACTCATAAAATAATAATTAATTCAGTGTTATTTTCACATTTATAATATAACTGAAATCAGAAAGAAAATAGAGAGAAAGATGATTAAGAATTTTATAATATGATATTACTTTATTTATAAAATTTACAAATTATAAAAGTATAAGTTATTTATGAATTTAAGTATATATTTTAAGTATTGTACAAGTAGATATCATATAATATTATATAATCTTGTCCGTTTAAATTAATTTTCAAGTATTAGGATCAGACTATCTTTAATTATTGTCGTTACGCTTGTTTTATTTAGCTAATGATTATTTACTATTTTTTCTTAATATAATACTCCATCCGTCTCATAATTGAGGCTACTACAAATTATAGTACCATGATTGATTTTTAAAATTTTCTTTTTTTTTATAAAAATTTAACATTAAATTTTTATTTGGAAGAAAAAAATTTAAAAAAAATGAGGCAACTATATTTCATAAGAGTTTTAAAATGCGTGTCGAGCCTTCATATTCCAATATAAAGAATTGGGTGGGATAGAGAGAGTATTATACTTCGACTTATTATATTTCATTTTAAATTATATAAACTTGGAAAAAGAAAATTGAATATTTTAGATAAATTTGTTTATTTGTTTAAAATAATTGTGGGATGCAAATTGTTATTATTTAAAGTTATAGACCTAAAATGAGATTAAAGATAAAATATGGGATGTACACTGTAATTTACGTTTGCATAAATATTTTGAAAATATACATTACCAAAAGAGATAAATACACTTTGCACCCTTAAACAAAGTTGAAAAAATAATTTTGTACCGGAACTTTCGGAAATACAACTTGCACCCCTCAACTTCAACTTACTAATTCAGTATGCACCTTTTTGCAGATTATAATTAAAATAATAAGAAGTAAAAAGGGAACTTTATTTTAAAATATAAATAAATTTTAGTTGGAATTTCAAAAATAAGTTAAAATATTTATAAAAATAATTTCTTGTATATTAAATATTAATATTGATCAGAATATTTTCATTAAATGCACTTTAAAATCATAACGACGTCAAAGACTTTAAAATAAAATAATTACATTAAATTAAATATATATAAAAAAAATATTTTGAATTTAATTTTGGTAGAATTATATAATTTTTGGCATTAATAATATTACTAAAATTCAAAACTCAACTATATAATATTATTCAAAAAATTTAAAGATATTATTTTATAGCTATAATAATAAATTCAATTTTTAATATAATCTGAAAAATAAAAAAAATTAGTTTAGTTAATATTTTACTGAAATTCCCATTATACCCCTTACTTTTTTAATAATAACCGTCGAAGGGGTGCTTTCTGAATTGGCAGGTTGAAGTTGAGGGGTGCAAACTGAGTTTCCAATACTATTGATATACATTTGTTTTTGAAACAAAATAAGATGATGTTTCCAATACTATTGATATACATTTGTTTTTGATACAAAATAAGATGGTGCAAAATATAATTTTCTCTTAACAGAAATACCCCTCTGACAATAACGTTAACGTCTGACTTAACGTCAAAAACGTTCAAGGGATGCTTATTGACAGTGAGATTCAGCCAAAATTTTGGGATGCAAAGTACAAATTAGTCTATAAATATTTGTTTTTGGAGAATTCGAACATGTGTGGTACATTATTTTAGTATTTGAATATAAAGATTATGTTCATTTAATTGGGTGATGCATTATTTTCATATTTGAATTTAAAGATTCTTTTCATTGAATTAAGAAGAATTAGAGGATCTAACACTCTGTGATTAAAAAGAATAATCAAAAAACAAAATTAATTAACTATAAATTATACCCATATAGATAAATATAGCACGAAATAGAACGCATCTTTCAACATGCCTTAGTCATAATGCATGGATCTGGATCGGTTCATTTGGGATAACAAAGTCAAACCCATAGGAATGAATATACATTACTTTATGTTAAGGGAAAAGTTCCACGATCACAATTGTTTTTTGGGAAACGAGGGATCTGTAAAAACAGCTGTCAAAAAAATTTGAAAAATCAGATATTAATCCGAAAAATCTGTATCTATATCCGAGAAAAAGCGGATATTATCCGTATCCGAGAAAAAACGGAAATTATCCGTATCCGAGAAAAAACGGAAATTATCCGTATCTGAATTCGGAATATTCGAATCCGAAACTAAATATATATATATATGATATTTAAATTATATAAATATATAATTATATATAATATAAAATTTATTATTTTAGTTTATAGTGTATATAAATGTATTAAATAATACGTTTATACAAATTTTATATAATTGTACACATACTTTATACATATATAAATATATTCTTTGTATTTAATCGTAGAAAATGTTCTATAATTATCGTCAAAATGCTAGGGGTGACAAAAAAAATTCAAAAAAATCTGATATTCGTCCGAAATATCCGTATTCGTATCCGAGAAAAAGCGGATATTATCCGCATCCGAAATGAAGCGGATATTATCTGTATTCGAATCCGATGATTGCGGATGCAGATAGGGATGCAGATAAACGTTTCTCGAAATAATCTAATAGTAATAAATATGAAACCAGTTTATGATTCGGATACAAATATGTATCCAAAACCATATTGGGTACACGATTCTCAAAATAATATAATAGTAGTAATAATTAAACGAGTAATATTTTTAAAAATAATAATAATATTGTATTATTTAATAAAATATATTTTTACTAAATTAAAAAAATATTTTTTGAAAGTTATAAATGTGCACATAAGAAGTCCACGTTGAAAATAGTTTATTTATTAAATTTGAAATATATATATATATTTCAAATTTAAATATACAAAATTCTCCATTTCGAATAAATGATAGAATTTATACTCAGAGTACTTCCTTCGTGTTATGATGCGTTAAAATAGTTTGATACATAATTTTATATTATTCTTTTTTAACCGGACTTTATATCATAAATAAATTATTCTAAATTAATATTATATTTGTTATTTTTTTTAGTACTTATTTTACCAAAATAGAAGGTAAAATAAATAATATTAATGTTCAAAAATTTTTTTAAAATGATATCAAAAATTTATATAAAATCAACAAGGGGTATCAAATTTAAAATGAATTTTAATATTTTTTATTAATTTTTTTGTGACAAAAAAATGTTTAGAAAAAAAGACAAAAAATTCACCGCTTCCGCAATCATTACGGAAGCATATACTTCCGCAATGGATCATTGCGGAAGGATTGAAAACTTTTTAGAATTCGCGCGTCACTGGCGCGTTGGTTGGTTAGAAAATTAAATACTCATTTCGCAATGATTCATTGCGTAGACATTAAATGCACTTTCACCGACCTCGTTAAACAATGATTCATTGTGGAAGTATTAAATACATTCTCACCAACCTCCTTTTTTTCGAATTTTCAAATATAAATTATTCAAAAAAATTATAAGAAATTGAAAATAATATAAATTTTTGGTCAAAAAAATTACACTATTTATTTTCTAAAAAAAAATTGTAAATTTTTTTCTGGAATTTTTGATTTTATTTTTATTTTTATTTTTTTATTATTTAATTCTAATTTTCATATTTAAATTACTTCAAAAAATCATAAAAAATTAAAATTAACATAAATTTAGTCAAAAAAATTACAATATTTATTTTCTCAAAGTTTTTATCTTCCTACTTTTTTTCTGGAATTTTTTAATTTTTTTTTTATATTTCCTTTTTTTATCACTTAATTCAAATTTTCAAATTTAAATATTTTAAAAAATCATAAAAAATTAAAAATAATATAAATTTACTTGTGAAAGGAGAAGAGCAAAAAATTGTCTTTGTTATCGCCTTAATCGCTTGAAATTGTCTAGATTATACCTATTTTTCAATTTTAATCGAATAAAAACTATTAACTACATCTGTTCAAGTGTTCAGGATCTTCCACCATAAAATCATTGCTGGAGGGTCTAAAAAAACCCCAACCAACCATGGTCGGGGAAGGGACCCTTACGTTAATACGTTTAAGTTAATACGTTTAAATTGATGGAGTATAACATAATGCAGTACCAATCTGGACCAGGTCACATGGGATTACAAAGTCGATGAATTAGTACATCTCCGATGTGTTTATTATATACTCCATAAGAACAACTTACAAATCAACACAAAATGAAACAAAAGTTTCATAGAAATTAACCACTCCAAAAATTCTACTTTTTGGTCTTCCTTCTTCCTCCAAATCCATTTTCTCTTTTTTCTTCTCACACTCACACACCTCTATAATTCTTGTTGCACAAACCAAACGAATGGGACAAGGTTTAGCACGAAATAAACAGGATTCCCAAACAACCGCTAAACCAATTGCCAAGGAATGGTATCAACTATTGTACTCAATTATATCAGATAATCCTCCTCCTGGTATGTCAAGAGCATATTACTATGCACGTCCACTTCCTATTCGAATTATACAGGAGCAACTGAAGCGCTTTGGAATAAAACGATACAATCTAGGGGCTGCCAATGCGCAACCCCGAGATATGGTGCCACGGGTACCCAGAAACATATATCACCAAGAGATCAGGCATATTCAAGATCGTTTAGAATTTCTAAAGCACTCTGAAAAGCTGCAAGCAAATAAAGAGAGATATCAGCAATCAACTGAACTTATTCAAAATATTATGAGATTCACTAGTAATGAATTAGCGCAAGCAAATAAAAGAGACTTTTCCAAGAAATGGCGAGTAGTTTCAAAGGAATCGATCAAGCAGATTCATGATCTTACATGGACAATTAGAAATGCGTTGACAAGAATTTTGGATGATGAAATGGTGCAAGTAAAAGAAGATGTATATAAGCAAGGAATCGAGCACAGTCAACCTTTTACGAGAAGTACCGTGGTCCATGTGGATGATGTAGTTGTGCATGCAAATGAAGATAATACCTGCAAGGAATAGAGCACATTCAATTGCTTACAAGAAGGAATGGAGTCCGTGTCGATTATGAAGTGGTGCAAGAAAATGAAAACAGACACCACCAAGGAATAGAAGACATTCAATCAGGGATGAGAAGCACTGGGTTCCGTGTCGATGATAAATTGGTGCAAGCAAATGAAGGTAAGTACCAACAAGGTATAGAGGACATTCAACCCGTGACCAGAAGCATTGGATTATGTGTGGATGATAAAGTGGTGCAAGCAAATGAAGATAAATACCGGCAAGGAATAGAGGACATTCGACCTGCGACGAGAAGCATAGGGCTCAGCGTGGATGATAAAGTGGTGCAAGCAAATGAAGATAAATATCAGCAAGGAATAGGGGATATTCATCCTGTTACAAGAAGCATTGGATTCCGTGTGGATGATAAACTTGTGCAAGAAAATGAAGCTATATATGGACAAGGAATAGAGGACATTCAGTCTGTCACCCGAACCAATGTGGGTAATAAATTGGTGCAAGAAAATGAAGATAAATATCACCAAGGAAATGATCATATTCAAAGTGTAACGGGAACTACTGCCAATGAGGAAATGATGCAAGCATGTGAAGCTGAAAATCAAAACGAAATAACGCATGAACAAGAAGTATTGTTAAGTTTGCTTGCATTCTTAGAATTTGTTGAAGATGAGATATGGGAAGAACATCTAACTCTCCGGTCTGAAGTGTTGGAAGCATATGAACTTATGCACGGAAATGGGGTAGCTGATACTGTTCGAAGTGAAATGGAAGGAAAAGATCCAAAAATACAATATCAGGAGAAACGTCTAGAGCTTCTATTAAGAATATGTGACCAAGAAATATGTCTAAAAAGTATTCAATTACAGAAAGTGGGAGAGGACGTGTATTGCAAACACTGTGAAATGTCGCAAACAAGTGAAGATGGGAATCAACTATGGATCAAGCACGCAGAAGAATTATCAAATCTGTTTGATGATTTGTTCGAATTGGTTGAAAATGGAAATATGGACGGGGAAGAGGAACCGGGTGTGCAGGTTAAGGTGCTAAAACTAATAAAAATTCTTCATCACTTTGGGGTGGACACTATTCAGAATGCAGTGGAGAACGAACTTAAGGACATGAAACAAAAATATGACGATGCAGTGGAAGATCCGGCAATACAGTTCAAGAAGAAAGGTTTGGAGGTAATGTTGAGGATATGTGGCAATGAATCATATGAAAGAGCTATTAACGAGATAGTACGTAAATCAAAACGTTACATTGATGGGTTTACTAGACGTTATCTCTTTGCTATGGCGAGGGTTTGAATAATGGTAGTTTCTTGTCATCCTCTCTGCAAGTCCTCTTCTCTCTTCTTTTTTTTTTGCTATGTACTCTTGCGAGTTTTTGTGTAACACGTAAATCATGACTTTTCAACTTGTCATCACTAGCTATTTATATTACTCGGAATTATAATCTAAGAATGTTATAATTCATAATATGGAATTTGTAATAACAAATTTGGTATATATTCGGTTTGAATTTAATACGAAGGAAAACCCAAACTCCGACAATTAGATTAAAAATAAATTAAACAAACTAAATACGTAAAGATTTTTTCCTGAAAATAAAGATTATTGAGAGAAATAAAATAAATCAAAGGATTTGTGGGTTTTCCATTGGATAAATAGACGGCTAAACCTCGCTAGAAGGGGATTGCTTTTTGAGAGGTGACAAGGGTTTTGAGAGGAATGTGGCGGACTTAAAAAAAATAATTTATAACTTAAAATACATAAATTACTTATAAGTAATAATTAATTAGACGGAAATTTATAAATTACAAATATTTGAATAACTTACATTGTTATTAACATTTAACTTATCAACATTCAACATATCAAATTAATAATTAAAATTTTAACTTATAAATTATAAATTATATCGATAAACACGGGTGGATTAAAATTTACTAAACTTACAAGTCAATATAAGTTAAGGCGGTCACCAAACAGGCTATATGATAGACTAGTTCCATAGATAGGAGCTCTCCTAAATAAAATATTTTAATACGCAATCGTCATGGGTGGAATGGCAACATCAATGACCTCCATCACCTGCACTATATTTCCTCCGTCCTCCTCAATTTTCGACGCGTATTTTAATATTCTTATTAAATTTAGTTTTATAATTTTTTTTAATTTTTTTTCTTTTAAATAAAAATATAATGTACAAATTTTTATATAAGAAAAAAAAATTAAAAATAAATCACCGAATCATATTTTATAGCATATGAAAAAAATTCTAAAGAAACGAGGGAGTAGTATACAGTTTTTTGGTATAAATGTGATGCTATCCAGCAGAACCCATCTCGACCAGCTCATATATGGGATCGCAATTAAAGTGAATGAATTAGTTTTTATTATTAAAATTTGGTCCCTCGTTGGCATTATATTTTGTACTATAAAAAAAATATGCTTTTCTAGAGATGTGTTCACATATGAAAGGTCAACGACTCAATAAACTATCGGCCCCATAAAAAAAATCTTTTAAATCCTATTTCAATACACTAGAGATTTGCACCAAAACAAACAAAACTTTCATAAAAACTAACCACTCCAAGGTTTCTACTTTTGCACTTCCTTCTTCCTCCAAGTCCACTTTCTGTTGGTTCCACACACTCATATCTATCATTCTATAGCACAAACAGAACAAAGGGACATATATTTAGTAGGAACCAAAAATGGATTCGCAAACTACTGCTAAAACAAATGCTACGCTGGCTTGGTCTCAACTATTGTACTCAATTATATCAGATAATCCCCCTCCTGCTATGTCAAGAGAGTATTACTATGCCCGTCCGCTTCCTATTCGAATTATGCAGCTGAAGCTGATGCACGAAATACTAAAATACAGCCTTGGGCGTGACAACGCGCAACCCCGGTACCCATTTATGGAGCCACAGGTACCAAGAAACAGTTATCACCAAGAGATCAGGCATATTCATGATCGTTTAGAACTTTTGAACTACTCTGAAAAGCTGCGAGCAAATAAAGATAAATATCAGAAATGGACTCAACATATTCAATATTTTATGAGAATCACTAGTAATGAAGCGGTGCAGGCAATTAAAGGAGGACTTTCCGAGGAAGGGAGAAATCATGTTCAATACCTTGCTTGGAGAATTAAAAATATCATGAGGAACATTTTGGATGATGAAGCGGTGCAAGTAAATGATGATATATATCAGCAAGGAATAGAGCATATTCAATCTGTTACAAGAAGCAGTGTGGTCCATGTGGATGATGTAGTGGTGCAAGAAAATGAAGATAAATATCACCAAGGAATAGATCACATTCAGTCTTTTACAAGAAGCTATGGGGTCCATGGGGACGATGTAGTTGCGCAAGCAAATGAAAATAATTACCAGCAAGGAATAGAGCACATTCGATCTTTTACAAGAAGCAATGAGGCTCGTGTGGATGATGCAGTGGTGCAAGCGAATGAAGATAAATACCAACAAGGAATAGAACACATTCAATCTATGATGAGAAGCAATGTGGTTAGTGTGGATAAAGAAGTGGTGAAAACAAATGAAGATAAATACCAGCAAGGAATAGAGCACATTCAATCTGTTATGAGAAGCAATGGGGCTCGTGTGGATAATGAAGTGGTGCAAGCAAATGAATTTAAATACCAGCAAAAAGTAGAGCACATTCAGTCTGTTACGAGAAGCAATGGGACTTGTGTGGATAATGAAGAGGTGCAAGCAAACGAAGATAAATACCGCCAAGGAAAAGTGCACATTCAATTTTTGATGAGAAGCAATGAAGGTAAATATCAACAAGGAAATGAGCATATTCAAAGTGTAATGGGAACTAGTGCCCATGAGAGAATGGTACAAACATGGGAATATGAAAATGAGATCGAAATTGATCATGAACGACAAGTATTTGAAATTCGATGGCTCGATAGATAAAATAATATTCTAACTGACAAGGCAAATGGGACAGTCTCTTATGCAAATGGGACAGTCCCTTTACAAATGAGACAGGGTATGAGACAGTCTCAATTACACTGCAGAAAATAAATAACAGAAATAAAATGCAGAATGCTGAAAACTGAAAAGTAAAAACACCAGAAGTTTTCACTTGGTTCGGCCCCTACACCTAGTCTATGGCCTACATCCAAGTCCCCATGCCAACTAGCATAGAGAATGTATTATATCAACTTTAATAAAAGAACTTACAATCTTTTCCTTGATTACAAATATAGCACCTGAAAGAAACCCTTTCCCAAGCTACCTTGCTACCTAGCCCACTGCTATTCCTTAGCCTTCTAGCTACCTTGCTATACTTTGAAATCAAGCTTGCCACAACCCGGCACAAAGTTGATATGAATACACAAGTACAAGAATAAACAAATTGATTACAACTCAAACTAGGTTTCTTGTTTTTCTGGATATGAATATCTCGGGTATGAAATAAGAAATTGATTTCAGATGATGAAAGATTCTCGTGAAAGTGTTAGCTTCAAATCTGAAATGAAGAGTTGTATTTATAGGCAATGTTCTAACAGATTTATTTTCAAACACAAGATAAGGTTGGAAGATAAGTTTGTTTGAAAATATTTGAATGAAACTTTGAAACTAATCTGTTAGTACGTTTGAAAAAGATAAATCAAGTAAAGAGATAAGACTTGAGAGATTTAAACTTGATTTATAAGATAAGGTGGTGGGTTTGTTTGAGATAAGTTAGAGAGATAATTATCCAGTCAAACAAGATATACATAAAACCCTAACCCTTATCTAAACCTGAGAAAGCTTCCTGAAAAATCTGAGCAAATTGCAATCTCTGGACTCTAAACTGCTGTTATGTTGCAATCTGAATATCATCATAAACTCGTAGATTAACATTCTCCCCCTTTTATGAGGATGACAAAGAGAACATAAATGCTCCCCCTATCAAAAACACTAAAGGACTGTAAAACAAAGTTAGAACCAACAGAATATATTGCAGTTTATAATACATGCAATCAATATGAGAATGAGACAACTAAAGAATGAATGAGACACTAGATCAATATGCATAAAAGAAACAGTCTCAAACATTAAACACTTAAAACAGAAAACAACCCATCCATAAACCAGGATGTTCAGTTGTAGTTGATATCTAATCACATAAACGAATCCAGAATATCAGTTAAACACATAAAATCATCCATCAAAAAATTAAGCTCAAACACCAACACATAGACTTAAAAACGAAACACCCATCAAAGAAACATAGTCTGAAAAACCAAAAGGAAAAAATCTTAGCCTTGTATTCTTCTCTGGTCATACCAAAAACTGAAGGTGGAGGAATGGCAGGGAGTGGCAGAGGAGCAGTGATTTCTTCTAGAGTACAATCTCCAATCCAGTCTCTTTTCTTGTGCCAATACATCTTGCTCTTGTCTTGCATGACTGACAACTGCTGAGATAAAAACTTAGTCTCTGACCCAAGCTTAAAAAACAACTTAACAAATTCCTTTTCCCATTCCTTAGCAGAGGAAACCATCCCTTCCTGCAGAGTCCCAAACTCAAAATCTATGGTCTTAGACAACTTGACATCAGAAGTATGCAATACAGAGAGTTTAGCATTGATATCATCCAAAGATGAACAGACATACTTCCTAAACAACTCAAAGGAAGCATTTAGAATACTAACTTCAGAAGTTAGTGATCCAAGAGTTTTGACAGAAGCAAAATGCTGATTAAGATTAGCCAAAGCAGCAGAATTTTCATTTAATTTGATCAACAGAGAATTAAGAAGAGTATTGGTAGGCTGATCAAAGGGGTCTGAAGCATAATTAGGAGACTTAGGAATACCACCAACATTCCTAGAAGCATCATCAAAAACTAACTCATTTGATTCAGAAACTACGAGACCATTCGCAGTTAAAACAGACAAGTCAAAAACAACATTCAATTTTTCTGATTTAGCAGACTCAAAAGGAACACGAAAATACTGAAAAATCTTTGTTAACAAAGCAAGGTATGGAAGATGCATGGATTCATGTTTAGCACAATGATTCATGTTGGAAATAATTAATGAAGCCAAATTAAAAGGGGTTTTCTTAACAAACACAGACAGAAGAATAGAATCCTGAAATGTGACTCTATCACGACCAGATTTACGAGGCAAAACATTCGAATGAAACAGTTTAAACAATAATAAGCACATAGGAGTTAAATCAGTTACCAATGGTTTGATAGACACAGAAACAAAGTTGTCACCGAGAATAGCTTTGAGTTGTTCCTCATATTGCAATCCAGGAATCTCGTTAAACGCCTGATGAGTGGTAAACGGGCAGGGACCTTGATCGGATACGCCTGTGAGTCTGGCCAGCAAATCCGCCTTAAAGCAAACTGGACTTCCTTTCACCGAAGAGAACACAATATTGTCGGCCAAAATCGAAAAATTTGCATAGAACTCCTTTACCAAATCTGGATAGATCACATCCGACGGCGACAACAACCCAACACACCCAACAGCTTCAAACAACGATGATACGCCAATCCTGGAGAGAAGATCAGTATCACACAACCTTTCTTTCAGAATGGACTTGTGCCACGCCTTAGTAGTGCTTTCCTTTGCATGTCGTTCGGAAGAATTAGGAGATGCTTCACTAGATGCTTCGGAAACAACTGCGGCCATACGACGACGCTTCGAACCAGACGGACCAGGGGTCGGGGTTTGGTTAGCGGTGGATCTTGAACGGCGAGCCATGGAAGAAAAAAGATTTTAGGGTTAAGAGAGAAAAGATAGAATTTTGAGAGAATGAGAGAGTAGAGTGAGAAAAGAAAATGAAAAGATTAAGAAAGAGAGTTTAAAAAGAAGTAGAAACTGAAGAGTTAGAGATGGAAGAGGAGATGAAGAGGTGCAAAAACAGAAGTGGTGTAATGAATGAATGATACATGCACGAGTTTCAAGGAAATGAAAAGTCTAATCAAAAGATTTACAAAATCTAATGCTATATACACGCATAAACACACGGACAAATAAAATAAAAACCACAAATTTATAAACAGGAACCTAATAACTCAAATAATAAATACACAACATATATTTAAGTATTATGACATAATTCATATTTAAACACATAAATTACATAAAATCACGTAATAAATTACAGAGAACACATACCTAATTCTCGACGCATTTTACAAAATCTATCTTCAGCTAAAGGCTTAGTGAAGATATCTGCACGCTGTTTCTCAGTAGAAATATAAATAAGCTCAATATTACCTTTAGAAACATTATCTCGTAGAAAATGGTGACGAACATCAATATGCTTAGTACGAGAATGCATAACAGGATTTTTAGAGATATTAATTGCAGAAGTATTATCACAATAAATAGGAATATTTGAGTAAGAAATACCAAAATCCTGCAATGTTTGTTGCATCCACAAAATTTGAGCACAGCAACTTCCAGCTGCAATGTACTCTCCTTCAGCTGTAGAGAGAGCTACTGAAGTTTGCTTTTTACTATGCCATGCAACTAAACAATCTCCTAAAAATTCACAAGCACCACTTGTGCTTTTTCTATCAACCTGTGACCCTGCATAGTCAGCATCTGAAAAACCGATTAAGTCAAAGGAAGAAGAGCTTGGATAAAATAATCCCAAGTCACTCGTACCTTTCAAATATTTAAAAATACGTTTAACGGCATTCAAATGAGATTCTTTAGGTTGAGATTGAAAACGAGCACACAAGCATACACTATACATAATGTCAGGTCGTGAGGCAGTTAAATATAACAATGAACCAATCATACCTCGAAATTTAGTGACATCTACAGGTGTACCTTGTTCATCCTTAGTAAGCTTAACTGAAGTACTCATCAGAGTTGATTTAGGTGTGACATGATCAAGTGCAAATCTTTTGAGTAGATCCTTTATGTACTTGCCTTGGTGAATAAATATTCCTGCATTAGACTGATTAATTTGCAAACCTAGAAAGTACTGCAATTCACCCATCAAACTCATATCGAATTCCTTATGCATGCAATCAGAAAACCATTTACACAAAGATTCGTTAGAAGATCCAAATACTATATCATCAACATAAACTTGTACTAAAAGAAAGTTATCACGTTTATGAAAAATAAAGAGAGTTGGATCGAGTGTACCACGAATGAAACCATTGTTCACAAGAAATTGACTGAGACGCTCGTACCAACAACGAGGGGACTGTCTCAATCCATAGACAGATTTCTTGAGCTTGTAAACATAGTTAGGGTACTTCTCGTGAATGAAACCTGGAGGCTGCTTCACGTAGACTTCTTCCTTGAGATAGCCATTTAGAAATGCGCTTTTGACGTCCATCTGATAGAGCTTGAACTTCTTGTGAGCTGCAAAGGCCATTAAGATTCGAATAGCTTCTAAACGAGCTACTGGAGCATATGTCTCGTCGTAATCGATTCCTTCCTGCTGGTTGTATCCCTGAGCAACCAACCGAGCTTTATTTCGAATGATATTTCCATCTTCATCTTTCTTATTCTTGAAAACCCAACGAGTACCAATGATCTTGGCATCCTGAGGAGGTGGGACGAGTTCCCAAACATCACAACGCTCGAACTGGTTCAATTCCTCCTGCATTGCAACAGACCAATGTTCGTCTGCAACTGCCTCTTGAGCATTCTTTGGTTCAAATTTAGCAACAAAAGCACAGAATGCACATAGATTATGAAGTCTGCTTCGAGTAGAAATCCCTTGATCTAAATCAGTAAGAAGATTATCTGGTGGATGATTCTTCACAGTCCTAGAAGACTTAGGAAGTTGAATATTACTCATTTCTTCCTCATTAGAATTGTCTGCCTGGAAATGAATAGGAGTTGTCTCATTCAAAAGAGACTGCCTCATTTCCGCTTGTGAAGATTTATCCAGAGGAGTAACAGAATTCAAATTTGAAACACTATCGGGAGTCTTTGGAGAGCCAGAAGATTCATCTGAAGCTTGAGTAGATCCTGCAGAATTATCAGAAGACTGAGATGGACCTGGAGAGTCTTGACTGTTTGATTTGTCAGAATGAGACTGACTCTTTTCAGAATGAGACTGTCTCATTTGGGAATGAGACGATAGATCCGCAGTGTCTTCATCAATTTGAGATATATTCCTTGAGGATTCATTGAATGTAATATTGATGGATTCTTCTACTTTGTTCTTGACAGAATTATAAACACGATAAGCTTTGCTTGTTGTAGAATATCCCAAGAAGATTCCTTCCGTAGATTTCGCATCGAACTTGCCTCGATTATTTTGAGTATCTAAAATAAAACACTTGGAACCAAATACTCGAAAATAACTAATGTTAGGAGTCCTTTTCTTAAGCAATTCATACGGAGTTTTAAGCAAAATAGGACGAATAAGTACTCTATTTAAAACATAACAGGAAGTGTGTACCGCTTCAGCCCAAAATTTTCTTGGAAGCTTACTCTCATGTAGTAGAGTTCTGGCAGTTTCCTGTAGAGTCCTGTTCTTGCGTTCTACTACTCCGTTCTGCTGAGGAGTTCGAGGAGCTGAGAATTCATGAGTGATTCCTCTTGATTTACAGAAGGTTATGAAATCCTTCTCGAATTCACCTCCATGATCACTACGAATAGTCTTGAGCTTAAATGAATACTTAGTCTCAAGGTTAGTAATAAGATCCTTAAACTCAACAAAAGCTTCATCCTTAGTTCGTAAAAATAATACCCAAGTGAAACGAGAATAATCATCAACTATAACAAAAGCATAATTCTTACCTCCTAAGCTTACATACCTTTCTGGACCAAAAAGATCTAGATGAAGGAGCTGCAAAGGAACAGAAGTTGATACTTTATTCTTGGCAGTAAAGGAAGTTTTCACCTGTTTTCCAAGTTGGCAAGCTGAACAAGGTTCTATTTTCTTGTACTTCAGCTTTGGTAGACCTCGAACCAGATCATGAGAAGATATCTTCCGAAGAAGATCCATGTGAACATGGCCAAGACGTCTATGCCACAGATCTTGTTGTTCTTGAACGGTAGCTAGACAAATTTCTTCTTGCTGTTCATCAAAATCTAATACGAAAATATTTCCTTTTCTTTTGGCAACTAAAGCAAACTCGTTAGTATGAGTACCAATATAGCATACATCTTTATCGAACTTAACCTTATGACCAGCATCAGTAAGTTGACTTACACTAATAAGATTATATTTCAAACCATCAACTAAACGAACATTAGAAATGGCAAACCTGTCATTACCAATAGTGCCTTTTCCAATAATTCTGACGGTGTTTGAATCTCCAAGAGTAACTAAGCCACCTTCCTTGGCAACTAGAGATAGAAACTTGGATTTATCACCTGTCATGTGACGTGAACAACCACTGTCGATGATCCATTTATTTCGCGGAACATGGACCTTCAAACAAACCTGCAAGAATTGATTTATCTCTTAGGTACCCACTTAACCTTGGGTCCTGGTTGGTTAGTATCACAAATCTTATATAAATGTCTATCTGATTTCTTAATCCACATCTGAACAATATTAACAGAAGTATTAGCAGATTTATATCTAGCAGACGATTTATAAGATGAGTTAGAAGAGTGGCCCTTGATACCACATAATCTAGATTCAGATGTAGGGTGGCCAGCTTTCCCACAATCTCGACATTTCTCATAAGGCATCTTATATTTCATAGGAGCTCGCTTATAACCGCCTTGAAATGCACGTTTTTTGATTGACTCACATCCTAAACCTCCTTTATCAAGAGAATATTTTTGTTCACCAAGAAGAGCATTCAAAGTTCCTTCTCCATGAAAACATTTAGCTAAATCCTTTTCAAGCTGTTCGACTTTCTGCTTTAATTCAGGAACAAGGGGATCAGGAGCACTGTCTTCTTTAACAGTTTCTGAATCAACAGATATTGACTCTTTCTTCAAGGCTTCAAGGCATACATCCTTCATCTCAATCTCATTTTTGAGATATTGATTTTCTTCAGTAAGTTTTGAAACCCTTTCAAGCAGTGATTTGTTCTCAGCAACTAGGGCTTCTTCCTTCATGGGGTCATCCATTTCACTAAGAACTTCACTTAAAGCTTGCTTTAAATAAGCATTCTTTTCTTTCAACTTCTTGACCTGGACCTGCAAATTTAAAATAGACGAAGATATATTTGAATTATACTTAATATTCTGTACCTCATCATTATCACTGGAGTCGTCCTCTAGTCCAGCAAAGCAAAGTTGAGCAACTTCATCGTCTGAATCGATCTCCACATCAGATTCATCATCACTCCAAGTAATTAATGCCTTCTTTTTGTTCTTCAGCTTGTAACAGTCCTTTTTGAAGTGCCCTTTCTTTCCACACTCAAAACAAGTATCCTTGCTTTGATTCACTTTAACCTCCTTGCTCAGATTAGATTTGAAGTCCTTCTTCAGAAACTGTGATTTCACAGGTCGTTTGGAGGCATTCCGTTTGGCAAGAAATTTATGAAACTTTTTTGTTAGAAGAGCAATATCTTCATCAGAATCGTCAGGAGACTCATCTGCATCTGCATTAAGTGCAAGAGTTTTCTTACGAGGAGCTTCATCTTCTTCATCATATCTACGAAGCTGATTTTCGAATTCTTCCAATTCACTGAACAGTGTTAGAGTATCCATAGTCGAAAGCAATGTTGAATCCTGCAGAATGGTAACCTTTGGAGCAAACTTCTTTGGCATTGCTCTGAGGATTTTCCTATTTATCTCAGATTGAGGAATGATCCTTTCCAGAAGTGAGATGGAATTCATCAATGTCAGAAACCTCCCTTGAGCATTTCGTACGCTTTCATCTCTTTTCAACCTGAAACCTTCATAGTCACTCATTAGCATACTTAATTTTACTTCACGTACCTTAGACGTGCCTTCGTGGCTGACTTTGATCGTATCCCAAATCTGCTTGGCAGTAGTACATGCTGAAACTTTTCTTAATTCTGTAGCTACCATGCCATTGAGAAGTGAGTTCATAGCTTTAGCATTGGAATTCATTGCGTTCACTTCTTCGGGAGAGAGATCCTTGAGAGATTTTGGCTTCCCTTCTTTCATAGGAATTGTGAAACCATTTTCTACAGCATCCCATTCAAATGCATCACGCTGGAGAAAGATTTTCATCCGAAACTTCCAGTCATTGTAGTTTTCAGCACCATGAAGCAGTGGTGGATAATTGTTTGAATACCTATCTGGTTGAGCCATGGATCGCTAGCAAAATAAACACTAAAAAGAGAATTAAATGCACCTGCTCTGATACCAAATGAAATTCGATGGCTCGATAGATAAAATAATATTCTAACTGACAAGGCAAATGGGACAGTCTCTTATGCAAATGAGACAGTCCCTTTACAAATGAGATAGGGTATGAGACAGTCTCAATTACACTGCAGAAAATAAATAACAGAAATAAAATGCAGAATGCTGAAAACTGAAAAGTAAAAACACCAGAAGTTTTCACTTGGTTCGGCCCCTACACCTAGTCTATGGCCTACATCCAAGTCCCCATGCCAACTAGCATAGAGAATGTATTATATCAACTTTAATAAAAGAACTTACAATCTTTTCCTTGATTACAAATATAGCACCTGAAAGAAACCCTTTCCCAAGCTACCTTGCTACCTAGCCCACTGCTATTCCTTAGCCTTCTAGCTACCTTGCTATACTTTGAAATCAAGCTTGCCACAACCCGGCACAAAGTTGATATGAATACACAAGTACAAGAATAAACAAATTGATTACAACTCAAACTAGGTTTCTTGTTTTTCTGGATATGAATATCTCGGGTATGAAATAAGAAATTGATTTCAGATGATGAAAGATTCTCGTGAAAGTGTTAGCTTCAAATCTGAAATGAAGAGTTGTATTTATAGGCAATGTTCTAACAGATTTATTTTCAAACACAAGATAAGGTTGGAAGATAAGTTTGTTTGAAAATATTTGAATGAAACTTTGAAACTAATCTGTTAGTACGTTTGAAAAAGATAAATCAAGTAAAGAGATAAGGCTTGAGAGATTTAAACTTGATTTATAAGATAAGGTGGTGGGTTTGTTTGAGATAAGTTAGAGTCCAGTCAAACAAGATATACATAAAACCCTAACCCTTATCTAAACCTGAGAAAGCTTCCTGAAAAATCTGAGCAAACTGCAATCTCTGGACTCTAAACTGCTGTTATGTTGCAATCTGAATATCATCATAAACTCGTAGATTAACATTATTTTTAAGTTTGCTTGCATTCTTGGAATTTGTTGAAGACCAGACTTGGGAAGAACATCTAACTCTCCGGTCTGAGGTGCTGGAAGCATATGAAATTATGCTGGAGAATGGGGTAGCCGACACTGTTCGAAGTCAAATGGAAGGAAAAGATCCAAAAACACAATATCAGGAGAAACGTCTAGAGCTTCTTTTAAGAGTATGTGACCATGAGATATGTCTAAAATACATATCAAGATCAAAGAAAGTGCACGTGGGAGGGGATGTGTACTGCAAACACTGTGAAATGTCGCAAACAAATGAAGATGGAAATCAACTAGGAATCGAGCACGCAAAAGAAATATCAACTTTGTTTGATGATTTGTTAGAATTGGTTGAAAATGGAGATGGGCATGGGGAAGAGAAACCTGTGCCGGTTAAGGTGCTAAAACTAATCAAAATTTTACATCACTATGGGGTGGAGACTATTCGGAATGCAGTAGAGAAAGAACTTGAAGACCTGAAACAAAAGTATGATGATACAGTGCAAGATCCGTCAATACAGTATACAAAGAAAGGTCTGGAGGTAATGCTGAGGATATGTGGCAATGAATCGTGCGAAAGAGCTATTAACGAGATAGTATGTACAGCAGAATGGGACTACAAATGGTTTGATGACAATATTGTACGTTTGGTGGAACTATGGTTTAAACAATATGCATCTACCTCGTTTCAATAATAGGTAAAAACACACAAACATCCCATACAAGTAATTTCAAGTGTAACAAACATGCCCATATGCTGACCATAATTTGAAGACAAAAAATCGTTTATTGATCTTAACAGTATCCAGTTAGGCTTCCAGGGGAAAGGGTGGAAAACAGCTTCAAAGACACTGAGAGCGGTTTTCGCCTGGCTAACAGTTACACAGAACCGTGCCTGAAATTCTAAATGCCCTGTTTAAAATCTAAAAAAGTGCTCTACTATTTTTTTTTAAAAAAATTACATGAAATAATAAAATCTGAAATTTATAAACAAAATATAATAATTAAAATATAAAAAGTAATTTTATTACATAATCAAAATTAAATAAAAAAAGTTATACATGTAAATTTTAATATGTTATACTATATTTTAGAAATTAAATATTTATTATAATAGATAAGTTATACATGTGACTTATGATATATTATTTTATAAAAAAGTAAGATATGATATTGATAAACAAAAACTATTCAAATAAAATTTAATTTATACATAAACTTATAATTTAGATCTCTTTAACCCATTATTTAATTTATTTTATATTAAAATGACTTGTTTCATAAAATATATACATTAAAATTGGATATTTTAAGATGAATAATATACCTAAAATTTGAATCATTATTTGAATGCATAATAATATATATATATATATTGTTACCGATAAAAAATAACTATATATAAATATATTAGTTAACTATAAACTTTTCATTAAAAATAGTAGTTTTCCTAGTCAAACTAGAGTATTAATGGTGATTTACAATGCAACTTTCGTTTTTAAATAATTTTTATATAAGTATTTTTAGAATTAATATGACTGATTCAACATAATAATTTAATATTATTTAAATGTATAATATTTTTTTAATTATTTTTCATTTACAAATTTTTAACATTAAAAAATTATATTTTTTTACTAAATATTCTTTTTCCTATTTTAGTAAACATATATACATATGTATATAGAAAAAAAATGGTGGCACGGCTCTGCAGTTACATCACATTTACAGCTAGTAACATTTATGTTGTGCTCCAGAGGAGAGAAGAGAAGAGATGGGAGGAGAAGAGAAGATAAAAAGTAGAAGAAAATAAATCAACCGTGTGTGATCATGACAAAAAAGATATTTTTGAGAAAAAAGTTTTGGGGGAAACTTATTGGAAATTTTCTCTCCTGATCACTTCTCTTCTCTGGCCAAAAAACTCGGAAGCATGAGGAAAATTTTAAAATTATCTTTTCTCTTCTTTTCTCTCCATTTTCAAACTCTGGAGCACAATATTACCGGCCTAAGTCCATGCTATGCACGAGATTTGCTTATTAATTTCATTAAATAAATTATCATAATCTTGAAAGTTATATTTTTAAACAAAAATAAACGAAATGCTTTTAATTTAATTCTCGTTACCACGTTTATAACAAATACCAAATAATTCTAACCATTGATTTAATTATTTTTAACGTTATCGTTAAAAATAATTGTTCACATTTTCGTTAGCCAATGTTTGGAAAAGTTATAGCTTTTGGAAAAGTTATTACCATGCATCAGAGACTATCACATTATACATAATTGTTAATAATTATGTCTCCTTATATATTTAATATTAAATTATGTCTACTTTATTTATGTCTCCATATATATTTAATATTAGATTATGCCTTCTTATGAGTTTAGTATTGGGTGTTTGTATTATAATTGAAGTGGTTTCACTATAGTTCTCGTTATAACCTTTGTAGCAAATACTAAATAATCTTGATTATTAATTTTATTTTTAGTTTAACAGTCCACATATTTTATGGGATGGTATGGCTAACCAAATATTACCACCAACCAAAAATCCTCCTCCTTATACTAATTATACTAGCCTATAAATGATTAATCATATTATTTGGTTTTTAGTATTTAATTATAAGTTTTAAGTTTATTTAATTATATTACATAGCTTTTAGAAATCGAAACTGAAATTATGATGAAATTAAATAAGTGAAATTAAATAAATAAAATTTCTATAATTCTGTAGTTAGGGTGAATCAAACCAGAGTTTAATGTGAAATTAATTATTAGATTATATATAGCAATAACAAAAATTTGATATTTTAATACTATTTTATCGTTATCTAATTATTATGTTGCTATGGGGTATTAAACCTAAAATTACTGTGGAAATAAATAAATCTTGTATAACTATGTGGTTACGCTAAATTGAACTTAAGTTTGAATTGAAATTAATTAATTAGATTATGTAATGATAACTATTATCCGGCATTATGGTACTTTAGTAATATTGTTATATAAAAATAGTATTTCTTTATTAAAAAAGATTTATTACCGACTTTTAGTTAATACAAATTTATTATTGACTTTTAGTTAATAGACTCCTATTATATAAAATATACTAATTTAGTAATATTGTATTCCATCGAAATAGTATTTCCTTTGTTAATAAAAAATATAAATTCTCATATATTAGACTCCAAATACATAACTTCTACCGCTATTATTACTGTATCAATTGAATTACTAAATTAACTTGAAATTTTTGTACAATACTGTTATACTCCCGACTTTCATTCTCAAAAATTAATAAACTACTAATAGTTTTTTTCATTATTATCATATATAATTAAAAAATTTATGTGATATATTATTAACATACCTCGATACACATGATAATAAATGAGGTTTTGTATAAATTATATTATTATTATTATTATTATTATTGCTATTAATTTAATATTTTACTAACATATCGCCGTATACATGACATCCCAGTAAGAAGAGGTTTTTGCTTTTAATAAATAGAATAGATGTTATTAATAAAGAGTATAAATTCTATAAGTTAATAGACTCCTAGTAAATAACTTTTATTATTATTATTATTATTATTATTATTATTATTATTATTATATTAATTAAACTAATAAATTAATATGAAATTTTTATGGATAATGTTATATTCTCGACTTTTATCCTCACAAATAATAAACTTCCAATAGATTATTTCATTATTATCATATATTGACTAAAAAATTTATGTGATATATTATTAACATAACTCGATATGGATGATAACAAAAGGGATTTATATAATTTAATATTATTAATTTAATATTTTAGTAACATATTGCGGTATACTTGTCTTACAATATCATTAAGAAGAGTCTTTTTAATAAAGAGTAAAAATTCACATATTACCTTATCCATGTATACAATATCATTAAAAAAAATTTGTTAATAAATAGTATAAATTTACATATTACCCTATCGACCAACCAAAAAAAGTCCCAAGCTATTATCAATCAAGTTTTTCAATGTTGGGATTTTAAAAAACGGTGGAAATAAATAAACTAAATCGAACTTAAGTTTGAATTGAAATTAATTAATTAGATTATGTAATGATAACTATTATCCGACATTTTGGTACTTTAGTAATATTGTTATATAAAAATAGTATTTCTTTATTAAAAAAGATTTATTACCGACTTTTAGTTAATAAAAATTTATTATTGACTTTTAGTTAATAGACTCCTATTATATAAAATATACTACTTTAGTAACATTGTATTCCATCGAAATAGTATTTGTTTTATTAATAAAAAATATATATTCTTATATATTTTTCTCTATCCTTTAGTAAATAGACTCCAAGTACATAACTTTTACCGCTATTATTACTGTATTAATTGAATTACTAAATTAACTTGAAATTTTTGTATAATATTATTATACTCCCGACTTTCATTCTCAAAAATTAATAAACTGCTAATAGATTATTTCATTATTATCATATATAATTAAAAAAATTATGTGATATATTATTAACATACCTCGATACGCATGATAATAAATTAGGTTTTGTATAAATTATATTATTATTATTATTGCTATTAATTTAATATTTTACTAACATATGGCCGTATATATGACATCACATACCACTAAGAATGGGTTTTTGCTTTTAATAAATAGAATAAACCTTATTAATAAAGAGTATAAACTCTCATATATTTTTTTCTCGTAGGTAAGTTAATAGACTCCTAGTAAATAACTTATATCACTATTATTATTATTATTATTATTATTATTATTATTATTATTATTATTATTATTATTATTATATTAATTAAACTAATAAATTAATATGAAATTTTTATAGATAATGTTATATTCTCTTCTTTCATCCTCATTAATAATAAACTCTCAATAGATTATTTAATTATTATCATATATTAACTAAAAAAATTTTGTGATATATTATTAACATAACTCGATATGCATGATAACAAAAGGGATTTTATATAATTTAATATTATTAATTTAATATTTTAGTGACATATATAATATCATTAAGAAGAGTCTTTTTAATAAAGAGTATAAATTCACATATTACCTTATCGATGTATACAATATCATTAACAAAAGTTTTTTAATAAAGGGTATAAATTTACATATTACCCTATCGACCAACCAAAAAAAGTCCCAAGCTATTACTAATCAAATTTTTTAATCTTGGGATTTTAAAAAATAATAACAATATATTTTTATGTTTTGGTAGATCAAACCGTGACGTCACATAAGTAATGGAGTGTATTGTATTTTCTTTAGAACTTGTATGCACGTGAAATACTAATAGTTAGGAGTTATCTTTTATTAGATATATACTTGGTTATTTTTGGAAGGAGCTAATTATTTTTTTAGAAGGTGTTAACTAACGAAACAAACCGTTTATAATAGTATAATATAGATATAGGATATAATTTCACAATACAAAAATCAGTTATAATTCTTGACAGGACACAAATTTGGGAAATTTAATTACATCTCATTATCTCCTCCTCTCCTTCCCTGATTATAGTGTGAAGCTTGAACAGAGACATTAAAGTGCTGGATATTAAAAGAAATAAGACCATTATACAATGCACTTATTATACACTGCACAAGACACGGATTTTACAACTATAAATGGAGACACACGGTTAAGTAAAAGAAATCGGTACTAGGAAAAATCTCGGAAGCGTCGTCATGGTTACTCCCCTGCAATACAGAAATGGAGCACCATATTAAAGAACTAAAGATAATAGTTTTTAATGCTACAAGATCATATTGGAAAAGTGTGTACAAATTTCATTGCCCTCTTGGTCCTGGTATGTCGATATCTCCTTCACTTCTCTTGTGAGATTCTAGGGTTCAGACAATTAATGTATGTACAATCTGTGAATAAAATGTTGCAAAAGGCTCTAGCATCAACACTTAAAAGTTCCTATTACAGAGCATAACCAGAACTGTATATTAGCATCAGGGACATCCAAAGCCACAGCCCACATACACCTTGTTCTGCTTTCAGCATCAAACTATGGCTATTATAACCAATTTGCTGCTGAAAAGGAAGTCGAAATAGATCAATCAAGTCCTAGTACAAACCTCAAATCGCTTTTCTAAAGGGGCTCATCTTGGCTACTATACACAATCCACTGGACTAACTTAATATACACAATCCATCACCCTCCTTATGAATGTGTTGTCTTGTATTTATATAAGATTAGCACCACAATTCTTAGCACCACTAGGAACAAGATTGAGACATTTGGATCCTATCGCAACTACTTAGTAAAATGAAGAAGATAAATATTACTGTAGATAAATTTTGAGCATACACTATAAATAGCATATTTATAAATTATTATTCAATTATAAACCAAATTTGAGCATACACTATAAGGAGGATGAGACACCCTGAAAACTTACTTATAAATTTATTTATACATCAGTTACAAATTACATACTTCATAAGGTAAGCCAAACCAGCCTATACATAGTCCATACTCCAAACCCCCTCGGTAATACAGATCATAGTGCATCATGTATTATCAGCTCAAATGGGATTACAAAGTCACACCTAAAGGACTGGCAACAATCATGTATCTACATCATCTATATTAATACGTATATACATTGATATTACAAAGTCAATGAATTATCATATATTATCTTTAATTCTTTACACAGGGTAAGTCAATGACCTATTTTTTGTATGATTAAAATTGGTGTTTTAATATATAAAAGATATGCTTTCCTAGAGATCACTTCACATATGAAGAGCTCAACGACTCAATAAACCATCAGTTCCTTTATAAATTTACTTAAAAATCTGCACCAGAGAAAACACAACTTTCATAAAACTAAGCACTTCAAGAATTCTACTTTTTGCTCTTCCTTTTTCCTCCATATCCATTTTCTCTTTGTCCAAACAGAACAAAGGGACGATATCTAGCACGAATTAAAATGGATTCGCAAACTACTGCTAAAACAAATGCTACACAGGGATGGTCACAACTATTGTACTGAACTATATCAGATAATCCTCCTCCTAAAATGACAAGAGCATATTACTACGCACGTCCACTTCATATTCGAATTATACAGGAGCAACTAAAGCGCTTTGAAATAAGAAGATACAATCTAGGGGCTGCAAACGTGCAACCCCGTTATATGCTACCGGTACTGGGAAACAGATATCACCAAGGGATCAGGCATACTAAAGATCGTTTAGAACTTGCGAAGTACTCTGGAAAGCTGCGAGAAAAATAAAGATAAATATCATCAATGGACTGAACACATTAGCTATTATAATTTGAGCATTTTCGAAAATACAATTTTTAAAAAATTTTGACAAAATTACGCATTAAAGTAAACTGTGAACTTGAAGAAGTTTGAAAAGATACATCAAAAGTGCTGGAAACTGAAAGAAGTAGACCAATTAACTGTTAATGGAGAAACACAAACAAGTTAAAAATCTAAATCAAGTAAACTGTGAACTTACTATAAGCAAAATAATGATCCTAGCTGCCTACTCTACAAAACTATTAGTCCTAATCTTCTTACAAAACTGCATTTTGAGTTTGCCTGATATAAGCAAAATAAATGCTCCTAGCTTCCTACTCTACTGGGATGAGATGTACAATACAAAAGGTAACGGAGACAGTTTAATTTGTTAACTCGATGATTTACTAGAGGATAATAAAATTCCTTGCTCTTAAGCTACACTAAAATGTCAAGGGAAATTGCAGCAAAGATAATTCAGGAAAAGTTTTGAAAATAATGGAGAAATTGTATTAGATACTTGAGGTTCTATGACTTGGTAAAATAAAACAGAACTATATTACTATTAGAACAGCATGTTCAAAAAATTCAGATTCTGGCATTTCGCTTGAAAGTTGTGATAGACCTCAAGAATCTAGGCCTACTGTCATCATCACTAGTTATATTACTTGTAGTATCAAAAATATAGACGAGTATAATATGATTATCAATTTAACTTTCTAACTACATATTGGTCGGTACCAAGTAAGAAAATTTCATACCACCAAGTCATCTTGATAGACTGACCAGCAAGATCAATACTGCTTTCTTTGCTTTATGATCCATTCTCTTTATCTAGCTGCTATTTCATAATTAAACCCCCAACAAATATTGTGATTTACATATTTTATCTTGTGAATGCTCAATTTAATATATACGCAAAGTACTCTGTATGTTTCAATATTGTAGACCATTCTAAAGCCAACATATGTAGATTTGGACATGCATAAAATTGACAAAGCAATATAATTTGACATCCCATTGTGAATCACACTCCTCTACAATCACATGTCTTCCGCACTTCGACTATTAGCCCTAATAATGATTGTTTTAAGGTATAGTAACTACAACCAGTAGATGGTTCTACAACTTGTGTGGCTACAACCAGTGTGTCATCATCACTGTAATGGTTATCACATTCTGACGGACCACCACCATCTCCTCCTATCGGAAAGTAAGTATCTCACTAACTGGGGGCAGTAATACGGGGGTTGAAACTATGGTTTAAACAATATTCCTCCACCTAGTTTCATAGGTAAAAACACAAAAACATTCCTTACAAGTCATTTCAAGTGTAACAAAAATGCCCCAATGCTTCTGCGGGGGAGGATGGAAAACTGTTTCTGCCCTGCCTCCTTGGCAGTTGCTAGTACTAGTTAAATTTGAAAGAAACTTCTCTTACTACCAAGAAAGGAGGGGTTTCAGCTAGGCTAAGCCTCACGGATATTAACATATATTTCATGACACAAAATTAGTTATAATTCTTTACTCAACACAGATTTAGCAAATTCTTTTAACATTTTATTATCTCCTCTCCTTCCCCTGAAGATATTTTTTGATTATAATGATGCTTATACTATGAATCTTGAACAAATACGTTAAAGTGCTGGGTATTGAAAGAAATAAGACCATTATACAATTCACAAGACACGGATTTTGCAAGTATACATGAAGAAACACAGACAAGTAAATATTTATACTTTCCCGAAAAAATTGTGTGTACCAGGAAAAATCTTGGAAGCTTCGTCATGGTTATTTCCCTGCAGTACAGAAAATGTAGCAAGATTACAGAACTGAAGAAAGTAGATTTAATGCAACAAGACCATATTGGAAAAATGTACATACAGTATCATTGGCCTCTTGATCTTGATAGTCAGTATCTCCCTCGCTTCTCACATGAGAAGTCTAGGATTCGGACAATGTTTCTAGAATCTGTGAATAAAATGTCTCAAAAGGCTCTAGCATCAACACTTGAAAGTTCCTATTTCAGAGCATAACCAGAACTGTATATTAGCACCAGGAACATTCAAAGCCAAAGCCCACTACACCTTGTTCTAATTTCAGCATCAAACTATGGCTGTTATAAACAATCTTCCGCTAAAAAGAAAGTCAAAATAGATCAACCAATTCCTAGTACAAACCTCAAACCACTTTCCTGCAGGGACTGAGCTTGGTTGGACTGTACAGTCCATCCCCCTCCCTTTGAATGTGTATTGTATTTACATCCATATGTACGGGTCCCTAAAAGCAATATGATTGTATGTGTAGTAACAGATACAATCATATTGCTTTTAGGGACGGTAATTCGAGCCGAGTTCGAGATTTTTACGTTCGAGTTCGAGCTTTTTTTTATCGAGTCGAGTCGAGTGTGAAAATAATTGAGTCTGAATTGTGTGTTCGAGCTCGGCTCAGATAATACACGAGCCGAGTTCGAGCAGTTCGCGAGTTTTCGAACTTAACGAGTTTTTTAACGAGTTTTCGAGTTTAACGAGTTTTTAACGAGTTTTCGAGTTTATCAAGTTTTTTCACATATTTTCGAGTTATCGAGTCCTTATTGAGTTTATCGAGCCTACGAGTTTATCGAGTTTTTAACATGTTTTCGAGTTATCGGATTCTTATTGATTTATTCGAGTTTTATTTTTACCTTCGTAAAAATATTTCTTTTTTGATATTTAGACTTATAATTTAAAAACATTAGTTTCACTATTAATAAAAATAAATAAATGTTCAAAATAACATACATGTGTTCTGAGGTAAATCTAACAACATATTCAAATACATGTATAAACTATAAAACAAATAACAACACTTTGTTATTATAATTTTTCAAATCATCTATTTTATTAATTTTGTTTAACTCTATCTTCATATTTCTTAAAAATGTACTTATTTTTCTATATTGTATATTGTATATCTTATATATATGATAAATGAAGTAAAATAATAATTTTATTATTGTCGGGACTCGGGGGAGAAAAGTAATTTTTATCTTTTTTAAAACAAAAGTACGCAATAGACATTAAATCATTAATAAATAACAATTATAAAAATAATAATTTTAATTAATAGCAATACATCATAATAAAACTTTTTTTGGTGTAATTTATATCATAGTTGTATAATATACCTATTAACATATCACTAAATTGTAAATTTAGATTTAATTAGTTGACATCTCAATTAAAATTTAGACAACTATTAAAAGTATGAATCGAATTTATAATAAAATATCAATATAGTAGTAATAAATTATTACTATAAAGGACCGTTAGATTTTGAAATAAATGATAAATTTTGAATCTAAAATAAAGGAATATTCTATAGATTAATGATTTAAACAAAAAAATAGAAACCCTATGTTGAATAGATTATTTGATGTAAAATTCGTAACTGTCCTTTTTATTTTAAAATAAAATCAAAGGAAACTCGATAACAATTTTACTTGCTTGAACTCCAACTTGATTCTTTTTTGTTTTACTCTTTCAAATTAATAAATTCTTATTTTTCTATAAAATATTAATAATTGATACAATACAAATCTAATTCAGTTCAAAACAAAATTAGTATGGAAGGGTCCCCTCAAATATACAGAAAGTGACAAAGGACTACCAAAATCAAAATATATATACATATCTAGAAAAAATTATCAATCATGTAAATAACAAATATAGAAAGACATAAGTCATATTAATAATATAAGTAAAATAAAATATCATTAATCATGTAAATAACAAATAAAAATAGCATCAAGTTATATTAATGTAAAAAAATAAAAATATAGAAAAACATAAGTAATATTAATAACATATATAAAAAATAAAAATATTAATAAAATATAAAAAATTAACCGAGTTCGAGTTGGAGTTCGAGTTTATCAAGTCGAGTTCAAAAAAACTCGGTTCGGCTCGAGCTTTTAATCGAGCCTAAAATCTAATTCGAGCTCGAGCTCGATAACGAGTTCGAGTCAAACCGAGTTAATTGAGTCAAGATAAAAAAACTCGGCTCGAATTACAGCCAATTGTTATAACAACGCTTACAATGTAACACATAAGAACAATTCTTACAATGTAACACATATAGAACACACCATTCGGTATTGACACCTTTTCGAATTTCAATTACTTACTCCCAAACAAGAGACGCGGCTAATCGAAATAACAAATAATAAACTAAGCAAAGATAGATGAAGACAAGATTTAAAAATATAAACCAAAATAAAATTGCATTCTGCAACAAACCAAAATGAAACACTTTCAAGTCTCAAAAAGTCTCAAACAGACTAATACAACTCTTAGCACCACTAAGAAGAAAATTCAGACATTAGGCATCCTATTGCAACTACTTAGTAAAGATCGCCTTCCTTGTGGGTGTGAATGACACAATCAGCCTTCGGGTAGGAGACACAGGTTAGCAAGTAACCCTCTCCCATTTGGTTATCATCTAGGAACGATCCATCAGCCTGGTCAACTGAGCCTTCAACGATCTTCCCAGCACAGGTAGAGCATGCACCTGCCCTGCAAGAATATGGTAGCTCCACTCCCGCCTCCTCTGCAGCATCTAGGATGTAACAATCATCAGCAGCCTCAAATTCATGCTCCACGCCTTCTGGGGTAACCAGCTTGATCTTGTACGCCGATGCCTTGAAACCATTATTCGCTTTCAAACCAAAGGATTTTGAAATGTTCTTCACATATCCTATGGATGAAGGACTCTTAACAAAGGCACTAGAACTCTTGCACCGAGGAGCACTTTTGAACATGCATTGGGTGGGAAGCGTCACCGTCGACATTTTAACCTGTTATTATGGAAACACTGCACAGTTAGGTATCATTTACTTACAAAAAAGAACCCCTAATAGACAATACAAAGCCAACAACAATAGTACTTAAACAAGTAGGGAAATTTTAGCAAGTACAGAAATTAGGATTACAGACTACACTAAACCTTTTCATTGCTGTCCAATGCTTGTTCATTTTGGACCTTTACTCAACTATACAATCATACCATACAGGTTGTGCAGTGTAAACAAGCATGATATCAACATAATACAACAGAAGTTGGCACCAAATTTGTAAAATCATTTTTTCACAAATAATACAATAGAAAATGGTACCAAATTTGTAATTTGTGAATATCATCCAATACAAGAATTTAACGACACAAATCGAGTGAGTCAACAAGATCAAGCCTTAACAACTAGACAGAAACACAAGGTCCGGAATAACAAAGTTAATCAGAAAGCATACAGATTGTTCCACAAATTAAACATCTACTTCACATAAATATTTACAACCATGTTACATCTTTGTAAACACATGTGAAACAACCCATGAATATATACAATAACAAAACTCAAAAACATCTTCAGCTACCCTTATAAACAACAAATTCACATTTCAATACCATCTTTTTTACATCAAAAAAAAAAAAAAAAACCTTTTTACACTTAATTTGCTAAACAAAATCTGACCCAATTACTCATTAATCCTCAAGACAATTCTAAGCTACACAAAATAAAACCCACACGAAACCAAAGCATAAAAAAACAACCTTGAAATCAATTATCAACCCACAATTTCTCTCTAAAAACTCAATCAAATCACACATACACACACATAAACCACTAAAGAAACATAATAAACACAAGGGCTATTCACAAACAATCGAATCAGAAACAAACAAGAAAAATCAAAATAAAAAACCAAGAAAATTTAATTAAAAAAAAGGACTTACAGAGGATCTGAGAAGTGATCAACGGAGATTCCTAGGAGAAAGAAAGGGTGTGTGCTGAGTGGGTGTAAATATATGATTGTATTTATAGATGAAATGAAGTTTCTAGAGAATATGCGGCTTTTGAAATGTGTAGAAAGGCGACGAAAATAGACGAACAATACATACAACAAATTACAAATGACTGCCGCCTGCTTTACACTAAGCGCCGCTCTGTTTTATTTTCTGTTTCGGTGTGCGGGTGGACTATAATTTTTCTCGATTTATAATAAGAATTAAAAAAAATTAAAATTTGTTTAGTACAAATACATGTATTTTAATTTATTTTACGTTTTCTAGGAATCCAGATCAAATTTGGAACAAAAATCGGTTATTTTCTCAAACAATTTTTTATTTTACTCGTGAACGGTTACAACTATAACAACAGGAAAATGAATCTTGTTCATTTAAAGGAACTAACTTTCTTTTAAGCGGCTACATTCTGTATTTACTGGTCACACACGTATATGTAATTGTTCATCATTGACCAAGTAACAAATAACAAATAATTAGGTAAGTTTTATGTGAATAATACCATGAATTAAGGTTTGTTTCGACTCTTTTCCGTTTAAGTGATCAAATTTTTTGTTTGTTTAAAGTATTGATTCTTGTGTAAATTTTATATTGTTCTTTTTACTTTTTACGTATTTTGATACGCAAGCCACGGTCTTTCGGGAAACAGCATGAAGGGAAGGTTGCGTATATTTTACCCTTCGAGATCATGCGTTAAGCGAGATATACTGGATATGTTTTGTGGCGCCCTCCAAACCCGGGTCGGAAGTTTGGGGTCCACAACACATACATAATATATAAACCTGTATATGAGATACTATTTGCAATGACCCTGCTTTACACAACCACGGATCGCAACAGGTTAAAGTATGAAAACAAGCCACAACCTTAACTTTTATTACATCGTACCAAATCCCAACTAATTTAACTTACAAGTGATAATAAAATTGTTAGGAATATGTGTATTAGTTTGATGATAAGTTAAACAAAACACTTAAGTAGAAATCTGGTGTTTGTAGTCTCAACGGATAAGACCATTCTGGCAATCCGTTGATGGAGTAGCTTTACTTAGAAATAAGTTTAGTATTGTAGCACATTTCAGTTTCTGTATTCAAGTTATAATTCTTAGATGTTGGGGGAAATTATAAGTCATGTTGACTACTAGTGGATATACAAATAGGAGGGCTAACTGTAAATATTTCATGTCTTGTAATTTTGTATAAGTGAAGTAGTATCAACTGATAAGTTAAAGGTCCTCAACGAATAAGAAACAAAGCTTCAACGGATGTCTCTAAAACTTCAACGGATAACATCCATCAACGGATGAGTGCATCAACGGATAAAGCTTCAACTGCTAATGCATCAACGGATAAAACCTTCAACGGATGAAAGCTTCAACGGATGCTAAGTTCAATAGCAGTTGACAGTGACAATTTATAAGCTGACAGAGGCACATTGGTTGACAGAGATAATTGGAATGTGGCAGCCTCTTGGAGAAATCAAGAAAATGCAGCATTTCCATTCTGGTGCAAACAAGGAAGTATTCAAAGATTCACAGATTATCCTAGATTGCATTGGATAGAGAAATGAAGAAGAAACATGTGAAGAATCTTTTCAATTGTATTTTATATTTTTTGTCTTCACTTGTAAACTTGGTGATATATAAATCAAGTTGCAGCTAGTAACTAGAGTGTGAATTTTCCAGAGCTGTTTAGAAAAACATTGAGAGAAAATCATCTAGTTTGTACTAGAAAGCAGTTGTGATCAATTTCTTGAATCACAGATTTTCTGAAATAACACATCTCTGGTGGAACAACAAATCCACCAGAAAAGTTTTTAAGTCTTTTGTGTTCTTTACATTTGTGTTTGAATAATATATGTCTGCATTAGCTCAAAGCAATTCACACACACTTGTTCATCAAAACACACAGCCTTTGAAACTGCTCAAAACTTGAAAAAGTTTTGAGATTTACATTCAACCCCCTTCTGTAAATCTCATTGTTAGTTCCTTTGGAATAACAATTGGTATCAGAGCAAGCTCTTAACTTACAAAGAGTTTAAAGATCTATTCTACTAACATCATGAGTAAGAAGGATATTGGTGTAAAGATTCCAATCCTGGAAAGAGATAATTATCATCACTGGAAAGTGAAGATGCATCTACATCTTCTCTCTCAAGATGAAAGCTACATCAACTGCATTGAAAATGGTCCTCACATCCCTCACAAGGTGGCCACAGCTGCAACTTCCACAGTTGCTATTGGACAGTCTATTCCCAAGCCAAAAGCAGAATGGACTGATGAAGATATTGAAGAGGTTCACAAGGACAAGAAAGCCATGAACATTTTGTTCAATGGTTTAGATCAAGATATATTTGATAATGTCATTAACAGCCAAACTGCTAAGGAAATTTGGGATACTGTGCAACTTATCTGTGAAGGTACTGAACAAGTTAGAGAAAACAAAATGCAGCTTCTCATTCAACAGTATGAATACTTTCACTTTGAAGAAGGAGAATCACTGAATGATACCTTCAATAGATTTCAGAAACTGTTGAATAGATTGAAGCTGTATGACAGAGTGTGCCAAGTCAAGGACTCCAACTTAAAATTTTTGAGGTCTCTACCAAAGGAATGGAAGCCTATGACTGTTTCACTAAGGAATTCTCAAGATTATAAGGACTTCACACTTGAAAGATTATATGAAATTTTGAAGACCTATGAACTTGATATGGAGCAAGATGAGCTGTTGGAAAAGGAAAAGAGAAAAGGTGGATCAGTTGTACTTGTAGCTGACAATGAGAAGACTGAAGCCAGGAATGAAGAAAAGACAATGCCAAGTCTCAAAATTGGCACAAGCAAATCAGAATCAAGTAAGGGAAAGGAGCAAGTAGCTGAGGTTGAAGATAATTCCAGTCAAGATGACTCTGATGATGTTGATGAACATCTGGCCTTTCTGTCCAGGAGGTTTGCAAAGATGAAATTCAGGAAAAATGCTAAATTCACTAAGTCAAACAAGAACATGGTGGACAAATCTAAGTTCAAATGTTATAACTGTGGCATAAGAGGACACTTTGCAAATGAGTGCAGAAAGACAACCTCTGATAAGAAGAAATTTGAGCAAGTTGATTACAAAAGGAAATATTTCGATTTGCTCAAACAAAAGGAAAGAGCTTTTCTGACTCAAGATGACTGGGCAGCAGATGAAGCCAATGAAGATGATGATATGGAATGTCAACCTAGCCCTGATGGCTAATTATGATGAAAATGAAACTAGTTCATCAAGCAACCAGGTAATTACTACTGACCTCTCTCAGCTTTCTAAGATTGAATACAATGAAGCCATAAATGATATGTCCAATGAATTATATCATTTGCGTGTTTCCCTTAAATTACTAGCTAAAGAAAACACAAGAATCAAAGAGAATAATTTGTTTTTAAGTGATAGGAATGTTGTGTTAGAGGGTAAGGTAATTGAGCTTGAAAATATTAAAATCAAATGCTTAACTGTTGAAAGTGAACTAGAAGAATCTGTTAAGAAAGTAGAAATTCTTTCTAGACAACTAAAACGTGAGCAAGAGGTAATCAAGGCTTGGAAACATCTAGGGATGTTAGTGCTCAGATTGTCCAGGTTCAGGAATTGAATCACTCTGTGAGAATGCCTGGAAGAAAAACAAAAAGGAAGTAGAATTAATTGATAGATTATCAATGGATGTGGAATCAACGGATGATAAAAGTTATCCGTTGAAGGAAGAAAATGAGCATCCGTTGAAGGCACATCAATTAAAACAGGCAAGTGATTCTAAAAAGAATAATTTGAAAAATCTCAATAAAAAATTTGGTTCAACTTCCAAGAACTTTGTCAAAGAAGAAGCTAGCACATCCAAAGATGCCAGTAAGGTGAATATAGGACACATGACTTTAGATCAGTTGAAAAATAGGCTTAAGATGGTTGAGGATAAAAAGGAAACTAAAAGAAAATCAAATAGAAATGGGAAGGTAGGGATTAACAAACACAACAATTACACACCTGATAAATATGCTCCTAGAAAAAGTTGTGTGCATTGTAAAAGTGTTAATCATCTATCTGCCAACTGCAAGTCAGTTAAGAATGCTCCCATGCCTTTAACTCCTTCCATGCCTAACATGTCTATGTCACCTCTGCATGCTACGCCTGTTATGTCTCAACGGAATCCTCATGCACATTTTACAAACATGTCATATGTTAATAATCCTTATTTTGCTACATTCAGTATGCCTCAAATGCCATACAAAATGCCTATGTGGAATAATGTGTTTGCACAATCTATGCCTTATCAAATTCAACCAAATATGCTAAATAATTCTGTGACTAACCCTGCACTTCAACCAACTACATCTGAGACTAAGGTTGATCCAAAGTTACCTAAGTCAAAAGATGCTGGAGGTATGAAGTCTAGGAAAAAGACTAACAAGGCTGGACCCAAGGAAACTTGGGTACCAAAATCAACTTGATTGATTTTGTTGTGTGCAGGGAAAAAGAAGGAATCTATGGTACTTGGACAGTGGTTGTTCAAGGCACATGACAGGAGATTTCACCCTGCTCACAGAGTTCAAGGAGAGAGCTGGCCCTAGCATAACCTTTGGAGATAACAACAAAGGGTTCACTATGGGATATGGCTTGATTTCAAAAGAAAATGTCATCATTGATGAAGTTGCATTAGTTGATGGTCTCAAACACAATCTATTGAGTATCAGTCAACTGTGTGACAGAGGGAATACTGTTTCCTTCAATTCTGAAGCCTGTGTTGTTACAAGTAAGAAGGACAACAAAGTGGTTCTAACTGGAGTTAGAAAAGGGAATGTGTACTTGGATGACTTCAACTCTACAGATGCAGAATCAATTACTTGTCTTCTCAGCAAAGCAAGTCCAGATGAAAGTTGGCTATGGCACAAGAAGCTGTCTCATTTGAATTTCAAGACAATGAATGATCTAGTCAAAAAGGACTTAGTTAGAAAGTGCCTCTAGTGGAATTCTCAAGGGATGGACTGTATGATGCTTGTCAGAAAGGAAAGCAAAAGAGAGCATCATTCAGTAAGAAGCTTGAATCAGCAATTGACGAACCATTATAACTGCTACATATGGATCTTTTTGGACCAGTCAATGTATTGTCAATTTCAAGGAAAATATATTGCCTAGTGATTGTAGATGATTTCTCAAAGTTTTCATGGACCTACTTTCTTGGATCAAAGGATGAAGCTAGTGAAATCATCATCAATCATATCAAGCAAGTCAACAATCATCCAGATTTCAAAGTAAGGAATATCAGAAGTGACAATGGAACTGAGTTCAGGAATTCTACCATGAGGTTGTTCTGTGAAGAAAATGGGATCATGCATGAGTTCTCAGCTCCAAGGACTCCACAACAGAATGGTGTGGTGGAAAGAAAGAACAGATCACTAATTGAAGCTGCAAGAACAATGCTTGAAGAGTCAAAACTCCCAACATACTTTTGGGCTGAGGCTGTTAACTGTGCATGTTACACTCAGAATATTTCTCTAATCAATCAGGCAAAAGGCATGACTCCCTATCAATTGTTCAAGAGAAGAAAACCAACTTTAAACTTTCTTCATGTCTTTGGTTGTAAATGCTACATTCTAAGGAATCAACCTGATCACAAAGGGAAGTTTGATGCAAAGGCTGATGAAGGAATATTTGTTGGTTATTCTGCTGGAAAATCATATAGGGTCTACAATCTAAGAACCAACATTGTCATGGAATCTGTGCATGTTGTGTTTGATGATAAAAAGATTGATGGACTAACAGATGAGGGACATTATGAAGGACTCAAATTTGATAACATTGAGATATATTGTGATTATAGTGAAGATGAGAATGATGGAGAAGGTACCTCGAAAAGAATTCAAAATCTGCCTTTGGATAATGCACAAAGTGCTGCATCAGTTTAAAGTCACAATTCAGCATCCGTTGAAAGACAAATTGCATCATCCACTGAAGTACATAATGAAGTATCCATTGATCATAGTCTGTCAACGGATAATCAATTCACTTCATCAGTTGATAGAACTCCCAGTTCCTTTCAAAGGATCAATAACTCAGGGGGGTTTTAGCCAATCAACACTCTATCTCACATCATGACAATACTGAGGCAACCTCATCTAGAGCTAATCTACCACCTCAAAGGAAATGGACCAAGAATCACCCTTTTGAAATGATCATTGGTGATGTAACATCTAAAGTGCAAACTAGAAGGGCTACTCAAGATGAATGTCTATATAGTAGTTTTCTATCACAGGAGGAACCTAAGAGAGTGGAAGAAGCTCTATTGGATCCAGATTGGATTTTAGCAATGCAAGAGGAGCTAAACCAATTTGAGAGGAACAAGGTATGGAAGCTGGTACCCAAGCCAAAGAACAAGAGCTCTATTGATACAAAATGGGTATTCAGAAACAAGATGGATGAAAATGGCATTGTCATAGGGAATAAAGCCAGATTGGTTGCCAAGGGCTATTCTTAACAAGAGGGAATAGATTTTGATGAGACATTTGCTCCAGTTGCAAGACTTGAAGCCATCAGAATCTTTCTAGCCTATGCAGCCCATGCCAATTTCAAAGTCTATCAAATGGATGTCAAGAGTGCATTTCTGAATGGAGAATTGGAGGAAGAAGTTTATGTAAGCCAACCTCCAGGATTTGAAGATCCAAATTTTCCAGACTATGTGTATTATCTATTGAAAGCACTCTATGGACTAAAGGAAGCACCTAGAGCCTGGTATGAGACTTTGTCAAAATTTCTTCTAGATAATCACTTCACAAGAGGTACTGTTGACAAAACTCTTTTCTTTAGAAATGTTAATGTCTATACAATACTTGTTCAAATCTATGTAGATGATATTATATTTGGCTCTACAGATGATAAACTTTGTAAAAAGTTTGCTAAGTTAATGCAAAGTAAATATAAAATGAGCATGTTGAGAGAGCTAACTTATTTTCTTGGGTTACAAGTTAAACAAGTTAGTGGTGGAATTTTCATTAGTCAAACTAAATATATTTATGATCTTTTAAAGAAGTTTGACTTAATGGATTGTTCATCTGCAAAAACTCCCATGGCCACTGCCACCAAGCTTGAATTAAACAAGGCTGAAAAGTCCGTGGATATTACAAGCTATAGAGGCATGGTTGGATCACTTCTATATTTAACTGCTAGTAGACCTGATATAATGTTTTCTACATGTCTCTGTGCTAGATTTCAAGCTGACCCTAAAGAATCTCACTTAGTGGCTATTAAATTTTTTTCAGATATCTCAAAGGGACTCCAAATCTAGGAATTTGGTATCCTAGAGAGTCTGGTTTTGATTTAATTGGCTACTCAGATGCAGATTATGCAGGTTGCAAAATAGACAGGAAAAGTACAACTGACACCTGTCAATTTCTAGGGAATAAGCTTGTGTCATGGTTCAGCAAGAAGCAAAATTATGTTTCTACATCAATAGCTGAAGCAGAGTACATTGCTGCTGGTAGTTGCTGTGCACATACACTTTGGATGAGGAATCAACTATTTGACTATGGGATAACTGTTGACAAAATTCCAATATTCTGTGACAACACAAGTGTCATTGCCATTACTGAAAATCCAGTACAACACTCAAGAACCAAGCACATTGACATCAAGTACCACTACATAAGGGAACATGTGATGAATGGTACATTGGAACTTTATTTTGTTCCAAGTGAAAAGCAGATAGCAGACATATTTACCAAGCCACTTGATGAATCAACATTCACAAGATTAGTAAGTGAGCTAGGTATACTTAATTATTCATAAATTCATGTCCTTATTATAATCTGCTTTGAAGCCTGAAATGAATTTGCTACAAGAACAAAGTTGGCTTTAAGTAAAGATTATTCTATCAATGGATATTCCCTATCCGTTGAAAGCCAAAATTGTTCTATCGACGGATGTCCATTATCCATTGAAAGATAAATACATTTCTGGTAATTTTATCCTTCAACGGATAAATCTGTGTTAATCTTCAATGGATAACTATTTACCTCATCCGTTGAAGTGTCACATCAGTTGTTTAAGTAAGTCACAACCGTTGATTCTTTTACTTAACCGTTGATACATATATACATATATACACAGTTGTATGTATTTGTATTAAAGGCAGTTTTTAGAATACATACAGTTTTCTTTATTCTCAAACGGCTGTAATTTACTTAAAAGAATTATTTAATCATTCTCCTTACGTTTTAATTCGAGAAAGTATAAAAGCCTTTTGAATTCTAATTTTCACTTTACGCTTTCTTACAATCTTTCAAAAGCTTTTACTCTCTTTCTCTCCCAAAACTCTCAACTTTTCTCTGCAACCTCTACTCACTACAATGGCACCAGTAGTAAAGATAATGTCCCAGTCTGGATTTGTCTATGAGAAGAACAATTTCGTAGCTTTGGTGGAAAAGAATGAAGCCCACTCAGATTATCACAAGATGATGGATTTCATCAAAAATTGTAAACTAAGCTATGCAATGCTGGAAGCCCCAACCATTTACTGTGAGGTAATTGAGGAGATTTGGACAACTGCAGAGTCCAATCCCATAGATATGACCATCACTTTCTCTCTCAAAGGTAAGGATTACTGTATTAACTGTGATGATATACAGTCTTATTTCAAACTACCTGAGAACAATGCCATGACACCACACATTGATAATGATGTATCTAGCATGTTAGATTCCATGGGCTATTCTTTTGATTCTGCTAGTTTAGGGAGTATTAGAAGAAAAGGCCTTAGGAAAGAATGGAGTTTTCTTAGTGATGCCTTTATCAAGGTTTTCTCTGGGAAAATTAGTAATTTTGATGCTATAACTTCATCTCTTGTTAATATGCTCTATATGCTAGTTTCTGATAGGTACTTTAATTTTTGCAACTATGTCATGCTAGAATTAGGTTCCAGGTTAGGTAACAAAGCTAATAGACCTCATAACATCTACTATGCTAGATTCTTTATGTTATTGGCTAACCATGTTGCTGAAGGGTTGGTCATAAACAATGAGAGTAATAAACTCAAGTGCTGGGCATAAGAGAAAAGGGTCCTTGCAGACCTTTTGAGAATTAACCTCAACAGTCAGGTGCCATTGGTATATTTGCCAATAATGAATGCACCTCAGGTAAGTGAGGTAAATACTTCTTCAACTCCTACTACTTCCAACCCCATTATTTCTTTGCCTTCAAGTGTGGCCATGGAATCTGTGTCTTTGTCCCAACATATTCCTACCAAAGCCACCAAACCTAAAGTTTCAAGAAAAAAGTCAAAGAAAGCCACCTCTGTTGTTTCTCAAAAGACAACAGTTGTAAAAACTACCATCAACACTGAGGGGAGTGAACAGGGTGTGAGTGGTGAAAAGAGGGGTGAACATCAAGAAACCCCCCAGGATAAGGTAGGAGAGGTGAGTGGTACCCCAGCTAGCCAGGCCACAGTTTCTCAAAAGACTGTGGTGGTTGAAAATGATTCAAACTCATCCCTAGTTGCATCCTCTCAAAAGGGTGCAGCTATTGAAAATAGTCCCCAACCAGGGACACAGAACAAAAGAAGGAGGGACACTGAAGCCACACACTCACCTGTCAAAGCCTTTACAAGAGGAAAGAAGGTTAAAACCTTAATTTTCACACAGGGTGCACACACTGCACAGATACACCTACCTGTATCTATGCCTTCTCAAATTCAGCTTGATGTGTATCCAACAAATGTGGAGTCACAGCCCCATTCTCTCAAAATTGACACACATCAATCACCAAATTCTCCATCACCATCTCTGAATGTGGACATGATATTCACATCAATTCCTGATTCTCCCTCTTTACAACTCAGGGAGGAGCCCCACTCAAATACTGGTGATCATCATCTTTTAGATGATTTGTTGGATCATCAGCCAATTCTTTCAGACTTGGTTGAAGAATCTGTGTCTCCTAAATTAAAATCAATCCACACAGATTCAACAATCATGTCACTTTCAATTTCTACTTCTTTTCCTTCTTCAACGGATATTTCTCATACGTTGACAAGTGGCTGTTCTTCGACGGATAAGCTTAACAGCAGTTATCCGTTGATACCATCAGTTCCTACTTCAACGGATACTTCCTATCCGTTGATAGCCTCTACACAAATAACTGAATCAATTCCAAGTGTAGAAGACATGGTTACTGTACAATCACTTCTAGGATTGAGGGAAGGGAGTGAAAGTTTGAGTGAGAGGCTGGGATGCTCCCAGGAAAAAGGAGAGCTTGAGAGTCTAAATATGCATGCTATTTCTTCCAGCATGGCAAAAGAAAGTGAGAAGAGTGCCACCTTAGTAGGTGAGGGTGATGGTGTGAGGTGTGTGAGCCAGGAGGAGTCCCTGATGCAAGAATATAGAGAAATTGAGAGAAAAGCAGGTACAGAAGGAATAAGGGTGGATCCAGCCATTGCTAGTGAGTCAATGATTGTGGATGATGCTGAAAAGGAAAGACAATTTCAGCAACATTACAAAGCTGTAATTGATAACATTTCCTTGGATGCTGACACTTTTACTCATCATGTGTCAACCTATCAACTGTTGGCTGTTCAGGGCAATATGGAGGCAGAATAGACTTTGAACCTAGTACATACTTCAGAATCTCTACAAAGGGATAAAGCTGCTGTCAATAGGATGCCTTCTCAAGCTGGTGAGCCATCTGAAGAATTTGGAGTAAATTCTAATGATGATGACTCTGTCTCATTTGATGGAAGCATGAACTTAGGGGGAGATGCAGGCCCTAGTTCAGTTCCAAATCTACCTAACTAGGCCTTGACTAAGGAATCTACACCAGGACAGTTCAGTGTCTCCTTGGTCAAACAAGTTATGGCTATTCAAAAGGCCCTTCAAAAAACTTCAGATGCTGGTACCAAGGCTATTCTTCAAGCCCACCTAGATTCTCTACATCTCATGAAGCTACAATAACTAAGACAGAATCTGAGTGTGGATGAACTCAAGAAGGATATAGCTGACTTGAAGTCCTACAATTCTGAGAAGCTAGATTCAGTCATGCCCTATGGTACCATGCAGGACTTGTTACTAAGATTGAGAAGAGAATCAGATGCTGAAAAGAGGCTGGCCAAGTTGGAAGACAGAGTTCAAGTCATTGAAAACTCTGTGGTGACCATTCTTCAGAATCAACAGTCTCAAACAAGTCTACTCATGCAGCTGGAAAAAGCACAAGGCTTGACCCCTCTCCTTGATGATAACAAAAAGGGGGAGAATAAAAGGGAAGGGGAAGGAGAGCCATCTACAAACATCCAAATATCTAAAGTGCTAGTTCTTGCCATCACTACTTCTCCAACACTTCAAATCAAAGGAAAGCTTGATGGAATTGATCTAATCCAGCTAGCAGCAGCTGAGATGAAGGTGAAGGAGCAGAGGAGAAAAATTGATGAAAGGATGCAATAGGTGTTTGGCTCTACAACTTCAAAATCATTATCTGTGAAACACAACACAAAGGTTGAGCCAATCATTATGGAGCACAAGCCAGTAAGGAGGAATAAAGTTGGAGAGACTTCCTTAAGGAATTTGAAACCCATGGTACTCAATCCATCCACTAAACTCAACAGGGACTCTACAAAGAACCCTCTAAACTTTAGTCAGTCAAAAGAAGTAGATTTTCCTCTTCCAAAACCTGATGAAGACAAAGTTTTGGGTGGCAGCATCATAAAGCACAAAGAGACCAATGATGTAGTGGAAAGAATGAATATGGCTATCATTTATAGAGAGGAAAAGAGTATCTGTGTGATGCAAGGACATCCCAAATTCTCTAAAGCCAAGAGGGAAGAAATCATGAGGTTAAAGGAAGAAGCTAAAAAGCTGAAGGCTGACAAAAGAGCACAAGCAAAGCTTGAAAAACAGCTAGAGTCAAGACAGACTGAAGAAAGGGAGAAGATTGAAGACAAGAGTGAAGAAAACAAAAATGTGGATATTGGGAATGTGGTAGGTGAGAGTGTAGAGGAAAGAAAGGAATGACAGAAAGGGAACAGAAAGAAGGCCAATGCAAAAAGGAAGAGTGGAGATGACACTGAAGAAACCCAATCTAAATCCAAACCACTACCTTCTATTCCTGAACCCATTGTGCCTAATCCCTATTTAAATATCCATGGTGAAACAATCATTCCTAAGGAGGAACCCATTGATTGGGACACCATCAAATTTCCTACCTTCTTAAATACTTCTCCACAACCAAAGAAACAGAAAAGAAAAACCAAATCAACACCTCCCCTAACCTCAAGAAAATTCACTCGGAAACCCAAGCCTAAGCCACAGGCCTCAAAGGATGATTATGTTCACATTTGTGACATAAAGGAACAGACAGACATTGAATTCTACCTGGATGAGCTGGAGGAAGTAAGGGGAATAGATGCCTACAGACAGCTACCAGAAAGATTAGTGTTCAAGTACAAAGGAAATGGGGAAAGGACTTGGCCCCTTTATAGAATTCTGGATGAAGGCTATTCTACCTTGGTTAGAGTCTACTCAGCTATCAAAAGGGATTCTGGCTTTACCAGGATTGCCAAAACTGAGATTCTCAACAAGATTAACAGCATAAGGAAAACTTGGTGGGAGCCCAATTCCTTGCCTAGAACATTACTCATCCCTGAGCGTGGAATTATAATTCACAAATCACCTCATTGGCTGATGGAGTTCAGAGACAATAAAGAAGTCAGAAGATTCTTCAAATTTGAAGATCAACTTAAAATTGCCAGTAATAAAACTCTCAAGGACATGCAATCTAAGTTGGACATCAGTGAAGAAGATGAAGCTGAATTCTACAGACAACTCCAACTTCAAGTCGAGGAAAATGACAGGAGACTAGGGAAGAAAACAAGGGATCAAAGGAAAAGAAAATAAGCTGCTCAGTCTAAAGGAGCATCCTTGGAAACAACGTAATCCTTCAATTCTATCTCAGTACATACACTTTTGAAGCACTTTTGAATTTCTACTTGATTTCAATTCATATATTTATTAATTGTTTTGTTATCATCAAGTTAAACCCAAATTTATGCCTACAGTTCTAGTAGACATAAATAGGGGGAGATTGTTAGGAATATGTGTATTAGTTTGATGATAAGTTAAACAAAACACTTAAGTAGAAATCTGGTGTTTGTAGCCTCAACGGATAAGACCATTCTGGCTATCCGTTAATGGAGTAGCTTTACTTAGAAATAAGTTTAGTATTGTAGCACATTTCAGTTTCTGTATTCAAGTTATAATTCTTAGATGTTGGGGGAAATTATAAGTCATGTTGACTACTAGTGGATATGCAAATAGGAGGGCTAACTGTAAATATTTCATGTCTTGTAATTTTGTATAAGTGAAGTAGTATCAACTGACAAGTTAAAGGTCTTCAACGGATAAGAAACAAAGCTTCAACGGATGTCTCTAAAGCTTCAACGGATAACATCCATCAACGGATGAGTGCATCAACGGATAAAGCTTCAACTGCTAATGCATCAACGGATAAAGCCTTCAACGGATGAAAGCTTCAACGGATGCTAAGTTCAATAGCAGTTGACAGTGACAATTCATAAGCTGACAGAGGCACATGGGTTGACAGAGACAATTGGAATGTGGCAGCCTCTTAGAGGAATCAAGAAAATGCAGCATTTCCATTCTGGTGCAAACAAGGAAGTATTCAAAGATTCACAGATTATCCTAGATTGCATTGGATAGAGAAATGAAGAAGAAATATGTGAAGAATCTTTTCAATTATATTTTATATTTTTTGTCTTCACTTGTAAACTTGGTGATATATAAACCAAGTTGCAGCTAGTAACTAGAGTGTGAATTTTCCAGAGCTGTTTAGAAAAACATTGAGAGAAAATCATCTAGTTTGTACTAGGAAGCAGCTGTGATCAATTTCTTGAATCACAGATTTTCTGAAATAACACATCTCCGGTGGAACAACAAATCCACCAGAAAAGTTTTTAAGTCTTTTGTGTTCTTTACATTTGTGTTTGAATAATATCTTTCTGCATTAGCTCAAAGCAATTCACACACACACTTGTTCATCAAAACACACAGCCTTTGAAACTGCTCAAAACTTGAAAAAGTTTTGAGATTTACATTCAACCCCCCTTCTGTAAATCTCATTATTAGTTCCTTGGGAATAACAAAAATTATTCTTACAATCTTACTATCTCACTACCGCAATAAGCTCCTGCTAGCTCGATCCAACTCAATCTGGAATCCTAGCTCGTACATTGAACTGAGAAACCTCGCTATCAACTGTATCCTTCTTAACTGTAGAATACATAAAAAGATTCGCAAGAGTGAGCTAACTAGCTCAGCAAGTCACAATGACAATAATTGAGGTTAATCAATGATCAAACGAAATGATTCAGAGGAATCAAGTTTATTGCTAAATAATCATTAGAATTGGATATTCATTTTAAGTTTTTAAAACCAAGTTTAGGCTGCTGATCAGTCACGCACTAACCCCGAGCAAAGCACACAACACTGCTCTAACTACTGGATCCAAGGCACACATTGGCCTAACTTGACCATTGATATGGTCTGACCACGAATCTGGTCCATACATAAAAAAACTATCCAATTCTAAAGCAGTTCAATATGATAAACAATATAATTCGATACAATAAGATCATAATCAATGATGATTAAACACTTGAATAAAAATGTAAGAAAACTCATGGATATCACAAGGGTATATCAGGGTATGTATAAGAAACGGTTTTCAATCCGTAAATGATCAGGTATTAGAGAAATAATGATTTTTCAAGGTATAGTTCTTTGATGTTATAAAAAATGGTTGTAGTATAAAAGTTTCTGTGTTTTCAAACAATTTTGTTCCAGTGTTTGGTGTTTGGTAGTTATACATTTGGGGAGTAGTATCATATTTGTGTGGTTTGGTGTCTGAGGATCAACAAAGGATGGTTTACAAAGAATAAGACTTACGGCTCAAGATCAAGAAAAATCAGGGTTCGAGGGTAAATAGTTTAAAGCACTTGCAATATAAAACATGAGTTATTTTGAATAATAGCGACATGTTATGAAATAGTTCGAAAATATTTGTAATATATCTTGAAGAAAAGTTCGGAAGTACTTGCCTTACAGGGCTTTATAACTATTACTGATCAATTCTGAGCCGACTCTGTCGCTCAGGCTTTAACGTCCAACCACTAGATCCCATTGGATTCGACTTCGACACTCAGGTTTTTCTGTTGAAACTCTACTGAGCTCGTCGACTGATCATTAGGTTATCCTTAGTCCATTGTCTACTTTCGGTTTTCCGACTAGAACCTACAGGGTCGAAATACTCTATTTTAGATACCCAGTTATGCTTGACATATCATCGCTATAACCTACCCATACGATAGCATATTCCGACTCGTAATAATTCTTATTGTAATATCACAGACAACAATTAGGGTTCACGTTCTCGAAATCGGTTCAGTGTTCGTTTTCAGAAAATACGTATACTCGTCTTTTTACGAAATTAGGGTCATTGAATTTTGGACAGAACGTTTACCACAACATACAATCAAGTTCGTATAAAGTATAAGTATATATATTCACTCGACGTCCCGATAATTATCGGATACGTTCCCGTATTTACGTAGTTCAATTTCCCAAAAATTGGGCAGCGTCTCCTTCGTTTATCGGACTACCCGTCGAATACAATCGACGTCAAACCAACAACAATCAAATTCATAACAGCCACAATCCAAAAATCCAACCACCAGTTCAACCCAACAATCAATCCAATCACAATTCATTCACTAAATTACGTACTGGACTTTAATATAAAATCAAATTCTCGTTTTAAAAATAATTTTACGAATTAATTTATTTATTTTAAAATATTAGGACTCAGAATAAACATCACAGTCCACCGTCCACTCGTAAATAGTCATCGCAGACGGCGGCAAAATTGGTGGATACCCTATTAATTCGGGTTTCCAACGCTGAATTCTACCGATTAGATAATTTTTTTTTGCTCGCAAATATTTGATATCACGTAATCTACTCAATTAATTTCCTGCAGAATTAAATAAATGAATTATTAAATAATAGGAAAATGCTAATCGGGACAGAACCAAGTAACCGCACCAGCACCACACGCACACACGCGCGGGTGTGGCCGGAAAATGAAACCAACGAACAGCAACAGGGATACAACTGAACCAACAACGATTTACCCACTGATATACACACATATATACATACATGTATATATAATCAAGTAAAAGTAAAACGAAATCAACCGAGACCACCAAGACTCGCCGGAAGTAAACAGCGGCTCACCGGAAATGGAAATCAGGAAGTAGCCGTGAAACAAAGCAGGGAAACAGAGATAAAAACGAGAGAAGCCAACAGAGGAACAGGGGAAGAGATAGAGCTCTTCGAGAGAGATAGGAAGAGAGATTGATGTGGATGTCTCCCAATAAAAGAAAAGAGAAGAAGAATTAGAATATAACAAACTGTACTGCTGCCACGTATCGAATATTGAAGGACACACAGCAAAATAAGAACCCAACACGTGTCCTGTTATTTCGATTATTTTCGAAAATTCGCGAATTATCGAACAAAGTTGCGGGTAGAATAAACCCGAAAAATTATCAAAATAGTTTTAAAATATCACAAATAATTCAAAGTTATTAAAATAAAATTTTCATAATTTTTAAAGTATTTTTGAAACGCAACTCATATCCGTATTTCACAATTAACGAACCAAGCTGCACTTAAAACAAATTCAGAAAATTACGACAATAGTTTTAAAATATTACAAATATCCCGAAGTTTTTAAACATGAATTTCGAAAATTTAAAACAATTTTTGAAACACAATTTATACCCGCTTTTAGCAATTAAACGAATCGACACGCCGGTGAAATTAATCCCAAAAATTTCTAAATAATTTTAAAATTCTCGAAATATTTCAAACTTAAATAAATATGAGTTTCATAATTTTTGAAGAATTCTGGAATTAAATACAGACTTTATAATTAAATGTAATCAGAAAATCATACAGGGTTAAATAATTGATAAAATATTGATTTTAAAATTTTAAAAAATCCCAAAAATAATTATTGAAATTATAAAATCATAAAACTAATTTTAGAGACAGTCCAAATATTTACGGATTTAAAACTGTAATAAAATCACCTTTAAAAATAAAACAGAACAATATAACTCAATCTTTAACTACACATTCCAATCCTTTACACCAATAAATTATAGACAAATAGTATATATCAACATACTGCTGCCAAAACTAAGGCACATATTTTATTTAATTAATACTTCCACAATTACATATTTAAATAATTTTTTTTAAAAAATACACGAGTCGTTATATCCTTCCGACTAACACTACTTAGACTTATTTCTATACTCATATTCTCTCTCGATACAATTTCGCCTTCTTTCTTTGCCTACTTCGAGCTGCTTCAATCAATATCACTACGCTCTTGGTGGGCCGATTTAACTTATAATTTGACAACTTTCTTTCTTCCACTTTATCTTAATAGAAATGGGGACCTACACTTGCGTTCACATGAAGCTTGGTAAAGTGACATTCTAAAGCTGACATCGATGATAAATGATCATTCCAGTGTTTCCTTAAAACTCAACCTCTCAACATATCTTACATTTCCTGAATCACTTTCGTACTTTGACCCTCCGTTTAAGGATGATAGGCGGTGCTCTTTTTCAACTTGGTTTCCAAACATTTAAACATCTCTTACTCTTTTCCATCAGTTAAGGCTGAAAAGCAATCTCATATATTCATGTATTATCACCTTTAAGTATTTGAACTTCAGATTCCACTCTTTCCAATTCGTTTATTAACTCCTCGGTGGTCTTAATTACATCCAATCCTTTCTGTCGGCATAAGGCATCTGTAACCATACGGCTTTGCTTAGGTAGTTGTTAATGGATTAATTCAGAAGCTTTTGTTAACCTTAGTCAAAATTTCATTTTTTGAAGATTCAACATACAGTTGCTTTCCTTCGGATCTTTGGAGAAAAATTCTTGGGCATTCCACACAGACTTTCTTATTCCTTGAATAGCTGAGGATGTTATCAATAAATATAATTTTCTTATCCAAGTACTCCTTATACACCATGTTCCCTAATTCCTTATAGCCACCTGATACACTTGTTATTTCACATAATATCACCAGAGCTTGCAATGCTCTTAACTCACTTTAATCGTAATCTCTGATATGTTCTCAGGTCGGATCTTAAGTTAATCCTCGAGACATAACACACTTCTTAGATTAGGTCTCATAGGTAATCAATCTTTATAGGGTCACTTATTCTTATTCGTTGTTTTATTGAACTCCCGCTAATCAGTATATAATCTCATAATTTCATTCCTTTTCTCCAACAACATCACTAATACATTTTACGATTCGCTTCTTGTAAAACCACTCCTTGGTCTGCCTTGTTCACTAGGCCTCCGATACTTCGCCTTAATTCTTTGACATGTCCAACACTTCCCAATCTATTTTGAAATTCCCTTCTTATACCTGGTTATCACTATTTTTCTTTAAATTTACATATATCTTGGCATCTTTTCAATAGATTAAATACTTTATATTGTGAATTCCCTGTGGGATCTCATTTCTTAATTCTTCTACTTGTAGCATCTAAGTGCTGGAAGAAAACCTGGGGATATCGTGATCGTTCACCTGGGCGCATAAATTTCCTCTTACTAACTGCTAACATCGTGATCCATTATCTTCTCTTGACATCTCCTAATATTTCCCTTAACAATTTCGACTGAAAGGGATTACTATCCATCCTTGCTTCTTTTGGATTATGAAATCTAACTTCCAATTCCAACTTCTAAAATTCCATAGGTAATTCTTTTCGGTGCAGTCTCTAGGTTTATTTTCTCCTTTTTGCTTATCGTTTGCCACTATATTTGCTTTTCCTTGTGAATACATACTTCAAACTCTTATGGTCCGTATAGATCTTACATCTTTCTTCATACATGTAATATTTCCCAATCTTTCAGAGCGAATATTATTATTATTATTGCTAATTCCAAATTATGAGTAGGGTACTTCTGCTCATAAGGTTTCAGTTGTCTGGATGCATATACAATAACTTTATTGTGCTACATCAACACACATCCTATTCCCTGATGAGAAGTATCACTATAACCTACAAAATCTCCTTGATACTTTCAAAGTGATAAAGCAGGTGATGTAACCATTCCTTCCTTTAACTCCGCACAACTTTCTTCACCCTTCTTCATTCCATATAAACTTCTAACTTTTCTTGGTTAGCTTCGTCAAAGGTATTGCAACTTTCGAGAAATCTTGAACAAGTTTCCGATAATAACCGATCCATAACAAAACTTCTTACTTTTGCTGGTACTTTTGGTCTTTCTGTATTTGTAGTAACTTTAATTTCTGCTGGATCCCCTTTGGTCTCCTCCTCGCTGACTATTTATGCTTCCTACCATCAAAACTTTCACCTTGCAAACTTTACATACAACTCCTTTCATCTCCGACTTCTCAATTGTCATTAAATGCTTCGCATGGTCCTCCGTTGACTTTAAGTAACACAAATACAACTCATCAAGATAGTTCTTAAAGATTCTGTCCATCAAGTTTAAATATTACTGGTATATTGGTTAACCCAAATGACATTGTTAGAATTTTATAGCAGCAGTACTTAGTTCTGAAAATTATCCTTGATATATCCATGGGTTCAATCTCTAATTGGGAACACTCAAATCTTAAATCAATTTTAGAAAATACTTTTGCTTCTTTCATATGATCAAACAAATCATTAGTTCGAGGTAATAGATACTTACTCTTGATAGTAAACTTGTTGAGCTTTTGCTAGTTGACATATAACTTCATACTTCCATCTTTCTTTTTATCAATTAATACCGGTGCACCTTAAGGGTACACTGGGTCTAATCGCTCCTTCTTCTAACATCTCTTGCATCTACTTTGCTAACTTCCTCATTTTAACTGGTGTTATTCTGTGCAGGGCTTTGGACAATGGCTTCCTTTCAGGTGCTATTTTGATTGCGAACTTCATTTCTCTATTTGGAGGAAATATTGATAACTTATCTGGAAACATATCTTGAAACTCCCTAATTGCTATGAATTCTTCAAATTTTGTTTGCTTCTGACTTTTATTTACCTCATAATCACCATAATGCTCATATCTTGATCACCGTAATCATCGTTAACAAATTCTTTACCCTCCTTCCTTTATACCCCATCATATTCCCATTTAACGTCTTCAGGACTATCTTTTCATTACGACGGTTTGTCTGGGCATCACGCCTAAATAGTTAATCCATTCCTTAGAATAACGTCAAATCCTCTTATTTCAAATGATATCAATTCTTCACAACTTATTGCCAGAAATTTCAATTCCACCATTGGTACTTACTTATTCAACAATTACACGTTCTTAACTTGCTAGTCCTTTGATCATAATCTTATCAATTCAACAGGGTAATTCATCTTATCCACAAAACCTTGACAGATAAACAATTAAGTTTCTCTCACATCTTTTAATACTTTAGCGCGTAAGGTATCCACAATAATCGTTCACTTCACTGCATCCGTATTCTAAATAACATATTTCACAGACAATTCGTAAACTCCCGCTCTTGGAGACGTATTCCATATTGAAGTAGATTCCCTTGACTCTTATTGCGTCCCCAGCTAGGGATAGTGATTTGTAATCCTCGCCATATACCCTTGTTTCCTTTTCATGCATAAAAGGTAGATGGAACTTTGTCCGCTTGGTTCATAATACATTGATTTCTGTTTGAAAAAATCTTGCAAAGAATGACAGTACAACGAAACAACTAGAAGGATTCACAATTCAACAAAAATTAGAGTTGAAAAGAAAGAAGAAGGAAGGATTTGAATATGAATGAGACAACCACATTGGTACTTAAGATGGCCAGTCTTTCGTACCATATGGCATACAACACATGATTAGGTGGCGTCCCACCCGACTCTTTATCATTCTTGACAAAGCGTCTCACCATAACACTGTTTGTCTCAATCAGAGAGCAAAACTTGAGGGGAACAATTAAATTTGAAAAGAAATGCAAGATCCTCCTTTTTCTTATCACCGAAAAGAATTTTCAAGGAAAGAAGTTCATACATATTTAGGATTCAAAAAGAGGATAAACGTTGTAATATTGAAGACAAGAATGATACCATTGGTCACCATCCATATTTCACTTGTATTCATTTTTCGAGCTTGTTCAATCATATCTCCATTGTGTCATATAATAACTTTAGAAAGTACGTTGAAATGCCTTCACAAATTAAACATTATGGTAGATTCTTACTTGTCACGTCTTGCGCCTTTAACATCGCACCTCATTACAAGAAAAATGTCAATAGACATCGCTTTTTGACTGATGTCTATGTTATTTGTCAACCGATGTCTTTGTCGGTGATGTCTATTCTAGACATCGGTTAAACGCCGATGTCTGTCAGAACTTACACATCGGTTTTAAGCTTAATTACTGATATATATAACCCTCTTAGACATCAGTTGTTTTTATTTTAGACATCAGTACTTAGCCAATAAAAGTGATGTTTGTATAGTTTTCAGACATCAGTTTTTATTTAATAAAAGTGATGCAAACTTAGTATTTATACATCAATTTTTTCTCTAAAATTATGATGAATTTAAACCCAACAAGCGCCAAACCAAAAACATAAGGAAAAAATGAACTAACAAAACACTTGTATTAACCAACATTAAATAAGTATAAATTATTCTTACATAACCAACCAAAACCAAAGTAATAACTATTGACCATCTCAAATATTAAGTACATTAGCAAACTAATAAGCTCAAAATCAAAATCAACGTTGAATTCCAGTAACCCTAAAGGTAGATATGGAACTGAAATGATTAACATAATAGAGCTCTCCTTACAAATTGTTCACCCATGTCCTAAAAATTCATTTGGTGTGAGATCCGTATTGATATTTTCAGCCTATTCATGTCATCAATGTCTCGCAGAACAATCATCAGAGCTGGGTGCCAGTGATCGCACTTGTTCTTAACATACCTGTAATTTTAAATGGCATACCAATATAGGGTTTTAGAGGCATATAAGTGTGATACGACCAATTAGGAAGACAAATATGTACCTCTTATGCTATTTTATTTCATCATTGTAATTTTTTATCGTTCCTTGAATATATTAACCTGTAGGAACACAAAGATGAAGCATTAAAATCTCATAGTCAGTCTAATTTTACAAGCTAAAAACTGTAATAATATGGATATCGGTGTACCAGGAGAACTATGGAACAAGTGAGTCAGCTTTCCTCTTCACCTTTTATTTACTCATTAGGACATTTAGTCGTGTAATAGGTACAAGTTAAGTATAGAACATGATCGTAAAAGAAGTTAATCTCAAAAATTGACTGACCTCATTATAAGTGGTTCTTCCTTTGCTTTGCACTTTCTCGCAAACTACGGACAATACAAATCAATGAATAAATTCATCAATAACAACACTGTTGGTTTAGCATCAAACATATATTAACCAGAATACATACAACAATTAAGAACGACAAAGTTTGCAAACCTTTCATGCTAAACTGGCGAAGTCCCCTGCCACTCTTATCCCCTCCAACTGCTTGTTGACCTCTTTTTTTCCTTTTTACTACTGTTTAGCAACTTGTAATCATTTCACATTTTAAATAAAAATCCATACGACTATATCTTCACAAGCTAAAATTATACATATATACCACTTGGTAAATACATTTAGCAAAATTCATTTCCAAAAGCTAGAAATATCTAAAATTATCTAAACGTAACCGGTCTCAACCAAAGTACAACCAAAACTAAACAATTTCACATACACACAATAAAAAAAGAATCTGGCATTTCTTATCTTTTTTCTCTTGCTGTTGTTGTCATTGCTAGAAAGGTTTTAGCAGTGGGCCAAGTTTCTTGATGAAAGAGATATGTTCTAAGTCCAGTCATGTATGAGGATTTACGAATAACTTTTATGTAATCTGTTTTAATTTCATTGATATTAATAAAAGACTTATTTTGATTTTATTGCGGGCTCTATCTATTTAAATGTTTAAATAAGATATACCACAGTTTAGAGTAAAGCTTTGTATGGATTGTGATGAGATCATAATAATGAGACCTAAAAGATGATAACTCTAAACTTAAATAGTTCTTGGTCGTAGGATTACTAACTGGTAATAAATAATCCGCAAAGATCGGTACATACTATGCTTGCTTCATTATGAAGGATGTCTATTCTCATAGATATTTGTGTGGTGACACTATAGCTAGTATGTAGGTGCTTATTATAGAATAAGTTCACTGTAATTGACTCACACAACTGAACAACTGATGGAGTTCACTCACGTGTCAGCAGTTGTTCACATAGTGATAGTTGTACAAGTATCCTTAGACTTGAGGTCATCATAGTCATCTTGTGTACACTGAATTATGCTTTGGTTTAGTTCTTAGTCTCAAGGGACAATTATAAGGGCTCTACTGGGTATAGGAATTTGTACACGAAGATAGTGTATGATCAATAAATGATCTACCCCTTCCAGTGAAGGAAGAGAATGTTCAATGCTGATCCACTTATGCTAGTTCAGGAATCTCTGGCCAGAGTGAATGAAATTAGAAAAGAGTTTCTAATTTACATTAAATAGAACTAAGCATTGTGAATGGGAAATCAAGTGATTAAATAAGATAGGCTTGACACAAGTTCCATGCCTTGTATTTAATCGTGACATTGCAGGGTAGAAGGAATTGATTGTACGGTAACTACTCACTGAATAGGTTCTTGGTATTCTAAGCAGTGAATTCGTATTATCCGGATAGTCGCGATATGCTGAGAAGTATCCCTCACGATGTAGAATAAATATGATTAATTATATTTAATGAATTAGAGAATTTATATAAATAATGATAAAATAGTTTTATTATTATTTATTTCTACTACCGGCTTAATATTGAACCTACAGGGTCACACCATAAAAGAGAATGATTTAATGGTGGAGGAATTAATTAATAATGGCTGATAATTATTTATTTATGAAATAAATAATTAATTGGAAAATTTAATAATTGATTAAATGAGATTTAATTGATTATAAATTAATTAAGAAAAGGTTCTTAATATTATTAATTAAGAATTTAATTTTTGGAAATTAAATCAAGTGAGAGAATTATTTCTAAAGAGTTTAGAAAAAGGATTAATAATTAAAAGGTATTTTAATTATTAGTGAGAATAATAAAGGGTTAATAATAATAATAATATTTTATGGGAAAATTTTCAGCTGAAAATTTTGCCTATAAATATACTATTATAGACCCTATTTTTGCCTCAACCAAAATGATTTACAAAACCCTAATTCTCTCCATCTCCTCCTCCTTCATTACATCGTTTTCTTGGTGGATACCGGTGGAGTGCTTCACACTTGAGGAGCAGCTGCTAAGGATCTCCGTTCATCATTTTTGGATCGCCATTAAAGACCTCCATCTTTCCATTAACGTAAAGCTTCTTAAGGTAAACATACTGAACTACGAATTAAATATTATTTTCGCATGGATCCTGCGGAGGGTTTCGGTTTTTTTAAGATTTAAATTTACGTTTTCGCTGCGTTTATGTGCTAAAAACCCTTCAATGGCATCAGAGCTACTTGAGAAAAGTTTTTAATTCGTTTATGTGTTTAACTGTTTTCGATATATGAGCATGTACGTGATTCGCCATGATTTGATGTTGATATAATATGCTTATATATGTATGGTTTTGAATATATGATATTCATGTGAGTTGTATAATCATAAGATGATTATGTAATCTGTATATATACTAATATATACATGATTTATATTTGTTCTAATTATGAGAATCATATTAGATACGGATTCTGAATTGGCTGCTGCAGATTTGCTGAAATCTGGGTCTGGTGTCCAATTTATGCAAACAAATACCCTATTCCATAGGTAAACGAGCGTCTGAACAAAACTGATAGCTAAACCTATCAACGACTCATCTGTAAGGCGTTTGACGTCGTTTACTGCCCGTAAACAGTGATTCTTGTTTTTCTGATTTGATTCTGATTTTTATGATTTTTGTCATAATTTCTTTTTATGATTAGATCATGTATAATATGATATGTTAAGATCAGATTATGTGTTTTAACATGCTTTTATGTGTTGTATGAGCATGGTGGATGGTTATGGCCTTTCGACCTTAGTGTAATGGTTTTGGTTTTGGTTTTAAATACGACTTGCATGTCGTCAATCTTTGTAATCATAAATCTCGAATGTAACTCGAGTTATTCTTGTAAGTTCATTAGATTAGTTTTACTTTCAATCATGTAATGCAATTGAAGACTCAAGAAGGCTATCCAATGGAGGTGATACAAAGAAGAAGACGAGGCATACAAGAAGTCTAAACAAAGAAGAAGACTTATGTAATAAGTAATTGTATTTATTTCCATCACCATATTAGATTGACCTTGATCTTTATCATGAGCTTGATAAAGATCACATAGGATGGGGCCATAACCAAACACATTTACTTTATTGCACTTTACATTTACTTGTTTATTTAATTTTATATATGAGATATATGGCTATGTTTACATGCGATGATAGATTTAGGTGAACTTAAATCAATATAAGGCGTGCTCTAGAAAATCTAGAATAGGAATCGTTTCTTGCCTTAACAATAAATATTATGAATACGATCATGAGATTCTTGTGTTTATGAAACACGTAATTGAATATAAATTTTTAATATTGCGAGAAAGGATGATTCTGTCAACAACAGATTTCTATCTATAAGAAAGGGTTATTAAGTGATGCCTCTTGACAATGCTCCACCCGATCTGGGAATCATCTGATTATCGATTATTGATTTGAAATCTTTAATTTAAAAGGAAGAATCTCTTTATAATATGATTATGATTGTAACGTAATATAATCCCTCTAAAATTAAATAATATCAAGTAGTAATTGGCCAATGACACAACGGGCTTGTGCCGGTCATAGCCTTCCAACAAGGTAGAAAGTGGTTCTTATTTTTAAATCATTGTCGTTTCGTGCTACAGCCGAGGGCTTTGATTTCGAAATAAGAAATACTTGTCTATTACATAGAGATGTGTACATTGAATTAGAATCTAAAGGTCGGTACGTGCTACAGCCGTGGGCCGCTGGGGACTGATTCAATTGTACGAAATGTTGGGTTAAACTTGACTTAGAATATTGAGTTTGTCGTGCCACAGCCGTGACTCAATTATTCAAGAGGCTAAACTTATATTAGGGAATAACATAAGATGTAATTGACAAGAGTTGTCTGCCTATTGAACATCACATGACGTTTCGTGCCACAGCCGAGGTTGTATGATGGAATGTAGGATCCCTATTCCCACTAGCATTATGAATGCTTAATTTTCACTTAGGGGGTTGAAAAAATTAGATAAACTAGTGGGAGACACTTATGAATAAAGACCCGATTCATATAGTGTTTTTGAAATGAAATTGAATATTTGCTAAGTGTTGTTATGTGTTTATCATTTACAGATTTACTATATTTGTCATGTCTTCTGCACTATCACTCTGGAGCATACTAGATGCTCATAAGTTGACTGGTCCTAATTTAGTTGTTTGTTTTCACTGTAACAAGTTGGGGCACTGGAAGAGGAACTGCAAGGTTTACCTTGCAGAATTGAAGAAGAAGGGTAGTGAGACTATTGCTTCTGATTCAGACATGTTCATGATCGAAGTTAATATATCACTAGGTCAAATTTCTACTTGGGTATTAGATACCGCCTGTGGTTCTCATATTTGCAATTCGTTGCAAGGACTAAAGGGTAGTAGGACTCTTGAAAAAGATGAGGTGATTCTACGTATGGGCAATGGAGCAAGGGTTGCGGCCATATCTGTAGGATCATTTAGTTTACATATGCCTACGGGCAAGACTATTATTTTGAATAATTGTTATTACGTTCCCTCTATTGTGAGGAATATTGTTTCTATTCCTATGTTGGATGTGGATGGTTTTTCATTTATTATTAAGAATAATGAATGTTCTATCCTATCCTTTGAGATAATGTTCTTTTTTGGACGTGGTATTTTAAATAATGGTCTGTATGTATGTGACGTAGAGCATGATTTACTTCAGATTGAACAAACTAATAAAAGAAAATGAGATGATGAAAATCTGACCTATTTATGGCACTGTAGGCTAGGTCATATTAGTGAAAATAGACTGCGGACATTGCATAAGGAAGGGTTACTTGACCCCTTTGATTTTGAATCATATCCTACATGCGAGTCTTGTCTATTGGGTAAAATGACCAAATCTCCATTTACTGGACATGGAGACAGGGCTGCAGATTTGCTAGGATTGGTACACACAGATGTATGTGGACCAATGTCTACGCAAGCCATGGGTGGATTTTCGTACTTCATTACTTTCATAGATGATAGATCTAGATTCGGATATGTGTATTTGATGAAACACAAGTCTGAAGCCTTTATAAAGTTCAAAGAATATAAACATGAAGTGGAGAAACAAATCAAACACAGAATTATAACTCTTCGATCAGATCGAGGTGGTGAATACTTGAATGGAGAGTTTCTAGGTTATCTCAAAGAAAATGGTATAGTCTCCCAGTGGACTCCTCCATATACTCCACAGTTAAATGGGGTATCTGAAAGGAGAAATCAAACTTTTTTAGACATGGTTCAGTCCATGATGAGCTATGCGAATCTTATATTATTCTAATGGGGTTATGTATTGGAAACCTCGACATATTTACTGAATAAGGTGCCTTCCAAATCTGTTCCTCAAACACCATATGAGATATGGAAAGAAAGGAAACCGAGTCTTAAACACGTTAAGATTTGGGGATGTCCAGCTTATGTCAAGAAAGTTGACCCAGATAAGCTGGAATCTCGATCCGTAAAATGTAATTTTGTGGGATATCCTAAAGAGACTTTAGGGTATTACTTTTACACCGATCATCGACTGTTTGTCTCCAGACATGCTACCTTCTTGGAAAAGGAGTTTATCCTTAAAGGAAACAGTGTGAGCAAAATTGAACTTGATAAAGTTCAAGAAGCACAAACTACTACGAATCAAGTGGAAACACCTGTTCAGACTGAACAACCTTCTGTGGAACAGCCCATTCGTAGGACAGGGAGAGTGTCTCGCCAACCTGAGAGGTATTATGGCCTTGTCATTGAGAATGACAATGAGTTGTCAATCATTGATGATGACGACCCTGTGACCTATAATGAGGCTATGAGTAGTGTTGACTCAGAGAAATGGCATAGTGCCATGAAATCCGAAATGGAATCTATGTATACCAACCAAGTATGGACTCTGGTTGAGGTGCCTGAAGGTGTTAAGCCTATTGGGTGCAAGTGGGTATACAAAAGAAAGATTGGAGCAGATGGCCAGGTGGAGACCTATAAGGCCAAGCTCGTGGCAAAAGGATTCAAACAAAGGCAAGGGATTGACTTTGATAAAACTTTTTCGCCTATAGCCCTGTTAAAATCAATTCGGATTTTGCTTGCGATTGCTGCTTACTACGACTATGAGATCCGGAAAATGGACGTGAAAACGACCTTCCTCAATGGGGGACTTGAGGAGGAAGTGTATATGACACAGCCAGAGGGTTTTCTTTCCAAGAGAAATGAACACCTAGTGTGTAAGCTGCTGCGAACCATATATGGTTTAAGGCAAGCTTCTCGTAGATGGAACATCCGTTTTGATGAGACAATCAAAGAGTTTGGTTTTATCAAAAACATAGATGAACTATGTGTCTACAAGAAGGTTAGTGGGAGTGCGGTAACATTTCTTGTATTGTATGTGGATGACATACTTCTTATAGGAAATGGTATACCGATGCTACAATCAGTCAAAGTATGGCTATCAAAGAACTTCACCATGAAGGACTTGGGAGAAGCATCCTACATTCTCGGTATGAAGATCTATAGAGATAGATCTAGAAGAATGATAGGTCTTACCCAGGGTACATACATCCAGAAAGTGCTTAAAAGGTTTAGCATGGAAAACTCCAAAAGAGGTCTCATACCGATGAGCCATGAAGTGTCCCTTTCCGAAAAAATGTCTCCTAAGACATCTGAGGAAAGAGAGTGTATGAGTAAGATTCCTTATGCTTCAGCAATAGGATCTATCATGTACACGATATTGTGTACAAGGCCTGATGTTGCTTATTCAATTAGTGTGAAGAGCAGATATCAGTCCAATCCAGGTGAAGACCACTGGAAAGCAGTGAAAAACATCCTTAAGTACTTGCGAAGGACTCAGGACATTTTTCTTGTTTTTGGTGGTGAATCTGAGTTGAAAATAGAGGGTTATACTGACTCTAGTTTTCAATCAGAAAGTGATAGAAAATCCATGTCAGGGTACGTGTTTACTCTGAATGGTGGTGCGATTAGTTGGAAGAGTTCCAAATAGTCTACAACGACTGACTCCACAGCGGAAGCAGAATATATAGCTGCAAATGAGGCTGCAAAAGAAGCCGTTTGAATGAGGAAATTTGTTTCTGAGTTGGGAGTTGTTCCTAGCATTGAAGAGCCTATTGTGTTGTATTGTGATAACAACACAGCAATAGCACAAGCCAAGGAACCTAGGTCTCATAGAAATTCCAAACATGTCCTGCGGCGCTTTCATCTGATTAGGGAGATTATTGAAAGAGGAGATGTCAACGTCGAGAGAGTTGACACACATAACAACGTAGCAGACCCACTCACAAAGCCACTTTCTCAGAGTCACTTTGATCATCATGAAGACAAGATGGGTATTAGATACCAGAGTGATTGGCTTTAGTACAAGTGGGAGATTTAAAGAGATATGTCCTAAGTCCAATCATGTATGAGGATTTAGGAATAACTTTTATGTAATCTGTTTTGATTTCATTGATATTAATAAAAGACTTGTTTTGTTTTTATTGCGGGCTCTATCTATTTAAATGTTTAAATTAGATATACCACAGTTTAGAGTAAAGCTTTTTATGGATTGTGATAAGATCATAATAATGAGACCTAAAAGATGATAACTCTAAACTTAAATAGTTCCTGGTCGTAGGATTACTAACTGGTAATTAATAATCCGCAAAGATCGGTACATACTATGCTTGCTTCATTATGAAGGATGTCTGTTCTCATAGACATTTGTGTGGTGACAGTATAGCTAGTATTTAGGTGCTTATTATAGAATAAGTTCACTAAACATGACTCACACAGCTGAACAACTGATGGAGTTCACTCACGTGTCAGCAGTTGTTCACATAGTGATAGTTGTACAAGTATCCTTAGACTTGAGGTCATCATAGTCATCTTGTGTACACTGAACTATGCTTTGGTTTAGTTCTTAGTCTCAAGGGACAATTATAAGGGCTCTACTGGGTATAGGAATTTGTACACGAAGATAGTGTATGATCAATAAATGATCTACCCCTTCCAGTGAAGGAAGAGAATGTTCAATGCTGATCCACTTATGCTAGTTCAGGAATCTCTGGCCAGAGTGAATGAAATTAGAAAGGAGTTTCTAATTTACATTAAATAGAACTAAGCATAGTGAATGGGAAAGCAAGTGATTAAATAAGATAGGCTTGACACAAGTTCCATGCCTTATATTTAATCGTGACATTGCAGGGTAGAAGGAATTGATTGTACGGTAACTACTCACTGAATAGGTTCTTGGTATTCTAAGCAGTGAATTCGTATTATCCGGATAGTCGCGATATGCCAAGAAGTATCCCTCACGATGTAAAATAAATATGATTAATTATATTTAATGAATTAGAGAATTTATATAAATAATGATAAAATAGTTTTATTATTATTTATTTCTACTACCGGCTTAATATTGAACCTACAGGGTCACACCATAAAAGAGAATGATTTAATGGTGGAGGAATTAATTAATAATGGCTGATAATTATTTATTTATGAAATAAATAATTAATTGGAAAATTTAATAATTGATTAAATGAGATTTAATTGATTATAAATTAATTAAGAAAAGGTTCTTAATATTATTAATTAAGAATTTAATTTTTGGAAATTAAATCAAGTGAGAGAATTATTTCTAAAGAGTTTAGAAAAAGGATTAATAATTAAAAGGTATTTTAATTATTAGTGAGAATAATAAAGGTTTAATAATAATAATAATATTTTATGGGAAAATTTTCAGCTGAAATTTTTTCCTATAAATATACTATTATAGATCCTATTTTTGCCTCAACCAAAGAGATTTACAAAACCCTAATTCTCTCCATCTCCTCCTCCTTCATTACATCGTTTTCTTGGTGGATACCGGTGGAGTGCTTCACACTTGAGGAGCAGCTGCTAAGGATCTCCGTTCATCATTTTTGGATCGCCATTAAAGACCTCCATCTTTCCATTAACGTAAAGCTTCTTAAGGTAAACATACTGAACTACGAATTAAATATTATTTTTCGCATGGATCCTGCGGAGGGTTTCGTTTTTTTTTAAGATTTAAATTTACATTTTTGCTGCGTTTATGTGCTAAAAATCCTTCACTTGAGAGCTGGCACTCTCAGCAGGGGAGTCACAAATATGATTCAAATTTGATCTGCGATCCCGACTATCAAGTGATGGTTGTTCTACTTATTATTATCGTAAAATACAAATCTACAAACCTGCAAATTTCATTACAATATAAAAATTGTAATATAGTCCAAACCTAAAACTAAAGTTCATCACACTTTAAAATATTATCATAAGAACAATTATAATAACAACAAATATGAATAAACTCTAGTATAAGAACAAAGTGCTCTTCTAACAACAAACAATTTGAAAATAAACCTCAATCTGAGAGAAATCTTACTTGTCAGTTCCATGATTCCGGATTTACTCCGGTAACATATCTTCTTTCTAAGAAACAAACATCATACACAAATCAAAATCAAGTCCAAGTGACAAAGATCCAGTAAAATAAATTTAAAACAATTAGGGTATAACAAGTAAATGAAATCCCCAAATTAAGAAATTAGGGTTTTGATTTTAAAACCCCCAATTTAAGTAATTAGGACTTTAATTTAAAAAAAAAACTACCAATTAAAAGCAAGAGCACACAGATTGTGAGTAAAGAAGACCCTATTAGTGCAAAGCAAGAACACATCGATGGTGAGGAGAACACAGCAGCGCAATGGTGATGGTGATAGTGAGTAGCAGCAAAGTAGGAAGAGCACGAGTAAAAGAGAAGCAAAGGTGAGTCGAGTATCGATGGTGGTGGTGGAGGGGATGGTGGAGAGAGAGTTTGGTGATGGTGGAGAGAGAGTTTGGTGAGACCGGAGAGAGAGAGATGTGCGAGAGAGGGTTACAGTGAGAGCTAATGTTTTAGCTTTTTTTTGTTTTATTATTTTTTGTCTGACGAGGGAGAAAAGAATAGGTATAAAGGGGGAGGAAATTTTGAGAATATTTCATTAGGGGGGAAATAAAAGGAACGAAAGCGCGCTGAATTTTTTTAGGGAACTTTAGACATCAGTTGTTAAATAATTGATGTCTTCAAATAACAAAGACATCAGAAAAGCACGGGATGATGTTATTACATGTTTTAACATCAGCGGCATCAACAACCGATGTCTAATGTGTGATGTCTATTTGACTTTTTCTTGTAGTGCCTATACGTATAATTCTTTAACAATTCAATCATAATGGCGTCCCCAGCAGATAACCTCGAGTTGCCACTTTTCAATTTAGAATAACCCCGAATCATTCAACATAGCGATCCTTTTGTTAATAATATTCTTCTTTTAGAAAAATCTGGAAATCTTCTCAATCTCCTTCAGTCATACTCAGGCTTCTGTTAGATCAATGAATTCTTTGAACTTATATAGTCCCAGTAATTGGATGAGTAATTGCTCCGTACGCTGATTCTGTTGTTAATCTTATCAAACAATATTTGTACCTTTCTGTTAGGAATAATCAACTTCCTCATAATCGTAGGTTACTTCGTTCTCTGAATTAGCAATACTAAGTCTAAAACAGCATCCTTCCAGGTAATCCGGGTCTTCTAACAAACAAGAACTCAAGTATTAACTTGACAACGAATGTTTAAAAATCATTTTATTCAAAAAGGCTTTTAGAAATTTTGTAAGGGAAAAATCTTTTTCGAAAACTTGTTAAAAATTTTGAAAATCACAAATCTGGTTGTCCTTACTATATGAGTTGGTTGTTGTCCTTTCGACCTATAACAAGGTACCAAATTAAAGAAACGATCACATAAAGGTCCATTCACTTCAATCTACCTTCTCTCCTTTATTGGGTCCATTTTTCTTCCTTAATCAATGATCACTTCAATTGTCGTTGCATGTTATCGTATTAGTAGCTTCACATCAAAACTTCCATACTGGTAATGCTCCCGTCATCAACTTTGCAGTCGTTTAGTAGAACAGGTTATCCAATAGTCAACAAGTCTATTTCATAGAACAAAATTTGCTCATATCACATCACATCACTACTTTACATATCGCATTTATCGTAGCACCATCATCTAATTCTACAAAAATCCCAGATTTATACTTTTCTCTCTAACTCCTTCAAAATTCCTCTAGTCCATCCCACAAGTTAATCAAGGATGGTCTATTCACTAGTGGCTCCATTTAATCTGGTAATAGTTATCCTCCGAAACATGTGAATCTTCTTTTTAAACTCCTTCGCACCTTTATTAATATCTCATGTACTTCCCATTTACTGTAGTTATCGCATCTCTTCTCGTAATTACTGTTGTTTCATAAGACAGGTTTTTAAACTGAGGGTGTAGAATATGGTGTAGAGTAAATTGAAAAGATACATTCATAGTTAAATGTGCAGAAGAACAAGAATAAGCAAATGGAGGTTCTTGAATAGGTAGTCTCGCATCAAGAGGTGATAGAATAGCGTAGAATAACTTAGAGAAGCGCAACCGTCATAACATAATGTAATACCATCAATACTGATGAAAGAACAAGATGAAATTCAAATCTGAAAAAAAATGACGATCCTCAAAAGGAAGGCTCCGAATGATCAGATGATACCGGGAAAACAAGATCTGCCATTGTCGTTGTCTAGAAATCACGTCGCAAGCTAAGAATCCCGAATCACAACATGAACCGTGCCGGAGACTTACTATATAATCGCACTCATCCTCACGACGTCTTATCTTTCTATTTCCTATTCCTAATCCTAACCCTCTACCCAATCCCAACAATCTAGGCTTGTTTCAGTGACTTATAACCTGTAGCTCTGATACCAACCTGTGGAGCCCTCCAAACCCAGGTCAGAAGTTTGGGGTCCACAACACATACATAAAATATAAACCTGTATATGAGATACTATTTGCAATGACCCTACTTTACACAATTACGGATCGCAACAGGTTAAAGTATGAAAACAAGCCACAACCTTAACTTTTATTACATCGTACCAAATCCCAACTAATTTAACTTACAACTGATAATAAAATTATTCTTACAATCTTACTATCTCACTACCACAATAAGCTCATGCTAGCTCGATCCAACTCAATTTGGAATCCTAGCTCGTACATTGAACTGGGAAACCTCGCTATCAACCGTATCCTTCTTAACTGTAGAATACATAAAAAGATTCGTAAGAGTGAGCTAACTAGCTCAGCAAGTCACAATGACAATAATTGAGGTTAATCAATGATCA